>NC_092760.1:77982940-78285970 GCF_047496795.1 Chiloscyllium punctatum
ACATACCATCAGTGCTTCACTGGAAACTCTCACTGATGATGTTATCTAGTATGATGATGAAATGTCTGAAAACAAACCTTCCAGCTCAGCAAGCTAACTTACAGACTTATCATCAACCTGAGCTACAAATCTTCTCAAACATCGCTAACTCTTCAAACATTTTAACAAATAAGAGGAAGGCCAAAGATAACCTTTTGACCATAGGACTTAATATCGACCAGAGATGGTGAGTTAATTTTCAGAGGAATCAGTTTCTTCAGTTGAGCCATCACTCTCAATGTCCACTTTCTTGCGCTGAGTGAGAGTCTTGCGATGACTAACTTTTTTAGTTGGTTCCTTCTGTGTAGGAGCATTGGAGGTTTGATTACTGAGCATGTGTTCAATCCTACCAACAGACATAAACACAGAGATTAAACATTTGCAATAAAATATTCTGTGAAAAATATCTTTACTGATCCCTGTATCTTGCCTGCCCAGTCCAAGTATGGGGCATAAAGTTGAACCATGAAAAGTTACATGAGTGGGGTCTGACAAGTTTTATTTCCATACTTTGATTGTAAAATGAAATTACCAAATTGTTCTCATTGAAAATTATTAAAATGTGGTGAATTAAGGCAATTATTAATCCAGCAATTGAATACCTGCGCATAAGGCATGTCACACTGTTCCCTTGCAGATTTAACAAGACAATCAGCACTGCAAAACCTGCAAGCACCTTTAGATTTCTCTCATAGGCTTAAATGCATGGGGAATTACAGGCAACCATATTACATCACATTTTATCAACTTTTAGAACATCAAACATGGAACAGTACAGCACAGGAATGGCCCTCCAGTCCATGATGTTGTGCCGAACATGACACCACATTTAACAAATCCTTTCTGCCTGCCCTTGGTTCATATCCCTCCATCCCTTGCATATTCATGCATTTATCTAAAAGCCCCTTAAATGTCCCATCGTATTTGCCTTCACCACCCATGGCAGCACATCGCAGACTCTGTGTAAAAAACTTGCCCTTTACGGTCTCCTTTGAAACTATCCCCTCACCTTAAATGCATGTCCCCTAGTTTTACACATTTTAGCCTTGGATAAAAAGATTCTGACTGTCAACCCTATCTGTGAATGTCTTAATTTTATAAACTTCTATCAAGTTTCCCCTCAGCCTCCATCACTCCAGAGAAAACAGCCTGGGTTTTTCTAGTTTCTCCTTATAGCTCATACCCTTTAAACTAGGCAGCATCCTGATAAACCTCTTCTGCGCCCTCTCCAAAACCTCCACCTGGAATGAGGTGACCAGAATTCAATTGTAATACTGTAATATTCTAAGTGTGGCCTAACCAAAGTCTTATAAGGCTGCAACATGACATCCTGACACTTGTACTCAATTCCTCAATTGATAAAGACAAGCATGCCATATGCCTTCTTTACCACCCTATCTACTTGTGTGGCCACTTTCAGGGAGTGTTGGATGTGAACCCCAAGCTCCCCCCTGTACATCAATGCTGTTCAGGATCCTGCCATTAACTGTATATTTTTCCTTCACATTTGATCTCCCAAAGTGTAGCACCTCACACATACTCGGATTAAACTCCATCTGCCATTTCTCTGTCCAAATCTGCAACTGACCTATTACCTGATGTATCTTTGACAACCTCCTACACTATCCATAATGCCACTGATCTTTGTGTCACCTGTAAATATACTAACATTACGTTTTAGTCTGAGTCATTTTTATAAATCACAAACAGCAGAGGTCGCAGTCCGACTCCTGCAGAATACACTAGTCACTGGCCTCCAGCCTGAAAAACACTCTTCCACCCTTTTCCTTCTATGGTCAAGCCAATTCTGAATCCAAGCAGCTAAGCTACTGTGAATCCCACGCATCTTAATCTTCTGCTAAGCCTACCATGAGGGAGCTTGTCGAAAACATTACTACGATCTATGTCAACAACTTACAATGCTCTCCCCTCATTGATCACCTCCTCAAAAAATTCAAACAAGTTAGTAAGAAATGACCTGCCCTACACAAAGGGGTTGACTGTTCCTAATTAGGCCATGCTTTTTCAAATGTGTGCAAATCCTATCCTTAAGAATTCTCTCCAATAACTTCCCAACTACTGAAGAGACACACACCGGTCTATAATTTCTTGGATCAACCTTATTTCCCTTCTTGAACAGAGGAATAACATTAGTTACCAGCCAGTCCTCTGGGACCCTTCTAGTGGCTGGTGAGGATAGAAAGATCTTGGTCAAGGCCCCAGCAATCTCCTCTCTTCCCTGTCTCAATAACCTTGGATAGGTACCATCGGGCCCTGGGGACTTATCCACCTTAATGCTCTTCAACAGATCCTCTTCTTCCTTGATCTCAAAATGCCCAGCATATTAGCTTGCTCTGCAGAAATCTCACTACTCTCCATGTCCTTCACCTGGGTGAATACCGACGCAAAGTACTCATTTAGAATCTCACCCATCCTCTGCCTCCAGGCACAAGTTCCTACCTTTATATTTGAGAAGTCCTATCCTCTCCCTAGTTAGCCTCTTGTTTTTAATGTATCCATGGCAGGCCTTGGGTCTCTCTTTAGCCCTACTTGCCATGGTTATTTCATGGTCCCTCCTTACTCTCCTAATTCCCTTCTTTATTTATATTCCCCACAGGCCTTGTCTGATGTTAATTTCCTAAACCTTACATTAGAGGCTGAGGGGGTGACCTTATAGAGGTTTACAAAATTATGAGGGGCATGGATAGAGTAAATAGAAAAAGTCTTTTACCTGGGGTCAGGGAGTCCAGAACTACAGGGCAGAGGTTTAGGGTGGGAGAGGAAAGATATAAAAGAGACCTACGGGGTAACTTTTTCACACAGAGGGTGGTGCATGGATGGAATGAGCTGCCAGAGGATGTGGTGGAGGCTGGTACAATTGCAACATTTAAGAGGCATTTGGATGGGTATATGAATAGGAAGGGTTTGGAGGGATATGGGCTGGGTGCTGGCAGGTGGGACTAGATTGGGTTGGGATATCTGGTCGGCATGGACAGGTTGGACCGAAGGGTCTGTTTCCATGCTGTACATCTCTATGACTCTATATGATTATTTTTTCCTTTTCATAACCTCCCTCATTATCCAAGGGTGCCTTACCGTGCCATCCTTGTCCTTCCTCCTTACTGGAACATGCCAGTCCTGAACTCTCATCAATAGATCTTTACACAATTCCCACATGTCAAATGTGGCCTTGCCTGATGACAGCTGCTCCAACCAACTCTCCCGAGCTCTTGCCTAATACTGACATAATTTGCCCTCCCCCAAATTACTACCTTGCCACAAGAATCATAGAAGCCTGACAGTGCGGAAACAGGCCCTTCGGCCCAACAAGTCCACACTGACCATCTGAAGAGTATCTCACCCAGCCCCATTCCCCTACCCTATTACTCTACATTTCCCCTGATTAACACACCAAACCTGGAGCTGGAGCTGGATGAACTGCGGATCATCCGGGAGGCTGAGGGAGAAGTTCAGAGGATGTACAGGGAAGTGGTCATTCCTCAGGGAAGGATAAGGACAGCTGGGTTACTATCAGGGGGAGGAAAGGGAACGAACAGATGGGGCAGGGATCCCCTGTTGCTGTTCCTCTCATTAATAAATATACCGTTTTGGATACTGCTGGTGGGGACGACCTACCAGGGGAAAGCCATAGTTGTCAGGTCTCTGGCACTGAACCTGGCACTGTGGCTCAGAAGGGAAGGGGGGAGAATAGAAAAGCGCTAGTGGTAGGGGACTCAATAGTTAGACGGATTGACAGGAGAGTTTGTGGTCAGGAATGGGACTCCCGGAAGGTATGTTGTCTCCCTGGTGCCAGGGTCCGGGATGTCGCCGATCGGGTTTACAGGATTCTGAAGGGGGGGAGGGTGACCAGCCAGAAATCATGTTACATATTGGCACCAATGACATAGCCAGGAAAGGGATTGAGATCTGAAAAGTGACTACAGTGAGCTCGGTTGGAAGCTGAAGAGCAGGACGAGTAGAGGAGTGATCTCAGGTTTGCTTCCGGTGCCACGAGATAGTTAGATGAGGAACAGTCAGTGAATGCAGCTTAACACGTGGCTGTGAGGCTGGTGCAGGAGGGAGGGCTTCAGATACCTAGACCATTGGGATACCTTCTGGGGAAGCTGGGACCTGTACATGAAGGACGGGTTGCACTTGAACTGGAGGGGCACAAACGTCCTGGGTGAGAGATTTGTTTGTGTGTTTCGGGAGGGTTTAAACTAGTTTGGCAAAGGGGTGGGAATCAGAGCTACATATCTGAGAGGGGGACAGTTGTAGATGGGGCAGTGACAGGATGCAGTGAATCTATTGGGAAGGTTTCACGCGATGAAACAAAGGGATCGGTTAGTGTGTCTACTTTAACGCAAGGAGTGTCTGAAATAAGAGGGACGAACTTAGACATGGATCAGTACTTGGGACTATGATGTTGTGGCCATAATGGAGATGTGGGTTTCACAGGGGTAGGAATGGTTGCTAGATGTTCCAGCGTTTAGAACATTTAAAAAGAACAGGGAGGGTGGAAAAAGAGGAGGGGTGTCACATTGCTAATCAGACAGTGCATCACAGCTACAGAAACGAAAGTTGTTGAGGAAGGTTAGTCTACTGAGTCAGTATGGGTGGAAGTAAGGAAAAGCAAGGGAACAGCCACCTCATTGGGGGTTTTCTACAGACTAGTCGAGAGATTGAAGAACTGATAAGCCGGCAGATTTTGGAAAATGCAGATGTAGCAGGGTTGTTGTTATGGGTGACTTCAACTTTCCCAATAATGACTGGAACCTCCTTAGTGCAGATGGTTTGGATGGAGCTGTTTTTATTAGGTGTGTTCAGGAGGGTTCCCTTACTCAGTATGTTGACAAACGGATGAGGGGGGAGGCCATTTTGGATTTGGTGCTCAGCAATGACCTAGCACAGGTGTCAGATCTCACGGTGGGAGAACATTTTGGTGACAGTGACCACAACTGCCTCACATTTACCAGCGCCTTGGAGAGGGAAAGGAGCAGTTACCAAGGGAAGATATTTAGTTGGGGAAAAGGAAATTATGACGCTATCAGACAGGAGTTGGGAAGTACAGACTGGGAGCAATTGTTCCATAGAAAGGGCACAACAGACATGTGGAGACTGTTTAAGGAGTAGTTGTTGCAATTTGTTCCTCTGAGACAGGCAAGAAGGGGTAAGATTAAGGAGCCATGGATGACGAGAACAGAGGAACTTCTCGTCAAAAGGAAGAAGGCAGCTGATGTGAGGTGGAGGTAGCAAGGATCCAGCACATTTTTACAGGATTACAGGCTTGCTAGAAAAGAGCTCAGAAATGGACTGAGGAGAGCCAGGAGGGGTCATGAGAAAGGTTTGGCAGGAAGGATTAGGGAGAACCCAAAGGCATTTTACTCATACGTGAGGAATAAGAGAATGATCAGGGAGAAGGTAGGGCCGATCAGGGATAGCATAGGGAACTTGTGCATGGAGTCTGAGCAGATAGGGGAAGGCCTGAATGAGTTTTTTCCTTCGGTTTTCACTAAGGAAAGGAACCTTGTTGTGAATGAGAACTTTGAGGGGCTGGGATATGGATTGAACAGATCAAGATTGATGAAGTTGATGTGCTGGAAATTTTGGCGGATATTAAGATTGATAGGTTTCCAGGGCCAGACCTGGAAACCTATCCTAGGTTGCTCCAGGAAGCAAGAAAGGAGGTTGCTAAGCCGCTGGTGAAGATTTTTGCTTCCTCACTCTCCACAGGAGTCATACCAGAGAATTGGAAGGAGGGCAATGTTGTTCCTCTTTTCAAGAAAGGTAATAGGGAAATCCCTGGCAATTACAGACCAGTCTTATGTCTGTGGTCAGCAAGGTTTTGGAAAGAATTCTGAGGGATCTGATTTATGGCTGTTTGGAAAGCATAGCATGATTAAAGGCAGTTCAGCATGGCTTAGTGAGGGGCAGGTCGTGCCTAACTAATCTTATTGAGTTCCTCAAGGAAGTGACAAGACAGGTCAATGAAGGTCAAGCAATAGATGTGGTGTATATGGACTTCAGCAAGGCATTTGATAAGGTTCCCCATGGTAAGCTCATTCATAAAGTCAGGAGGTATGGGATACAAGGAGGTTTGGCTACCCGGATTCTGTTGGCTGACAGAAAGCAGAGAATGGGTGTGGATGGAAAGTATTCTGCCTGGAGTTCGGTGTTGAGTGGTGGCCCGCAGGGCTCTGTTCTTGGGCCTCTGCTCTCTGTAGTTTGTATAAATGACTTGGATGAGGACATTGAGTGGTGGGTTAGTAAATTTGCAGATGACACAAAGGTTGGAGGTGCTGTTGATAGTATTGAGAGCTACTGCAGGCTGCAGCGCGACATAGACAGGATGCAGAGCCGGGCTAAAAAATGGCAGATGGAGTTCAACCTGGATAAATGCGAAGTGATGCATTTTGGAAGGTCGAACTTGAATGCTGAATATAGGATTAAAGAGGGATCTTGGTGTTCAAGTACATAGATCCCTCAAAGTTGCCACCCAAGTGGATAGGATTGTTAAGAAAGCATATGGTGTTTTGGCTTTCATTTGCAGGGGGATCGAGTTTAGGAACTGCGAGGTTTTGCTATAGCTCTATAAGTCCCTGGTGAAGCCACACTTGTAATATTGTGTCTAGTTCTGGTCGCCCTACTATAGGAAAGATGCAGTGGCTTTGGAGAGGGTGCAAAGAAGGTTTACCAGGATGCTGTCTGGAGTGAAGGGCTTGTCTTATGAAGAAAGGTTGACGTAGCTTGGACTTTTTTCTCTGGAGAGAAGGAGGAAGAGAGGTGACCTGATCGAGGTATACAAGGTAATGAGAGGCATGGATAGAGTCAATAACTAGAGACTTTTCCCCAGGGCAGAATTGACTGGCACGAGGGTTCATAGTTTTAAGATATTAGGAGGAAGATATAGAGGAGACGTCAGAGGTAGGTTTGTTACACAGAGAGTTGTAAATGTATGGAATGCATTGCCAGCGATGGTGGTAGAAGCAGAGTCATTAGGGACATTTAAGCACCTGATGGACATGCACATGGACAGCAGTGAATTGAGGGGTAGGGTTATTGTACTTTACATTAGGATTAACCCTCGGCACAACATCATAGGCCAAAGGGCCGGTTCTGTGCTGTACTTTTCTATGTTCTACATCCCTAACACTACGGGCAATTTAGCATGGCCAATTCACCTAACCTGCTCATCTTTGGATTGTGGGAGGAAACTGGAACGCCCCGAGAAAACCCACGCAGACACGAGGAGAATACGCAAACTCCACAC
The DNA here is from genome assembly GCF_047496795.1 of Chiloscyllium punctatum. Classification (NCBI taxonomy): domain Eukaryota; kingdom Metazoa; phylum Chordata; class Chondrichthyes; order Orectolobiformes; family Hemiscylliidae; genus Chiloscyllium; species Chiloscyllium punctatum. Next base: position 77,990,250 of record NC_092760.1, read on the forward strand.
AGACAGTCACCCGAGACTGGAATTGAACCTGAGTCCTTGGTGCTGTGAGACAGCAGTGCTAACCACTGAGCCACAGTGCCGCCCATGACAATGTCCTGACTAATCCTTGTTCATTGCTATCTTAAAACTTAAGGAGTTGTGATCACTGTTTCCAAAATGGAGAATGGAGAAGTCAACCAGGAGAATCCCCTTGCTCCTTTTTGAATAGTGCAGAAGATCATTCCTGCCCACATCAGAGAGTGAATTGGCTCTCGGTTTCACTTGAATAATGTAATATGGCACTCCCTTTGCCACTCGTGCCAACTTGTAATTACATTCCTGGATTGGGCTTGAATTTATGCCTTTCTAACTCTGAGGGGAAAAACTTCCAATTCACCAAGTCCAAGGCGAAGACCTAGCAATAAGAATAAAGAAAGCTGGAAAAACTCAGCAGGTCAGGCAGCATCGGTGGTAAGAAACAGAATGAACACTTGAAGTCGATGGCCTTACACCAGAACCTGGTTCCTGCTTTCTCTCCACTGATGCTGCCTGACCTGCTGAATTTTTCTAAACTTTCCTTTATCATTATTTCTGATTTCCAGCAGTCACAGTACCTTGCTTTCTCATGAAGCCAAGCAATGTTTGTAAACAACAGTTTGTCAATGTGGAGCACAGCTCTACATTTTGAACCTGCTATTTCATTTAATGCTAAAAAATATATCACTTCTTGATGTACTTGGCAGTTTTGCATGCTTGGAGTCAAGGTATATTACTGATTGAAATACAAATAGAAGTAAATACAAATTTTAAAACTGATAGGGTATAAAACATCAGCAACATTGGGAAGCTGAGAGTGAAGACAGTAGAACTGTAATGTGTAGTATGGGCAGAAACAGCAGTTATTGGTAAAAGATATACACCCGTTTTTACACTCCTGTTGGTTGAAGCACACAACTTGCTGTCCCAATAGGCACATTCCAAGGCTCGGTGCTATGGGCTGAAGGATGCATTAAGGTTTAGGGCAAGCACTACAAAGATTCAAAAGAACAAAGCCATCTGGTAAATCTCTAACCCCATAATGTAACATAGGGCTGAACATCTTATAAAATCCTATACTTGACATTAAATGTATAAGCATAACCTGTAATTACGTCCACCACTAAAGTAAGCAGATGTAAAGTTTTTGCCCCTGTTTATAAGAATTGGTTATAAACAACCTGGTTTCAACAAAACTTGGTACAGAGATAGGGAATGACTGGATCAGAATCCTTGAATATTATGCAAAGTTCGTTTGCAAATTCCGAGGCTAAAGTGTACTTTTCAGAAAACAAACTTATTATCCCCATAGGTGCAAACACCAAGTCCAAGTCTGTAGTTTAGCCAAGTATTCACTCAATGCAAAATAATTAGCTAAACTGGAAAATATTTCGAGTTCAGCTGAGATCAACTTGCATGGAAAATATATCACTCGATTTATGCTGGAGTTGAGGGAAAAGGAAAGCTGATCTTGATATAAGTGCAAACAAACATTTGGAAAATCATTGCAAGGTGAGAAAGATTTCAGTGTTAGTCAGACAAGAAAGCTACAATTATCATATCATCAAGTGTTTACTGTTCTTTCACATACACTTTCTCCAGCTCTCGGTCCATGTCTGAGTCTATGAGAAGTTCTGCCTTATTGGGAAGAATTCCTGCAAAAACAACAACAAAATTAGACACAAAGGTCTCAGAAAAATCTGAAGTTAGGAACTGATTAAAATTGTTACAAAATTCCAAACATTTTCTTCACATTTACCACCTTCTTCAGGGATCACCTTTTCCAGAGCTATTACAGATACAACCAATGCTGGCTAAGACCACTAATAAATTAATGCATTTTTAGCAAATGCCAATGAACAGTTGTTTCTGACAACAATATTACCTTGAAATGCAATTTCAGGGACATCGAGCTTTAAAGCTAAGCGTGATTCTAATTTTTCACATGCAGTGTAGTCCATTATTTCTTGGATTACGGTTCAACTAAACCCATCTCAAAACAATATTACAGACTAAAATTTGCTTATAGGTCACACTGAAGATGCTGAGTTCCGACAAAGGGTCATCAGACTCAAAACACTAACCCTGATTTCTCTACACAGATGCTGCCAGATTGCTGAACTTTTCCAGCAACTTGTTTTAGTTCTGATTTACGGTATCCGCAGTTCTCTCGGTTTTTACACAGAAGATGTTATCCCATACGACAACTGTTCTCATTTCAACAGAAAATCAAACCCAAATACAGGGCCAGATTTTCTGAGCAGTGGCAATCATGGTCAGATTGTCATTCCAAACCTATTTTTTCACAGGAAATTCTGAGGATGTGATGCACATTTTCAATCCAACTGTGTCCACATAATAAGGGATAGTTGGGGAAAGCAAGCTTTGACCTCTTTGTCATGACAGTCGTTGTCATTTTCTGTGATCTAAATGTCCAACAGCTCCTGTGAAAGAGTAAATATATCAGGAAAATATGAGATTGGGGTGTAAGGCAGGAAGGGGGCCAGGCTGGTATGGTGCCAGATGGGTAAGGTCCAGGGCACCAGGCAAGTAGGGTGCCAGTTAAGTAGGGTGCCAGGTACCTACCAGTGGATAGGATGCCAAGCTGACAGGTGAGTATCATGGCACAAAGTGAGAAAGGTGCCGGGTAAGTGGTTGTGTGTACAGAGCATGTCAGACTATGTAACTCGGCAGGAAGCTGGGGGATTGTTGGGTCCTAGGTATCAGGTCATTGGGGAGGTAGTGGGGGAGCTGAGTGTTGAGGCATCAGGTCTGGCAGTAGAGGTATGGAGGTGAGTTAGTGTTGCGTCCTGGGGAGAGAAGGAGTGTCATTTGATTGGCAGGGGAGGCCAGTCAGTCCCTGGGGAAGGGCTGATGCTGGGTTCCAGAGAGGAGTCATATCTGAAGGAAGTTGTCAGATCACAGGATGTACGACGTCTGGGGGGATGTGTGGTTGAGGTGAGGGGGTAGGAGGAATAAATGATAAGTTAGGTATCAATTTGATAGTTACCCAGGAGCTGGACGAGATTTTTAATTGATTGACATTGCCTGGGTAACCATTAACTGAAGTCGAACACCCAAATTCCATGATTTAAATGGATACTTTCAGAGGATTCGAGGCTCAGGAGAAATGTCCATCGGAATGTTCAATTTCCTGTACAATTTCCTCAGAAACTGCTACTGTTCCACGGGGTCCTGATGCACAATGCCAGTCTGTACTGCAAAAAATAACTATCCTGTGATTGGAAAGTTCAGTCAGGGTTTCAGTCAATATACTAAATGATTCACAAAGTACTAGACTAAAATAAAATTGGGTAGTTATTATAACTTATATGAATTCATTTTATGGTTTTAAATTAAATAATTTTGACGGATGATGATTTCATCTCAGGTCTATCTCCCCTGAGATAGTGACAGTATAGGCGAAAGTGAGGACTGCAGATGCTGGAGATAACAGTTAAGATTAGAGTGGTGCTGGAAAAGCACAGCAGGTCATGCAGCATCCGAGCAGCAGGAAAATCAACGTTTCAGGCAGGAGCCCTTCATCAGGAATGAAGAAGGGTTCCTGCCCAAAATGTTGATTTTCCTGCTCCTCGGATGCTGCCTGACCTGCTGTGCTTTTCCAGCACCACTCTAATCTTGACTGTGATGGTGATGGTATAGTTGAATGGACATCCAAGTGTCTTTACTCATAAATGGATGATGGACGTTACTGTTCAGGGCACCATAGCTTACCCTGATCTACGGCTCATTTCATACCCATGTACACAAGTGGTGTGTGCACAGTGTTATGGGCTAGGCCAGACACCCTTCAAAACATTTCAAGAAAGTAGCCCGGACCCTAACTTTGCTCATTGTTTTAAGCCGGGGAACGTGGATACTCCAGGAGTGATGCAGATGGGCAAATCACTTAGTTTTAAACAAAATAGAATTTATTTGCAAGGGTGACACAGTGGCTCAGTGGTTAGCACTGCAGCCTCAAAGCGCCAGGACCCGGGTTTGATTCCAGCCTCAGGCGTCTGTCTGTGTGGAGTTTGCACATTCTCCCTACATCTGTGTGAGTTTCCTCTGGGTGCTCCAGTTTACTTCCACAATCCAAAGATGAGCAGGTTAGGTGAATTGGCCATGCTAAATTGCCGATAGCGTGCAGGGATGTGTAGATTAGGTGCATTAGTCAAGGGAAATGTAGAGTAATAGGCTAGGGGAATGGGTCTGGGTGGGTTACTCTTCGGACGGTCAGTGTGGACTTGCTGGGCTGAAGGGCCTGTTTCCACACTGTAGGGATTCTATGATTCTATTATTGACTGAAACACAAAAAAGAACATAAAATAGAATAACCTAAGCTATCCAAAAACCCAACAGATTATCCCAATTTAACTACTTGCAACAATCCCCATAAAGACCCTTTGACAAAAAAAGTAAAATCAAACACAGGGTCCTACAGGAGAGAGAGAGAGAGAGATGACAGAGACATTCAGCATGGAACACCTTCTCCCATAGAGCTGTTTCTTTAACCAGTAGCCTCAAAACTGACTGACTGCTTTCTCTGAACAGCTAAAACCAAAGCAAACCAGAGTGAAGCTGAGCTGGGAGAACTGGCCACTCTGGATTAGTGGTGCCGGAAGAGCACAGCAGTTCAGGCAGTATCCAAGGAGCAGCAAAGTCGACGTTTCGGGCAAACTCCCCTTTCATTGTACAAATGTTGTTTTTAACCTTAAAAGCTTCCCCTGGTAGATTAACCCAGACATTTCGGAACTTGCGTCTTTACGGCCTCCTGAAACAAAAACCAAGGACAACCTAACATTGTTAAAGGAGCAGCATCATCATAACAATTCTTTAAATAATTATCAGTGAAAACAGTGTCAGCTGATTTTGTTCCTCTGAACAAAAAGGTACTTGTTTTGCCTCCTTGCATTTACATGGGTCTATCACTGGATGGCACTGTAACCTTCCAAATGTATTTACCTTTCACCAGTTTCCAGCCACTCTAGCAGCTCAGACACATGTGGTGCATGAAAAACCAACCGTCCTCTGAGTATTGACCACTGATTATTTCGGTGTTACAGTGGGTGGCCTTGGCACCTGCCCCATTCCCCTGGATTCTGGTGGTAAGCTTGGGCTGGCTGGAGGCAGCCACTCTCTTTTGTGTGACCACTGAAAACACACCAGCAGGACACACAATATCCAGCCTCAAGTTTTTAAAACACTCCCAAAAGAACTAAGCCAGTAAAGCCACTTAATGTGCTTGTTTTTTAAGCAAGGGTTTGCTTTATTAATTAAAAATATTACACTTTCAAAAAGAGAAAATATCTGAAATACTGAGACATGCATATAGTAAAATGCAACACAGGTTCCAGGCGAGGGGGGAGCCTGAGTTGAATATCAATGCTCATTGACGATTTGTCAGGATACCTGAGTGATCTATAGTGCCAGACTCACCGAACGTCATTCCTGCTTTGCCACTCTGAGCTGATTCTAGAAGATGTGATGGCAGAGTAGTAATGACATTGGTCTGGTAAACTAGAGGGCCAGGCAAATGCCCTGGGGGTAAGAGTTCAAATCTTACTAGGGCAGCCAGTGGAATTTAGGTGCTGGAATTGAACAGGATCCTGCGTTGCAGTGGTTCTAGGCCAGTGCAATGTCTCAGAACTGACCCACAAAGAGACCTTCCTGATGCAATAACCTGCATTCAAGATCATCCCTATGAGATTCTCCCCCGGGGCAGGGAAAGAAGTGCAAGCAAACGGTTTACAAGTGCCCCCCCCCCTCGCCAAGGTCTCATCCAGGGGGATGATGGGCCCGAGAATACAGCTTACTTACAAAGGCTGCTACACAGGTACCCCTTTGCCAGAGCAGCCCCTGTCACAGGGCCTAACTCTACAGATGGTCCACTTTTGGAGGAGCCACTGAGGTGGATTATGAGGGAGCTCCATGAAAGGTGGATTCCAGGACTACCTGCTGCAAACCCTTCCCTTGGAAAATGCCCTTGATCCTGGAAGGGGACCAATCAGCTGGGACATAGCTGGCATCCACCCTTTACCTCTCTGTGCCACTGAGCTGAAAATGTGTTGCTGGAAAAGCGCAGCAGGTCAGGCAGCATCCTAGGAACAGGAGAATCGACGTTTTGGGCTTATGCTCTGATCTCCAGCATCTGCAGTCCTCACTTTCTCCTCGAACATAATTCTTACACCTGACTTCTACAGTAATATAAAGGAGGCCAATGCATTTAAAATAAAAATGATAACAATAAACGCACATAGTAGTACCTTTTTGATATTATGGATAGTCTTTTGACTATGTGATTGATTAAAAGTTATTTTGATTTCCAATTCATATATTTTTCAAATAAGGACACTGGAATATTGAATTTAACAACCATAATGAAGATCTAACAGAAAAACAATGAGCAAGTGTGCACTACAAAACTGTTGTTCAATATTTAAAACTTACTGTGTTTCACAATTTCCGAAATGCCCGAAATGTCGATTCTCCTGTTCCTTGGATGCTGCCTGACCTGCTGCGTTTTTCCAGCAACACATTTTCAGCAAGAATTATGTTGCAATGATATCACTATGATATCATTATCTTGCCAATGATGTCACTATGTTACCAGATTCAGATCCAAAATCCAGATTTCAAAAACAAATGCAGTCTCTGTAGGAACGAAGTGGTGTTGGTAAAAAGTATTTCAACTCTTTTATGGTTGTTGTCATGCTTTGGGCACTTCAACCATTTTAAGCATAAAACACTTTACCCAACTGCTTTTTTCAGTGAGGCAGACAAAGGGACACAGAATTTGGTTTGCACTTACTTATTAAAAGCACGATGTGAGCATTTTCCAAATTCCCACAATATTTACTGTTTATTTAGATCTATCCATCTGAGAAAGGATATTACCTGTACTGATCCATATGTTTGAGCTGGGCTGTTGGAATCGTCTTTGTCTCTGACAAAGGGTTGGCTCTCTTCTGTGAAGGTGGGTCTTGCAGCTCAGGGCGGATCTTCTCCTGGGTTTTCTTGAATTGTTGCCTGGTCTTCTGCCAGGATGTCTTGCAGCAAATCATCCATGTGAGATTTCAACAAGTCTTACACTGCATCTTTGTTGAGTCTTCACTGACTCTTCACTGAGGAGGTAGTTTTCAGACGCGTGTTCTTCTCTCAGACCTTCCAGAATGCTTTGTGGCCTTTGGCCAATGGGGTCATGAGCTGGGATCAAATCATCCAGTGGGATCACACCAACACTCTTCACCATTGCCATGCGGAAGATGCAAAGTGCACATACTCAGGCAGTCAAAATGCCAGAAAGTCTAATAGATACCTCTCCAATACACAACCCTCTGGCTGGTTATAATAGGTACCCTCTGAAATTTTGTCACCTCATTGATCTTGGTTTCCACTGTTCTCTTAGCCCAGAAACTGTTGGCTGCTATTTAATTTAGTTTAGCCAATTTTCTGTCAGGCCTGATTTCTCTAGCCGAGTCATAAGTTAGAATGTCCAATTTTGGGCCCATAGTCTTTAACCACAAAGTCTCAAAAACTAAATTTTTGTCCTTTAACATGTATTATTTGGGGTGGCAATGGCCTAGTGATTCTAACACTGGACTGTTAATCCAGAAGCTCAGGTAATATTCTGGATTCAAATTACACCATGACAGATGGTGAAATTTGAATTCAATAAAAATCCGGAATTAAGAATCTAATGATGACCATGAATCCAGTGTTGCTTGTCGAAAATACCTATCTGGTTCACTAATGCCCTTTAAGGCAGGAAACTACCAGCCTTACTGGTCTGGCCTACAGTGACTCCAGACCCACAGCAATGTAGCTGACTCTTAATTACTGTCTGGACAATCAGGGATGGGCAATAAATGCTGGCCCAATCAGCAGCACCTTCATCCGTGAATGAATTTTTAAAAAAATTCTATAATACAATTGTAATTTCAAACTTCTAAAAGGTGACAGCCATAAACTACTCCACTGTGATCAGTACTCTTCACAACTCTTGTTTCCAAGCCACTTAATTATATGCTTTCAAGGCAACATCATCTTTATGCAAGATTCAGTTTCCATCTGTTTGATGTCTAACAATGGCAACTACAAGATAGAAATGACAGTGTCACTGCAATGCTAATCCAGAGGTCCAGATTAATGTTCTGGCCACCAGTATAGTTCATGGAAATGAAATTTAATTACAAAAATCTGGAAAATCAAAGGCCCTTCCCACCCTGATTATACTGTCTTCAACCCTATTCTGTCAGGCTGAAGTTACAAAGATTTGAATAGCTTCTTCCCCACTGTTATCAGACTTTTGAATGGACCTCTGAAACGTTAATTCTGCACTCTCACTCTCACTCTCTCTCTCTCTCTCTGCATCTTCTTTGTGGTTGCAACAATATTATGCACTTTGTTCTGCTGTCCTGATGCACTTTGTATGGTACAATCTGCCTGTGCGGTACACAACACTTTTCACCGTATCTCGATACATGTGACAACAATCAATCAATCAGACTCTGCAGTGATAACAATCATCAATTGTTGCCTGATTCATTAATGTTGGTTTAGGGATTGAAATCTGCAGTCTTTACCTGGTTTTGTCTTTATTAAATCCAGACCCACATGGGTGCTGGGGAAAAATAAGCATGACCACTGTTCGGCAGTAGTGTGGGGGAGAAGGAAAAAAAGAAGAGGAGAGAAAAACAGAAAATAAAAGAAAAAAGAAGAATAAATCCAGACCCACTGTCTTTTAACTGCCCCTTCCATCCAGCTCAAGGGCAGTAATCCTGGCCTGCTCAATGATGTCAATATTGCAAGAAAGAATCAAAGTAAAAGTCAAAATGAATTGGTTTCAATCTTGAATTAGTAAATGACAATCTTTAACAGGCTTTTTAAATTGAGGAATGTAGCATGTTATACACTAAATCATTGTTTATGGCCATATCACAATGGCCATTGTGGGCGGCACGGTGGCTCAGTGGTTAGCACTGCTGCCTCACAGCGCCAGAGACCCGGGTTCAATTCCCACCTCAGGTGACTCTCTGTGTGGAGTTTGCACATTCTCCCCGTGTCTGCATGGGTTTCCTCCGGGTGCTCCGGTTTCCTCCCACAATCCAAAAATGTGCAGGCCAGGTGAATTGGCCATGCTAAATTGCCCGTAGTGTTAGGTGAAGGGGTAAATGTAGGGGAGTGGGTCTGGGTGGGTACGCTTCGGTGGGTCGGTGTGGACTTGTTGGGCCGAAGGGCCTGTTTCCACACTGTAAGTAATCTAATCTAATCACAATGATGCTCCTCTATTAAGTTTAATTTCTGCCCCTGATGGGCAGCTTTCAAACTATGTGGATAGTAAGCCATTGAATGGTGGAACAAGTGGAGAGTGTTAACGAGTGGGAGTGGTCAACAACAACAAGCTTTCTTGGACCCTTCATGTGGATGCACTGGTTACAAAGGCCCAACAATGTCTCTTCTTCCACAGGCAGCTGAGGAAATTTGGCATGACGGAGAATATTCTTCCCAACTTTTATAGAACATAGAGAAGTACAACACAGAACAGGTCCTTCAGCCCACAATATTGTGCCGAGGATTATTCCTAATCTAAAATAAAATAACCTAACCTACGCTACTCTCAATTCGCTGCTATCCATGTGCATGTCCAGCAGTCGGTTAAATCTCCCTAATGTCTCTGTTTCCACCAGCACAGCTGGCAACGCATTCCATGCATTCACAACTCTGCGTAAAGAACCTACCTCTGACATCCCCTTCCTCCTAATATCATAAAACGATGACTCCCCTCATGCCAGTCAATTCTGCCCTGGGGAAAAGTCTCTGGCTATTGACTCTATCCATTCCTCGCATTACTTTGTATACCTCAATCAGGTCACCTCTCTTCCTTCTTTCCAGACAGAAAGGTCTGAGCTTAGTCAACCTCTCTTCATAAGACAAGCCCTCCAGTCCAGGCAGCATCCTGGTAAACTTTCTTTGTGCTCTCTCCAAAGCCTCCGTATCTTTCCTATACTAGGGCAATAATATTCCAAGTGTGGTCTCACCAGGGACTTGTAAAGCTGCAGCAAAACCTTGTGGCTCTTAAACTCCATTCCCCTGTTATTGAAAGCCAAAACAGCACATGCTTTCAACAATCTCATCCATTTGGGTGGCGACTTTAAGGGATCTATGCACTTGAACATCAAGATCCCTCTGTTCCCCCACAATGCCAACAGTCCTATCTTTAATCCTATATTCAGCATTCAAGTTCGACCTTCCAAAATGCAACACTTCGCATTTATCCAGGTTGAACTCCATCTACCATTTCTCAGTCCTGCATCCTGTCTATGTTGCACTGCAGCCTGCAATAGCCCTCGATACTATCCATGGCACCTCCAACCTATGTGACACCAGCAAATTTACTAACCCGCCCCTTAACCTCCTCATCCATGTCATTTATAAAAACTACAAAAAGCAGAGGCCCAAGAACAGAGGACACCACTCAATACTGACCTCCAGAGAGAATACTTTCCATCTACACAACTCTTTGCCTTCTGTCAGTCAACCAATTCTGAATTCAGATAGCCAAATCTCCTCGTATCGTATATCTCCCGTCTTTATGAATGAGTCTACCATGGGGAACTTTTTCAAATGCCTTGCTGAAGTCCATATACACCACATCCACTGCTCGACCTTTGTCGAACTGTCACGTCACCTCCTCAAAGAACTCAATAAGATTTGTGAGGCACGACCTGCCACTCACAAAGCCATGCTGACTGCCTTTAATTACGCTATGCTTTTCCAAATAGTCATAAATCCTATCCCTCAGGATTCTCGCTGACCACAGACTTTACTGACCACAGACGTAAGACTGCTTGGTATGTAAGTGCTAGGAATTTCCCTATTACCCTTCTTGGAAAGAGGAACAACATTTGCCTCCCTCCAATCCTCTGGTACGGCTCCTGTGGAGAATGAGGAAGCAAAGATCTTCGCTAGCAGCTTAGCAACCTGCTTTCTCACTTCCCAGAGCAACCTAGGATAAATCTGGTCTGTTCTTGGGGACTTTTTAATCTTAATGTTTGCCAAAATTTCCAGCACATCAACTTAATCAATCTTGATCTGTTCAAGCCCGTTTCCCAGCTCCTCAATGTTCTCATTTACAACAAGGTCCCTTTCCTGAGTGAAAACCGAAGCAAAAAACTCACTTAGGGTTTTCCCTATCTGCTCAGACCCCATGCACAAGTTCCCTACGCTTTCCCTGACCCACCCTATCTTGTCCCTGATCATTCTCTTATTCCCCACGTATAAGTAAAATGCCTTTGACTTCTCCCTAATCCTTCCTGCCAACCCACTTTCATGCCCCCTCCTGGCTCTCCTCATTCCATTTCTGAGCTCCCTTCTAGTAAGTCTGTAATCCTCTAAACCTGTGCTAGATCCTTGCCTCCTCTACCTGACGTAAGCTGCCTTCTTCCTTTTGACGAGGAGATCCTATGTTCTCGTCATCCAAAACTCCTTAATCTTACCCCTTCTTGCCTGTCTCAGAGGAACAAATTTGTGCATCACTCACAACAACGGCTCCTTAAACAGTCTCCACATATTCTGTCGCTCCCTATCTGTACTTCCCAACTTCCTTTCCCCAATTAAATATCTTCCCTTGGTAACTGCTCCTTTCCTTCTCCAAGGCGATGGCAAATGTGAGGCATTCGTGATCACTGTCACAAAAGTGTTCTCCCACCGTGGGATCTGACACCTGTCCTGGCTCATTGTCGAGCACCAAATCCAAAATGACCTCTCCGCTCACCGGCCTGTCTACATACTGAGTAAGGAAACCCTCCTGATTACGTGACAAAAATGGCTCCATTCAAATCATCTGCACTAAGGAGGTTCCAGTCAATATTGGGAAAATTGAAGTCACCCATTACAACAACCCTGCTACATCTGCATTTTTCCAAAATCTGCCGGCTTATTAGTTCTTCAATCTCCATACTGCGATTAGGTCTGTAGAAATACCCTAATGAGGTGACTGCTCCCTTGCTGTTCCTAACTTCCACCCATTCTGACTCCGTAGACAAGCCTTCCTCAACAACCTTCATTTCTGTAGCTGTGATGCACTGTCTGATTAGCAATGCTACACCCCCTCCTCTTAGAGTCATAGAGTCATAGAGATGTACAGCATGGAAACAGACCCTTTGGTCTGTTCTTTTTAAACATTCTAAACCCTGGAACATCTAGCAACCATTCCTGCCCCTGTGAAACCCATGTCTCTGTTATGGCCACACCATCATAGCTCCAAGTACTGATCCATGTTCTAAGTACATCACTCTTACTTCTGACACTTCTTACGTTCAAGCAGACACACTTTAACCCATCGCTTTGTTTCATCACATGAGAAACCTTCCCGATAGATTCACTACATCCTGTCACTGCCCCATATCTAACTACCCCCTCTCAGATATGTAGCTCTGGTTCCCTTCCCACTGCCAAACTAGTTTAAACCCTCCCGAACCAAACGAGCAAATCTCCCACCCAGGACATTTGTGCCCCTCCAGTTCAGGTGCAACCCGTCCTTCATGTACAGGTCCCACCCTTCCCCAGAAGGTATCCCAATGGTCTAAATTCCTGAAGGTCTCCCTCCTGCACCAACTGGGCAGCCATATGTTAAGCTGCACTCACTGCCTGTTCCTCACCTCGCTATCTCATGGCACTGTAGCAAACCTGAGAACACTACTCTACTCGTCCTGCTCTTCAGCTTATAGGTGCACCATCGAGAGCATTCTGTCTGGATGTATCACTACTTGGTATGGCAACTGTACCACTCAAGATCAGAGATGGTTACAGAGAGTGGTGAACTCAGCCTGGACAATCACAAAGGCCAACATCCCATCTATAGAATTCATCTACCAGGCCCGCTGTCAAGGAAAGGCCGCCAGCATTCTCATAGATCCATCCCACCCTGGCATGCTTTTCTACAACCTCTACCATCAGGGAGAAGGTACAGAACCTGAACAATGCACCAGCCGATGTCGAAACGGTTTCTACCCTACTGAATGGACACATAAGCTTTAGCATTCACCTATACCTGTGTTTTTGTTTTTGCCTGCTGTTTGACTATTATTTACATATCTATGCTATTTAACTATGTGATCTGCCTGTATTGCTCACAAGGTAAAGTTTTTCACTGTACCTCGGTACATGTGACAATAAATTCAATTCAATTCAATTCAATACAAATTATGAAAGCATCCTTTGCAACTGAATGACTAGAAACAACATTCATTGTCCTACATTTTCTGTTTTTAAATGGTCTGTCTATTTTTCTGCTCAAAACATGTATTTGGTTATATCCTATACCCAATATCCTGTAAATAGTTACACCAAGTTGTAATATGTCTATCATCTAGAGCTTCTTCTTTAATCTTGTTGAATCTGTTTCCATAACAACCCAGATGTCTCTTGCAGGTGGGAATTCACCAGACAATTTTGACAGACTGAAAAATGACAGTATTTAGTTCAGCAGAAGAATGCAGTTGACACATTTATTGTCATAACTATCCTTACAAAGGGCAGGGTGTTGGCTAATAGACTGACATTTTGAAATAGGATTTTCAGATGAGAGAGTTTGCAATCATGGGAAGTATTTTTTTAAGCCAGGGGTCCCACTGAAGAGCTTGAAAGCAGGGTGGTGACAGGTTCTGTGGAAGGAGAGGCTGTGAGAGTGCTCTGCAGGATCTGCAATTGCGGTCAAATATTTACCCGCCCTTGTCAACGACAGTTACCCATCCCCCCAGAAGATGCTGGCCAGTCAGAGGGGCTGTGCCAGAAGGCAGAAGAAAACACTGTGGATGGATGCCATCCTCTCAAGGAGGTGCAGGGGGTTTGTGGAGTCGGTCTGACTTGCTCCCCATAACTGATAGTGAGAGTTTAGTGATGGCACCATTCCCTCTTCGGAGTGCACCCCCCAGAGCTCGCTAGGAAACTGTCAGAGTTTAACTGGCAGTAACCCATATTGTGGCGGTAACAGGCAGTCCACTCCCTCTCATCATTCCGCACTATTTCTTGGCCCCTTGTCTTTCAGAGTGAAGATTAGAGTGGTGCTGGAAAAGCACAGCAGATCAGGCAGCATCCAAGGAGCAGGAAAATTGAGGCATCATTCCTGATGAAGGGCTTTTGCCCGAAAAGTTGATTTTCCTGCTCCTCGGATGCTGCCTGACCTGCTGTGCTTTTCCAGCACCACTCTAACCTTTATTCTGATCTCCAGCATCTGCAGTCCTCACTTACGCCCTTGTCTTTCAGCCTGTCCCAGAGGGGGATGGTAAAGTTCAGCTGTAATTTCAAGCAAATGTTCAAAATTTGATAATGTCAAGAAATAAAAACCTTTTCTTTGAGATGTCATGACTGTGAGAAATCTTAGTCTAGCCTGGGTTACAAATCTTCAATCACCAAAGGAGTTTACTTGAGTACCTTCTTTATCTTTCAATGTCCAAAAATGTTTCAGTGATAAATACAAGAATATATAAATCAGGAGCAGGCACAAAGCATTGAGCCCCTCAACTTTGCTTTGTCATTTGATAAGATCTGATTGTGGCCTCAACTCCACTTTACTGTCAATCTCCTGTCCCCTATGAGACCCTTGTCAGTCAAGAATCGACCCATTAAGCCATAAATAATCAATTATCCAATCTTCATCACTTGCTGAGGAAGAGAATTCCACACACCCAATGGGTTGGTGGGGGGGCGTGGACCTAACAAGGGAGTCACAGAGGGAATGGTCTCTGCAGACAGGCATGAGGAAGGAAATATACCTTTGGTGGTGGGGTTTGATTGTAGGTGGCAGAAATGTTGGAGGATAAAGCACTGTATCCAGAGATTAGTGGGGTCGAAGGTGAGGACTTGGGAGCGGTTCTATCCTCGTTGTGGTTAGAGGGGTGGGGTTGAAGGGCAGAGGTGCGGGAAGTGGAGGAGATGCGCTAGGGGGCATTGTTGATGATGTAGGAGGGGAAATTGTGCTCCTTAAAATAGGAGGCTATCTGGGATATCCAGAAGTGGAATTGCTCCTCCTGGGACCAGATGCAGTGGAGGAGGAGAAATTGCGAGTAAGGGACAGTGTTTTTACAGGGAAGGGGTTGGAGGGAGTGGGTGAGTAGGTGGGATGTGTAATCAAGGTAGCTTTTGGAGTGGGTGGGTTTGAAATATATATCTGTATTGAGTCGGTCGCCGTAGATAGAGTTGGAGAGGTCCAGGAAGAGGCGGAGGTGTAGGAGATGGTCCAGGTGAACTTAAGGTCAGGGTGGAAAGTATTTGTGAAGTTGATGAACTGTTCAACCTCCTCGTCGGAGCAGGAGGTATTCTGATACAATCATTAATGTAGCAGAGGAAAAGGTGGGGAATGGTGCCAGTGTAACTGCAGAAGGTGGACTATTTCACATATCCTACAAAGAGGCAGGCATAGCTGGGGCTCATTCGGGTGCCCATGGCTACCCCTTTGCTCTAAAGAAGTGGGAAGATTTGAAGGAAAGTTGTTGAGAGTGAGGACCGGTTTCGCCACTCGAATGAGTGTGTCGGTCGAGGGGGACTGGTTGGGTTGGCAGGAGAGGAAGAAACGAAAGGCTTGGAGGCCTTCGTCATGGCAGATGGATGTGTACAGGAACTGGATATTCGTGGTGAAGATGAGGTGTCGGGGGTTGGGGAAACGAAAGTCATGGAAGAGGTGGAGTGCATGCATGGCGTCCTGAATGTATATGGAGTTTTCTGGACTGAGAGGGACAGACAGTGTCGAGATATGAGCAGGCAGAGATAATAGGTTGGCTGAGGCAGTCAGGTTTATGGATTTTGGGGAGGAGGTAAAAACGGGTGGAGCGGGGTTGCAAAAGAATGAGGTTGGAGGCGGTGTATGGGAGATCCTCTGAGGTGATGAGGTTGTAGATGGTCTAGGAGATGATGATTGGTGAGGTCATGGTTAAGGGGGGCAGTAGGAGGAGCATGAACAGCCAAGTGGAGCACAGCAAGTAAGATAACTAAGCAATTAACCTGTTTTGGTGGTATACAGACAAGACTGACCAGGAAACTAGACACCCCTCAAATTGTACGACCTTTTAAACGCATCTGGAAGAGCATCCATGGTCTTTGACAATACATCATTCCTTCAGATCTACACCAAATTGTAAATCAATATATAATGCATTCAAGCCCAAGAGTGGTCTTGACCAAACAACCTTCAGATTCATAATAAAAAGCCAAAGAATTATGCACGCTAGAAATCAGAAACAAAAACAGAAATTACTGGTAAAACACAGCAAGTCTGGTAGCATCTGTGGAGAGAAAGTAAAGTTAATGATTTCCTTTTTTTTATCCTTTGGATGTGGATGCTGGTAGGATGGTAGGTGAGGGCGAGAGGGATCCTATCGCTGATGTGGGAGGGAACAGAGGACATAAGGGCTGAAGTGCAGGAGATGGGCCAGACACGGTGCTGGGGATCCTGTGTTTTGAAGAAATATACCCAAAATGTTAACTCCGCTTTCTCTCCACAAATACTGCCAGATCCACTTTGTTTTTACAGCAATTTCTGTTTTTGCATCTGACTCAGAATGAGAGCCTACCAACTGAGCTAATATGACAGAAAGATTTATCAGGATCCTGCAATGACATTGTTTTGGATCAGAAAGGATACCTATCTATTTTACTCCTTCTGGCATCTTCACCTGTAAATATCACTGTTGCCTTCAGTGGAGTTTGAAACTCCAAATTGTGGATCTAAGCACTGGTTAGGTAAAAGTTTTACATTTTAATGTTTCCTACAGGATAACAAAATACAAAAGTCTAGACATGGATTCTTTTATTAAAATGGGTAGATTATTTTGAATTGTGCTTAATGCTGACTGTCTATAAGAACAATCCCAGTGGTCTCACATCCTTACACTTTCCCATGAATCTGACGATATTTTCTTTCTAATGTGTTCAGCTTGACACTAGATTATTTAAATTCACAGTTTTAGTAAACATACAATATTAATGGGGACTTTTATTTTAGCTCACAGAGTTTTATTGTTCATATATGCTAACATATTGTAATTTCTGAAGATGTCATGGTCATTATTTGGTCATGATATTCATAATGGAATGAATGAATGCTGGATGACTAAATAAGTAGCTTTTAACAGAACAGTTTAACAATGAACAGAGTGGCAATAGCAGATCTTTTTCCTGACACTGCAGCTGCTGCATGCTCTTAGCAACCATTTGTAAGTTAATATTTGCAATCAGAGGCACTTTACTTACATTATAACATTCAGCCTATGTTTCACGAACACGAGTCACCACATGAAAGAAATTTCATTTTAGAAAATGGTTGTTTTAACATTTCCAAAATGAAATACGACTGTGCCAAAATGGTGCACTCTCCCTTTTGATCCAAGCTATGTTCTAAATTGCACAATTTCAGCATTCAATTAAATCGAAGAATTGACAAAGTTCTCTTAAAATCTTATTGCGAAATGCTTACACTGAAGTGGACATTTTATTGAAAAGGAGCAATTCGATGGAATAAGAAAGCAAATATGAATATGTTGTGAAAGGTATATTACAGCCCCTCGGCAGCATCACTTGAGTCCCCAGGCTGTCAACATAACTCTCTTGCTTGCCATTTATTTCCATGCACAATGTCTTATTCACAGTTGGCTAACACTGATCTGATTATATCTTGTACTTCAATTAACCCAGGGCCCATTATTATAACATGAAATACGTTCACACACTGTTATACCAATATTGAGAGATGATGGATTAAGAAAGCTAAGATATGGCTGAGTGCTTTGGTTGCTATGGAGCAACATAAACATTTTATATGTTTACTATTTCTAACAAAAAAGAACAGGTTTACAACTTAATTAGTAGCCATCAGTGAGGATTTCCCTGCTGGTTTTACAATGTTACTGGCATATAATTTTATAACTGTTATGAACTAGTTTAATTGCAGCAAATTTACATGTTCAGCTCTTTAGCCTAAGGGTGGACCCATTTCATGAGCCAAGGTGCATCCAGGCGCCAGGATCAATAGACTGTTGTAAATGATCAAGGTTCTTGGAGCATAGACCAATTATACACAAAATGTTCTTGCACTGAAGACTACTCAATCTATATCTATTTGCTTTCTCCTCAATTATGTACGTCTTTGAGCACAATTACAGAGGAAATTCCACCCAATACTTCTCTGACTTAAACCATTTGTATTTCCACAACTATTATGAGCCCACTGCACAATGTGGGCTCATAGAATCATGGATTTGTTATGGAGCAGGAGGAGGCCATTCAGCCTATCACTTCTGCTCTAACTCATTGAATATTTTAAATGAGCATCAATTTCCTGCCTCTTCCCTGTAACCCTGTGTGCTGTTTATGTTTGAAAGTATTCAATGCCCCCTCGTATGCCTCAACTGAATCTGCCTCCATCACACGTGCAAGCAGTGCATTCCATAATCTAACTAATCGATGTGTGAAGATGTTTTGTTCTCACCTCACATTTGTTCTTTTACAAAACATTGTAAAACCGGAACCTCACATTTATCTAAACAGTCCTCTGGAATGCACTGCCAGAGGAGGTGGAAGAAGCAAATACAACAGCAATGTTTAAGAGGCATCTGGACAGATACATGAATAGGCAGGGAATAGAGGGAAAAGGATTGTGTAGCAGTAAAAGAAAGACATCATGTGTCAGTGCAGGCTTGGTACACTGAAGGGCCTGTTACTGTGCTGTATTGTTCTTTGTTCTTATTAACACTAGGTAAGAAATATGGCGACCTCCAATGAGATAGTAGCCAGGTATAAACTCTATGATTACAAACAACAGATATTAACAGCAAAAACAAAAATTGCTGATGGAATTCGTGGAAAGAAAGCAGAATTAATGTTTCACATCCAGTGACTCTGTGATGAAGAGTTATTGGACATAGAAATCTTAACTGTGTTTTCTTCCCACAGATGCTGCCAGACCCGCTGAGTTTTGCCAGCAATTTCTGTTTTTGTTTTGGTTCTCCAGTATCCACAGTTTTTTGTTTTATTTTGAAGTCTGACAGCAGACAGGAGCAGACTGATCAGCTCCTCCCAGAGACTATCATTTATGCATCAGTGAGTGGACTTACACCAAGTGCTCATTGTTAACCCTTTCAGGTCATCTGCCACATTCACCAAACAAACCCTACAACCATGTCAACTTGCTGCATCAACAGCCTTCTTTCAATCCCATAATTCTAGAAGTCACAAAGGTCATGGAGAATGCTGCATGTCATTTACACAGAGGACAGAAGTACTTCAGGGGCTGGATGATCACTGGCTTTCTCCATAGAACCACCGGGGCTAGCTCCTCATGTCTCCACATGCACAGAGGAGTTACAAAGACAAAACCATAATCTAAATACAATATAACGAGCTCATATTGGGCAGATGGGAACCTGAGCACAGGAGACTGAACTTTGACATCCCTGGGAAAATGTATGCTAACATTCAGCATGATTGAAAGCAATGCTCAATGGTCTTATTTGACTCAGGTTCAGAATGTTAGAGTTTAATGACTCTCAAATGCAGCCAGACATATGGGTGCTATTAGTTAACTGGGCAATCTTCTTGTCTGAGGCGAGCATCATCCCTGTCATGCTATCAGTGCGGATCTCTGCTGCAGCTTCTCTACATTTAGTGAAACTGCTGCTTTTAAACTGACATTTGACTGTAAAAGGGTTTTGACATGGTTCTTTGCTGCCTTCACAAGAACAAAAGAATTGGAAGCAGGGATGTGCGTTTGGCTCCTCAAGCCTTCTCTGCTATTCAGTTCGATTGTGGCTTCAATTCCACTTTCCTGTCTACATTCCATAACTCTTGACTTTCTCACTGACCAAAAATCTGTCTAACTCTATCTTGAATATATCAGCCTTCTGCACTCTCTGGGGACGAGAATTCTGAGAACTAATGATCCTCTAAAAACATCTTCGTCTCTCAGTTTTAAATGGAGACTTTTTATTTTCAAACTATGCTCCTTGGTTCTCCTCTCTCTCACAAGAGAAACACCATCATGGCATTTGCCCTGTCAGATTCACTCAGGATCTTAGGTGCTTCATCTGTTCAGCTTTGCCTCATAACTTTAACCTCTCCAACCCCAGAATCAATTGAGTGAACCTTAACTGAACAGCTTCCAATGCAATTATGCCTTTTCTTAAGGAAAAAGACTAAATCAGTACATGGTACTGTACAGCTTTCAGTTCCCTGTAGGTTCTGTTAAAGCTTATATGTACAAACAACAGTGAGTTGGTAGGCTGTGTAGAGTCCAAACAATTATATTTTAGATTCCACTATGCAACCTCATCAAATATATGGTTTTAAAGAACAAAATTGATGTCACAGACTTGAGCTTTTATTTGACAAATCAAGTGTCCACATGCTCACCTGTAGAATTAGCCGCAACTTTTGATAGATCAAATATTTGCTTCTAGGAGTCGATGAAAATTCAAATAGTTTAAGCCATGTGGAAATTGTTTGATAATGCCCCCCTTGTCTAATCACAAAATGGATGCACTAGTGGCCACCTCATCCTCTATTCATGCCCTGAACAGTACTGCTCTTCCCCTGCTGTCAGTATTTTGAACCATTTCTTGTGATATGGTTATAATTGGTTTTGGTTTTGTGAAGGGCAGGTCGTGCCTCACAAACCTTATTGAATTCTTTGAGAAGGTGACTAAGGAGGTAGATGAGGGGAAAGCGGTAGATGTGGTATATATGGATTTTAGTAAGGCGTTTGATAAGGTCCCCCATGGTAGGCTACTGCAGAAAATACAGAGATATGGCATTGAGGGTGAGTTGGAGGTTTGGATTAGGAATTGGCTGGCTGGAAGAAGACAGAGGGTAGTAGTTGATGACAAAGGTTCATCTTGGAGTGCTGTCACTAGCGGTGTTCCGCAAGGATCTGTTTTGGGACCATTGCTGTTTGTCATTTTTATAAATGACCTGGAGGAAGGGTTAGAAGGTTGGGTGAGCAAGTTTGCAGATGATACGAAAGTCGGAGGAGTTGTAGACAGTGAGGAAGGATGTGGCAGGTTACAGCGGGATATAGAGAAGCTGCAGAGCTGGGCAGAAAGGTGGCAAATGGAGTTCAATGTAGCTAAGTGTGAGGTGATTCACTTTGGTAAGAGTAATAAAAAGATGGGGTACTGGGCTAATGGTCGGATACTTGGTAGTGTGGAAGAGCAGAGAGATCTTGGTGTCCATGTACACAGATCTCTGAAAGTTGCCACCCAGGTAAATAGTGCAGTGAAGAAGGCATATGGCGTACTGGCTTTTATTGGTAGAGGAATTGAGTTCCGGAGTCCTGAGGTCATGCTGCAGTTGTATAAGACTCTGGTGCGGCCGCATCTGGAATATTGTGTGCAGTTTTGGTCGCCATACTATAGGAAGGATGTGGAGGCACTGGAACGGGTGCAGAGGAAGTTTACCAGGATGTTGCCTGGTATGGTAGGAAGATCCTATGAGGAAAGGCTGAGGCACTTGGGGTTGTTTTCATTGGAGAAAAGAAGGTTTAGGGGTGACTTGATAGAGGTGTACAAGATGATTAGGGGGTTAAAAAAGGGTTGACAGTGAGAACCTTTTTCCACGTATGGAGTCAGCTATTACAAGGGGGCATAGCTTTATATTAAGGGGGGGTAGATATAGGACTGATGTTAGGGGTAGGTTCTTCACTCAGCGAGTCGTAAGTTCATGGAATGCCCTGCCAGTAGCAGTAGTGGACTCTCCCTCTTTATGGGTATTTAAGCGGGCATTGGATAGGTATATGGAGGATAGTGGCTTAGTGTAGGTTAGGTGTGCTTTGATCGGCGCAACATCGAGGGCCGAAGGGCCTGTACTGCGCTGTAATGTTCTATGTTCTATGTTCTAATTTTAAGGATGACTTCAAAGCATTGGTCAAGCATCCTCTGCCAAATATTAGGAATCCCTGGCTTCTGACCAACCAAATTGGAGAAGCCGTGGAGAAGGACGTTAAGAAAGACAGCCAACATTTTAAGTGAACCCAGGGACAACTGAAGGTTCAGGCCTCCATCAGAAACAAATCATCCTCGATCCTGAGGGATGGCCTAAGAGGAATGGATAGAAATATAGAATAATGTCCTTTCAGAAATATGTGCAGAATGGCACTTTCAGAAAAGGCAGCTCCAGACTTCAATGTTCAAACGCTTTGTGCTCAAGAAAAACAGATGCCATTTGTGCACTGTGATCTATTGCAAGCACAAAATATTGTAACACCTGGTATAGTCTGGATCATCTCAAAAACATAGGATGCCTTTGGATTCTTTTCATTCCATTCTTTTAGAGGTCTTTTAAAATGAGCTCACTGTTTATGACACTATAAATGTCTTTGCAACATGTGTTTTAAACAGTCTGAAGCACAGCAGTTTGGGACATACCCGTGCAAGGCAGTTAATAATGAGCAAGCTGCTTGGGAATCAGACAACTGAACACATTGCTGAGAGTTCAATAACTCTGAGGGAGATAACAAGAACCACACCAATCAGGGAACAGGCACTGAGACTGAGTCTGAAAATCATTGTCAATTAGTGTTCTTTCCAATTCACAAAACCGCATAATGCTAAATAAATGTACTTTGCCTTTCCAGTATAAAAAAGTAGCAATCAAAGCTTTATAGCTAACAAAGTGAAGTGATGCACAGAAAACAAAACAAACTGTATTCGGTAATGCGAATCCAAAAAATTCATAAAAATTCCAGAAACTAATGTAATAGAAACATAATTTTATCTTTTGTCACCCGGAAGAAGTGACCTTGCACACAATCCTTTTATTTGGGAAGGTAATGGTGCATTGGAATATTCTAGTAATCCAAAACCCAGATTAATCCCAGCATAGGAAATGGTGAAATTTAAGTTCAATTAAACTTGAATTCAATAAAAATCTGGAATAGAAACCTAGTCTAAAGGAGACAAGGTAATAGCCATCGTCGATTGTTGTAAAAACTCACACGATGCCCTTTACGGAAGGAAATCTGCCATCTTTATCTGATCTGCCCCACACATGCCATGGAGATGCTGGTGTTGGACTGGGGTGGACAAAGTTAAAAATCACACAACACTAGGTTATAGTCCAACAGGTTTATTTGTAAGTGCAAACTTGTACTTACAAATAAACCTGTTGGGACTATAACCTGGTGTTGTGTGGTTTTTGACTTGGCCCTACACATGACTCCAGACCCACAGCACTGTGGTTGACCCTTAAGCATCCGCTGAAATGGCCTGGCAAACCACTCAATTCCAGTGCAATTAAAGACAGGAAAAAAACATTGGCCCAGCCTGTGAAGCCCACATCCCATGAACAAATGTAAAAGCATATGCAGGCTGTTTCTCAGATGCATTATGCTTTTTTGTCATTTTTGTGACTGAGCATTGTTCATCATCTTTTCTGAACATCACAGGAGGCATCCATGCACATGTAAATAACAAATTGCACAAATCATAACATATTTAATTATAGGGCAACAGTCTCAGGACAAATTAAGGTAATGTGTTTGTAGATCCATGGAGTAAATATTAAGAAAAATGACAGAATGAACGAACAGAATACTTTTCAAAAAAGATCACTAACTTTATTGAAAACAAGGCGAAGGTGAGGACTGCAGATGCTGGAGATTAGAATCACATGGACTCCGGACTACACTCAGACCAAATCAATTTGGATCTGAACAGGACAACCAGTATCTACTACAAATTTATTGAAAACAACCCTATACTCATGATCAAATAACCCTTACCAGAAGGATATAGTCAAATCAATCAACATAAGCCCACCTGAAGCTTCCCAGCTGGAATTTTTAACATTAATTATATAAATGTCTGATTGCCTGACTGATGAAGGTCTTGACAAATTAGTAACATATTTATTACACATTGCAATAAAACAATTATTTTAAATTCCAGCACTCCCAAAAGTGACTGCCCCAGAAGTATTGCCTACCTAATTTGGAGTTAATCCCCTCGTGCTTTGCAAGGGCCATCGCAAATCCGAAGTATGTCACTCGTTGTACTTTCTGGAGGATTTGCTTCACGTATGGAACTGGTGGGTAACTATAAAAAGAAGGACATTTTTGTTCATCACATCTTTCTCACTTATATTTAATAAAAGGTAACACTCATTTCTTTCAGGCATGCAATTCATTTTAAATAAATATGTTATACACTGAATATGTTATACACTTATGAGGGCAAGTCCTAACAAAAAACCCAGTGAAAAATGTGTTTAACGCTACTAAAATTTTTAGATGGAACAATTACCAAAGAGTTAAACAGATGCTATAGACACTACAAAATCTGTCGCTTACGAAAGAGATTGGACCCAGTGATATTAATAGTTTGGCTGTCGTAGAGATCCTGTCTTTTTATTTTTGTGCTTTTTAAAAACTGTGAACTGAAATCAGAGAGAACTGTTTTAATCTAGGGATTTACAAGGATGGCTGCATGTTTTGAAAGTAAGGAATTTGATACCTATTGTGAACACTGCTTCTGTAGCAGTGGGGTCCAGCAACATGCAGACGAACCGGCAACAAGGGACTGTTTAAGGGTGAAGGTAATTGGTTTATGGATTTAAAAAGCATAGGGCTACTCTCCCATTAGACAGAGGTCACTGCTGGTAGTTTAACCTGAGGTCAGGTGAGGTAAGAGGTTGAGAAGGACAATCCTTCACAGTAATGTCAGCTAGTACAGGACTGAACCCACACTGTTGGCATCAATCTGCATTGAAAACCCAGCTGTCCAGCCAATTGAGCTAAACCAAACTGTCTCCCCCAACTAGGGACCAGTTATCAATGACAAAGGTTGTCTGCCTGCTTTCAACAATGTGATTGATTGCCAGTAGCATGGGTTGTGAATAAGACAGAAAATAGTCAGAACAGAACACAAACCAACAGGTACACAGCAGTCAAAAAAATCCTTTTTTCAGTTCTGTATAGTAAGCCACTTCAAACCTGAAGAAAATTAGCTTACCTTTCCTTTAGTAGATACTGCAAGTGGTGACTTTGAATTGGATAAGTCAGAGACCTTTCATGAGTGACACAGCCACCCTCTGCCCAGTGGCAGCATTCAAAAAAAGGACAGTCAAGGAGAAACCTTTGGATCAGCAAGAACCAACCCCACAGGTTTTGTGAACAATGACTCCTATACTGTTTTCCAAGGCTCCCTTTTGCCTGTGTTCTTTTTCCCTTGTTTATTTTTGACTTTATAAGATGTTTAGAGTTTTAATTTGTAGGATTTGCTTGATTTAGTTTAATTGTTTATCTATAGCTAGAACCTGCTTACCTGTAATAACTAATGATTTTTTAAATAGTAACCTGGTGTTTTCTAACAACCTGGAGCTGAAGATTAAGGAGGTTGGTGATTTTGCATACTTCTTTTAGAAACTTCTAACTTTAGTGATGACTGTAGGAACAGTAGAGTTTGATTTCCAATGCATTACCCCAGTGAGGTGTGACATTATGGGTGAGATAGGAGTCATGTGGAAAAGGCAGTGAGTTGAACCCACCAAGCACTCATTCTGATTCCATGTCTGATGTTCCTGATGAGAAAGTAAGGATTGCAGATGCTGGAGATCAGAGCTGAAAATGTATTGTGGAAAAGCGCAGCAGGTCAGGCAGCATCCAAGGAACAGGAGAATCGACGTTTCGGTGAAGAAGGGCTTATGCCCGAAACGTCGATTCTCCTGTTCCTTGGATGCTGCCTGACCTGCTGTGCTTTTCCAGCAATACATTTTCAGCTTTGATGTTCCTGATGGCTAGTCTGTAAAATCACAACCAGAATACTGATGAAATGAGTTGGGCTGTCAATAGGGACCTTAAAAACTGATAATGACCATCAATTGGCAACTTGTCACTGCCCAGCGAGAATCTCACCATGCCACTTGTAGAAAGGTAGAAGCTAGTAGGGTGAGATGATGTCAATGGCAAGATATACCTGACTGAACATCTCTCCTGATTCTGCCACACAATTCGCCATAACCTACCATGTTCAGACCCCATAAGACTCTGCAGAAGTGTCTGCTGTTTAATTATCTCTGAACTAAATCCTGAAAACACTTGTGACCCAAACATGAGCACATTAGCAGGAGCACATCTTGACAAAGACAAAAGGAATTCATGTCTCTCGTTTACTGAATTTTCAAATTATAGTGCAGCTGAATAAGACAAATGATTTATTGTTAGTGCTATGGTCTAATGGTTTGTAGACTGCTCAGTTTACTGTCCTTAGTTCTCATTGATTAATAATTATACATTTGTCTTGATTCTGTTCTTTGGCAGGATCGAGTAAAAACTGGATAAGACACATTTCTTTCCATTACTGACTGTGTAGTGAAGTTGCTGCTCTGCAGTAGACTGTCCTCCTAAGTTTGCCAAGTAAAGTCAGAAATTACAACTGGGTGATTGTCGTTGATGGGGTGATGAAGAATCTGGCTGCTGTAAAAATCAGAAAGATCTTTTCGATAACCTTTCAACTCTTGGTTTAATCAGGATACCAGATTGATTAACAGTATAAAACTGAAGACAAAGTGACTTGCTGCTGGAAAAGTAAAATACTGCAGATACTAGAAATCTGAAATAAAAACAGAAGTTGCTGGAAATAGTCAGCAGGTTGGAGTGTGGTGACAGAGAAACAGATTGGTTGTCGACCTTTCATCAGAATGGAGAAATGTTGAAGAACTAGTAGGATCTGAGCAAGGGTTGGATTAAACCAGGATGAAAGGAAGGCCTATGATAGAGTGAAAAACAAGAGAAATTAAAATGACAAAAGAGTTAGTCCATCAGAGATGGGACAGGAAAAGAAACACGAGTGATGTGGGTTACGGTGGTTATGTGTCTGATGAGTGTGGCGAGGCCAATCTTGATGTCAGGAACATCTCACACCAGCTTTTACACTTATCACAAGCTGGACAGTGAGATTCTCGCTAGGTAGTTACAAGTTGTCAATTGACAGTCAGTATTGCTTGTGAAATGGTTTGTTAACAGCCCAACTCACCTCATTAATTTCAGCCTCCCATCTCAACAAACTCGCCAAACAAGCTGCACGCTGGAATTCTCTTCCCAGAAATTAGTGGACCTTGTGTCACTAAATTTACTCAAGGCAGAGTTTGACAGATTTTTGATAGAGAAGGAAATTAAGGATATGGAAGGGACAGACAAGAACAAAAAGTTGAGACTACAATCCGATCCATTAAATCATTGAATGGCAGAGTAAATTTGAAGGACCGAATGGCCTAATTCTGCTCATAAGAACTATTAAAAATGTGAAGTTGGAAAAAATGTGGTTTGGAAATCCAATGTTAATAAATACATTTAGCACATTAGATCATCACTCATTTAAAATGAAATATATCTTCCAATTTTTGAGTATAGAGATGGACATTCAGAATCACTCCACCTATGCATTTTATGTTTCATTCTGCTGCCCTGACTGTGTAATTATAATAATGTTTATTTGATAAAGAATTCAATTTAACTTCAATGAACAGGCACAAAATGCAAAAAAGGCTGCCAGAGATTAATGATTGATTCTTGTTGATTCACTTCAGCCAGCCAAAAGCAAACTGATATGTTATCTCAATAGCAACCACAAAGACAACTATTTGAAATTCAATTACCCCTTTAGACAACACAATGGGTTTTTGCAGATTTGAAAATTTAAGACCTCTGAGACAAGCAAGAAACTTGAAGAAACCCCCACAGGGGATACCAGCGTAATTGATATTGCTTCATGTCATGTTAACATTGCAGCCATCTTCAGCTTGATCTGTATAAAGCTGAGAAACTCCATTTTAAATTAGAACTCCCCAGGAATAACCCTAGGAGGACAAAGTCTTTCAAGAAAAGAATTCTCAGCCAAAGCGAAAAGTTTACTTCAGAAATAAACCACGCTTCCGTCGAAAGAGTCTAAGCAACCTGGAAGTGGTGCAATGACAGAACTCATGAGGAAACCTAAACACCTTCTCTCTCAAAACCTGCTCTATGTACTGAGTCCATTCGTGCAAGCAATGCCCAACTATTCAACCATAAAAGCACTCACAGCCATTGAAGTCTGACTTAAAGGAGTAACCTCTTCATTACAGCAAAAAGGAACTCAAACAATGAGTTACAGATGCCTGTTAGTATGACCTGAGTGAGATTCTGGGCTTACCTGTATCTCTGGGCCTACTGCTGAATGTTACATCCTTGCCATAACTGTTGTACTGCCAAAGGCACTGCCTGTGTGCACAGCTGCTGGCAACTCTCATGGGGGTGAGATTTATCCTGAAGAAGGATAGACATCCTACCTCATACTTACTGAAGGGCCATCGCCTGAATAATTTAAATAGGGTTAAATGAAGAACTGAGCCTTGACATTCACATTGGGATGTGGGAAGCCTGCCTTCAGTGTAAAATCCAGTCCGCAGTCACAAGGAAGTCCCATGAAAAAAAGCTGTGATTCACTAGGTTGAGTAAAAAAAGATACGAAGTTCTGTCAGACAGCATGCTTTAAATAAAAAGTCATTTTTAGAGAGGATATACAGGCTGCTGCTGTGTGACCCTATTTTTGTTTGAAAAGTCTGGATACATAGACTAAATATTTCCTTTAGGATCACTGTATTTTAAACCTCCTGATTATTTGGTCAGTATAAGAGGCAACCAATAGTTTATTAACCTTTACTCTGCTGAATAAACAGGAACTTCAAATGTTTAGAAGAAGAATTGGCATCTTTTAAGATTCAACATGTCACTCTGTGCAGCTGAAATGATTCAATAACCTGCTTAAATTTCTGAGTTCATGCCAGAATCAATCTGGCACGGACTGAACTTTGGCACAAACGTTGTAACGTAGACCCTGCCAACGTGCGGCAGATTTAATTTTACCATGAAATCTATGGTTCTTGTGGTGGGGTTTGTGCTGGTATCAATTTGAAGGCAGCATAATGTCCTGCTGAGAAACTGCACCAATAATAACTCTTTTGTCTCGTTCTGATGGGATTTGCTTGTGACTGGTTTTAACAAAATATTAATTTCAGGGAATTTTGTTCCAAGATTTTACAATTTAATGAAAGATAAAGTACAAATCAATTCACGTAACAGCCCATATCGTGTAATCTGTACAGCTTTGCGGAGGGGGTCACAATGATAAAGCAGCAAGCTATCTTTGCTTCCTTTTGTCACTGAACATTTTCAGATGGCAGGCATGTTAGAGTGAGCATGCAAAAAGCTGCAAGTACAACATGGTGAGAAAGGCAGGTGGCTGAGGAAGACAGTCAAAATATCCCAGTGATGATGCACTGTTCTTTTGAAGACAGTAGAGACCAATGTTAAAGACATCTGTATGTGGAAGGTGAAACATTGTAAACATGTGGAAGGTGAGTATTGTAAGAGTACTACTGTGTGTCAGGCAACAGAGAAAACACACACAAGGTGTGTTTAAAAATTGCAGGCAAAGCCTCAGAAAAGCTGATACCCCTCGAATACATACTTAAACGATGCAGTTATTTTGAAAGAATAGTATTGTTCTGAGTTACCACACTAAAGCTACAGGTAGGTTTAAACATCCTGGAGGATTATGGCATAAATTGTGGAGAGCTCCCCATAAATTTTGTGAAAATATTGCTGGTGGCTGTGCCTCTATAACATGATGCTTTAAGCCATCTTGTGGCACAGTGATAGTATCCTTACCTCTGGCCCAGAGGATCTGAACAGCTGAATTAAAAATGATTTATAAAATGGCACTTCTGCTACTAAACGTGATTGTTAAACTGTTTGAGCAGAGTCCCAGTGACATTAATTCCCCTCTCAATGTGAAAAAAACGTTGCATCAGCAAAAGCCAAATCAATTTCTGCAAAACAATCTGCTCGTCAGGGCCATACAGTCGTACAGCACAGAAACAGACCCTTCGGTCCAACCAGTCCATGCTGACCATAATCCCAAATGAAACTAGTCCCACCTGTCTGTTCCTGGTCAATGATATTAGGCCAGATCTTACCAACAGAGAACACGTACAGAAGCTATCTACAGCACACGACAAAGATCAATTCAAAGGTAACAAAAGCAGAAATTGCTGGAAAAACTCAGCAGGTCTGGCAGCATCTGTAGAGAGAAAGCAAAATTAGTGTTTCGGGTCAAGTGACCCTTCTTCAGTTCTGAGTTTTTCCAGCAATTTCTGTTTTTGTTTCTGATTTCTGATTCATACATGTCTTGATTCTACACTCTCCATACATTCTGAATCTTGTGATCAAAGTCTCTCTTCTTCTAGTCCTTATACGTAAAGACTCACCATATATATAGTAGGAAGATCCCCTGCACATATTTCGATCTGTCAAAAATGTTTAGCAAGTCTATTCTGCAATCCATCAATCTAGCAAATTGCCCTCATCACCAAAGGCGTGGTGACATGGAGATGGGAGTCTTCACCTCAGTCCAGGTACCCTTTCCTCATAAGGAGGTTGGGCAGTGCCACTGGGTAGGGCACACTCACAACAAGGCTGGTTGCTCCAGAGCTGAAAATGTGTTGCTGGAAAAGCGCAGCAGGTCAGGCAGCATCCAAGGAACAGGAGAATCGACATTTCAGGCATAAGCCCTTCTTCAGGAATTGCTCCAGACACAAACACCCCTCAGACCAAAACTCCAAGACAAACAAACCCTACTGTAGCATAGACTCCCTCCAGGCCAGCTGTTTATCCTGGGACTGCAAGAAACATAATAAAGGAAAGGAGGAAGATCTTCTGAGGGCACATAGGTGATATGGGTGAAACCTCATTGTAAATGCAATTACATATTTGTAATTATATGTTCACTTTTCATCATCAGGTGTGTGAGCGAATGCCAGTCAAGCTGCAAGTATAAGATCAAAGGCGTAGAGTCTAGCCCTCTGTCATGTTACACAGTGTTTTAAATTGCATGCGTGCAGTATGCAGCTCCTCCACCATGTGCAGGCTATGGGATCTTGGAATGTAATTGATACTTTGACAATTAGAGTGAATCTGTCTAGAATTAGAATTAGGATTTATTGTCATGTGCACTGAGTGCAGTGTAAAGTGTACAAAGTCACCATTCTAACGCGCCATATTGGTTACAGAAACATCATTTTAAAAATGCAGAAATAAAAGAACTTCAAAAGGTAAGAGGTACACCCAGATGGTAAAGTTGAAGTCTTATTCCCATATCCTTGCTGCTGCTACCTCCAATCTCCAGGAGCATCCTGCCAGTGTCATTGCCACTTCAGATTGACAGGAGGCTGCCGCAATCACCATTCCACAATGGCCCGCTCTTGCTGTTGTGTCAATGCTGCCAATTAACCCTCTGCAAAAGGCCCCAAAGATAAGAAACACAGCAAAAAAAGAACAAGAGCAGAAGTAAAAAGAAAAAAAAAGTAAATAAAGAAAGCTGGCGGGAGCCCCGGGCTCAGGAGCCCACACACAGCCCGGCATCGAGCTGCCTCAGTCGTGATGTAAGCAAAATGAAATAACATTGAAATGTCGGGAATGCAATACATTGATTGTGCACCACAGTCACTAGTGGGATTGCCTCCTGATGCTGCGAAATGTGCTTGGGGTCAGGATTTGTGGTTCACTCGTACATTATTGCCTAAGGTTCACATACAACATTTTGTGATCACAGGTGTTTTTCACCTGCACTGCATCCATGTCTGTTTCACGCTACGGAAGAAGTGAAGACCCCTCGCTCACAGAACGAGACAATTCCATCTGGGCGTAGTAGCAGCCATTTTCATCTCCATTACACATTTATTATTTGAATTTCAAGGGAAGAAAATCACATCCACGCTTCACACAGTGAGTCACTGGCTCAGCCTCTTCTTCTTGGTGACCCACCATATCTACACATTCTGTTCTTGATAGGCCTCCCAGTCAACGCATCAGCCTTTATCTTCATTGCATTTCTACTCAATCAGTTTGATTAACTGCTCACATTCCCTCTATACTCTCCCACCCGAGCCCCAGCCTACTGAATCCTCATGGCAGAAGTGAGGACTGCAGATACTGGAAATCAGAGAATAGATTAGCGTGATGCTGGAAAAGCACAGCAGGTCAGGCAGCATCCGAAGAGCAGGAAAATCGATGTTTCAGGCAAAAGCTCTTCCTGATGAAGGGCTTTTGCCCGAAACATCAATTTTCCTGCTCCTCGGATGCTGCCTGACCTGCTGTGCTTTTCCAGCACCCTCTAATCTCGACCTAGATATTGAATCCTCATGCCAGACATAATAATGCACTGCCCCCTTACTGAAGACATCGTGGTGCTAATTGTCCACACATCCCCACCCCCTAGCATTACCCTTTCCTTCCCATACTTCCATGGCCCTCGCTCTGACCTGCTGAGTTTCCCCCCTTCACAATTTGCATCCCACTGAGCTACTTCCAAACCCCACAATGAGTTGCCCTGCTTTCCTCCTGCAGCTGCAGCCCCTGATTAAACAGCACATTGACTTTGGGTAACTTGACTCTCAGAACTGATTGTGGCCAACCATCTTCACTGACTTGAACAGACAGCCTTCATTGATCACAGAATTGTTATGATGCAGAAGGAGTCCATTCAGCCCATCATGTCTACATTGGCTCTTCAGATGAGCAACATTACCTAATCTTCTACTTTTACTCCATACTTCTGCACACTACTTCTACCCAGATAATCATTCAACACCCTCTTGAATGCCTTAATTGAACCTGCCACCAGGCAGTGCATTCCAAATCCTACCTACGTGCTGTGTGAAAACATTTCTTTCTTACATCAGCCTTGTTCTTTTGCACAGCACTTTCAACCTACACCGTCTCATTCTTGTTCCTTTTGCATTGGGAACCGCTTCTCCCTATATACTCCATGCCACCCATTCATGATTTTAAACACATCTATCAAATATCCCTTCAGCTTTCTTCTCTCTAAGGAGAACAGTCCCAACTTCTTCAATTTATCATCATTATTGAAGATTCTCATTTCTGGAACCATTCTTGTAAATTGCTTCTGCACTCTCTCTCTTCTATGCAGTTACATCTCATACCTTATAATGTGGCAGCCACAACTGTATATAACATTCCAGCTGAAGTCTAATAAGTCAAATACACAATTTCAACTTCACTTCCCTGCTCTTGTACTCTGTGCCCCATTAATAAATCTGACAACACTGTAGACTTTACTTACTGCTCTCTCTACCTGTCTTATCGTCTGCAATGATCAGTGCACGTATACACCCAGGTTCCTCTGCTCCTGCACACCCTTTAGATTTGTTCCTCCCAATCAACCCTCGCCCTGACCCTCTTTTAGGCTGTCTTTCAAAATTCATAAAGTGCATCATGTCTCACTTCACTCAATTGAACTATATCTGCCATCTATCTGTACCTTCCACACCATCCTCCTCACATTCTTCCAAGTTTTGTGTCACCTGCAAATTTTGAAATTATCTCCTGCACATCAAGATCCAGATCTTTGATATATATCAGGAAAAGCAAAGATCTCAGTACTGAAACAAAAACAGAAATTGCTGGAGAAATTCAGAAGGCCTGGCAGCATCAGTAGATAGAAAGTAGAGTTAGCATCTTGAGTTAAGTGACCCTTCTTCAGAACTTCTGCTCTGAATTTTCTCCAGCAATTTATGTTTTTGTTTCAGACGTCCAACACTCAGTTCTTTGTTCTATTTTCGTGTCCCAATACTGACTCTAGGAAACTCTACTACAAACCTTTCTCCAAAAAATATCCATTGATCATTACTTTCTGTTTCCTTTCAATCAGCCAAGTTTGTATCCACATTGCTACTGTCCCTTTTATACCATGGCCTATACTTCCCTCAGAATTTTCTTGTATGGAATTATATCAAATGCTTTCTGGAAATCCATGAATATATTATACATGAACATCAAATCTTTCTGTTACGTCTTCCAAAACTCCAGCAAGTTAGTTAAACTTGATTCCTCTTTAGAAACCCATGCTGACTCTTCATAATCAACCCACCTTTTTCCACGTGCCTACCAATTCTATCTTAATTAACTATTTCTAGAAGCTTCTCCACCACTGAGGTTAAACTGATTAGTCTGCATTTACAAGTGTTGTTGAACAAGGCTGTGATATTTGCAATTCTTCAGTCTTCAGGCACTTCCAAGTCCAGAGAAGACTGAAAGGTTATTTCTGGGGAAGGTGGGACCTCTATAGACAGGATGGTCTGCACCTGAACCTGAGGGGCACCAGTATCCTTGGGGGGAGGTTTGCTAGTGCTCTTGGGGGGGGTTTAAACTAACTCTGCAGGGGCATGGGAACCCAGACTGTAACTTTAGGGTGCAGGACCTGGAGTGTAGGGAGGGTAGGAATATGGTATCAATCTTAAAGGATCGTGCCTGTAAACAGAAGAGTGGCTTGAAGTGTGTATACTTTAATGCCAGAAGTATACGAAATAAGGTAGGTGAACTCGCAGCGTGGGTTGGTACCTGGGACTTCGATGTTGTGGCTATTACGGAGACATGGCTAGATCAGGGACAGGATTGGCTGTTGCAGGTTCCAGGGTTTAAATGTTTTAGTAGGGTTAGAGGTGGGGGTAAAAGAGGGGGGGGTGTGGCTTTGCTTGTCAAAGATAGTATTACAGCGGTGGAAAGGAAGATGGATGAAGATTTGCCATCTGAGGTAGTTTGGGTTGAGGTTAGGAATAGGAGAGGTGAGGTCACCCTGTTAGGAGTTTTTTACAGGCCTCCTAATAGTCCTAGAATCGTTGAAGAAAGGATTGCGAAGATGATTCAGGAGAAGAGTGACAGTAATAGGGTGATTGTTATGGGAGACTTTAACTTTCCTGATATTGATTGGGAAAGCTATAGCTCAAGTTCGTTAGATGGGTCAGTGTTTGTGCAATGTGTGCAGGAGAGTTTCCTGACACAATATGTAGATAAGCCAACAAGAGGTGAGGCCATACTGGATTTGGTTCTGGGTAACGAACCAGGCCAGGTATTAGAACTAGAGGTAGGTGAGCACTTTGGGGACAGTGACCACAATTCGGTGATTTTTACTCTAGTGATGGAGAGGGATAAGTGTGTACTACAGGGCAAGAGTTATAGCTGGGGGCAGGGAAATTATGATGCGTTGAGGCATGACTTAGGATGTGTGGATTGGAAAAGTAGATTCCAAGGCAAGAGCGTAATTGATATGTGGAACTTGTTCAAGGAGCAACTATTGAGTGTCCTTGATAAGTACGTACCTATCAGGCAGGGAGGAAAGGGTCGTGTGAAGGAGCCGTGGTTTAATAAGGAGTTGGAATCCCTTGTTAAATGGAAGAGGGCGGCCTTTGTAAAGATGAGGCGTGAAGGTTCAATAGGGGCGATTGAGAGTTATAAGGTAGCCCGGAAGGACCTGAAGAGAGAGCTAAGAGCAGCAAGGAGGGGACATGAAAGGTCCTTAGTTGGTAGGATTAGGGAAAACCCTAAGGCTTTCTATAGGTATGTTAGGAATAAAAGAATGACTAGGGAAGGAATAGGTCCAATCAAGGATAGTAATGGGAAGTTGCGTGTGGAGGCTGAAGAGATTGGGGAGGCGCTGAATGAATACTTTTCGTCAGTATTCACTCAGGAACAGGACATTGTTGTCGATATGAATACTGAGGCACGAATAAGTAGAATGGATGGCTTTGAGATATGTAGAGAAGAGGTGTTGGAAATTCTGGCAAGGGTGAAAATAGATAAGTCCCCTGGGCCTGATTGCATTTATCCTAGGATTCTCTGGGAAGCAAGGGAGGAGATTGCAGAGCCATTGGCCTTGATTTTTGTGTCCTCTTTGTCTACAGGAGTAGTGCCAGAGGACTGGAGGCTAGCAAACGTGGTTCCCTTGTTCAAGAAGGGGAGTAGGGATAATCCTAGTAACTATAGGCCAGTGAGTCTCACTTCTGTTGTGGGCAAAGTCTTAGAGAGAATTATAAGGGATAGGATTTATGCACATCTGGATAAGAATGATGTGATCAAGGATAGTCAGCATGGTTTTGTGAAGGGCAGGTCGTGCCTCACAAACCTTATTGAATTCTTTGAGAAGGTGACGAAGGAGGTAGATGAGGGGAAAGCGGTAGATGTAGTATATATGGATTTTAGTAAGGCGTTTGATAAGGTCCCCCATGGTAGGCTACTGCAGAAAATACAGAGATATGGCATTGAGGGTGAGTTGGAGGTTTGGATTAGGAATTGGCTCTCTGGAAGAAGACAGAGGGTAGTAGTTGATGGCAAAGGTTCATCTTGGAGTGCCGTCACTAGTGGTGTTCCGCAAGGATCTGTTTTGGGACCATTGCTGTTTGTCATTTTTATAAATGACCTGGAGGAAGGGTTAGAAGGTTGGGTGAGCAAGTTTGCGGATGATACGAAAGTCGGAGGAGTTGTAGACAGTGAGGAAGGATATGGCAGGTTACAGCGGGATATAGAGAAGCTGCAGAGCTGGGCAGAAAGGTGGCAAATGGAGTTCAATGTAGCTAAGTGTGAAGTGATTCACTTTGGTAAGAGTAATAAAAAGATGGATTACTGGGCTAATGGTAGACTACTTGGTAGTGTGGAAGAGCAGAGGGATCTTGGTGTCCATGTACACAGATCTCTGAAAGTTGCCACCCAGGTAAATAGTGCAGTGAAGAAGGCATATGGCGTACTGGCTTTTATTGGTAGAGGAATTGAGTTCCGGAGTCCTGAGGTCATGCTGCAGTTGTATAAGACTCTGGTGCGGCCGCTTCTGGAATATTGTGTGCAGTTTTGGTCGCCATACTATAGGAAGGATGTGGAGGCACTGGAACGGGTGCAGAGGAGGTTTACCAGGATGTTGCCTGGTATGGTAGGAAGATCCTATGAGGAAAGGCTGAGGCACTTGGGGTTGTTTTCTTTGGAGAAAAGAAGGTTTAGGGGTGATTTGATAGAGGTGTACAAGATGATTAGGGGGTTAGATAGGGTTGACAGTGAGAACCTTTTTCCGCGTATGGAGTCAGCTATTACAAGGGGGCATAGCTTTAAATTAAGGGGGGGTAGATATAGGACTGATGTTAGGGGTAGGTTCTTCACTCAGCGAGTCGTAAGATCATGGAATGCCCTGCCAGTAGCAGTAGTGGACTCTCCCTCTTTATGGGTATTTAAGCGGGCATTGGATAGGTATATGGAGGATAGTGGGTTAGTGTAGGTTAGGTGGGCTTTGATCGGCGCAACATCGAGGGCCGAAGGGCCTGTACTGCGCTGTATTGTTCTATGTTCTATGTTCTATGTTCTATGTTATGGCCAGTCTCCTTCCTATGGTTCCCCCTCATTTCCTTCAAGATCCTTGGTTGCATTTCATTCAGTCTTTGTGTCACACCAGCTTTAAGTACCAACAGTACATCAATACAAGCCTTCTTCCTAATTAATTTATAACTCTCCTCGTGATAGAGTTCCCCTCGGTCACCATGGCTTGGGAACAGCATCTTTCATTTCTGTTAAGGCAGATGCAATGTATTCATTTAACACCCCTGATTAATCTATGTGCAAATCTTCAACTGACTTATTCTCTGACTACAATGGATGCCCAGTGTTGACCATAGCCCGCTTTCCAAACTGTATTAGTATGAGTCCCCTGACTCTAACTACCTGAAGCCCTGGACAGATATCGGAGGCAGCTATTAACTTACTTCAGTTGCCTGACTGAAGGGTGTCTCCTTTGACTTGATTGAGGACTATTCCCTTAGTCTTTGCCAGATTGTACTTTGGTTGAGGCACATGCAGTCTGCTTGCTGCATAGCTGCTGGCAACAGCATTCCAATGAAAGACACTGGCTTGCTCCAGACCGTAGTTCGGATGTGCAGGACTGTCTTGCAAATGGATCTGAGATCCACCATGAGGGAGCAGTGGGGATGGTACACATCAGATCCCAACATTTGTGGATGGCTGCTGCGCAGAAGTAAAAAGAAAAAATAAGTAAATAAAGAAAGCTGACGGGAGCCCCGGGCTCAGGAGCCCACACACAGCCCGGCATCGAGCTGCCTCAGTCGTGATGAAAGCAAAATGAAATAACATTGAAATGTCGGGAATGCAATACATTGATTGTGCACCACAGTCACTAGTGGGATTGCCTCCTGATGCTGCCTCCTGACGGAAGGCCAGAGGTGGCAAGCCGGACTCATCGGGAAATTGCTATAACCTTTATGTCGTGAATTGTTTTGATCTGGCGAATAGGAAGCTGCGTATAAATTAGGCGAGATGAACTGTAATGAGATGTTAACACATATTAAAGTATGCAAATAAGTTTTTCACCACTCATCAGAGAGAACTTTGCCTTGCTGTTCATCATTTGGTTTGAAAATGGGACAGTTTGCTCTTCAAATTGAGAAACCTTTTACTGCCAAACTCATACAATTCTCCCAACTTCCTGACCAATGCCATGCCATTCAGAGGCTTGGAAAATTCTGACTGTAATACATTTGTAACATTAATAAGCAGATATCCCAGTCAATGCACAAGTCTGATATAACAGTGTTAATAGTTATTGTTGTTCATGAACTTCGAGATATCTATTTCAAAAAGAACCTAGTCTTCATGGTATATGTTATGGGGTAACATAGATGGAATATTTATCATATCATATTGGTAAGGGTGTTTGACCCACCAATGATAGCAGATCTCCAAGAGGACAAGACAGGACAGAATATATACCCTAATCTTAGAAAACTATAGTTTATGTCCTCCTGAATAAGCAGACAAGGCATTCGTATAACTCTTCTGAAATATGCTATATTTGATAAGACAGAGCTTACTTAGCATTGACCTTCTGATTCAGTGGCAAGAGCATTGCTCAACAAAGCTAAAATTATGTTTCTAGCTACAGAGGACAGCTTAAATAATGAGTGGAGATGTATTTAGCACAATCAATCATTTCTAAAATGACAGTTTTAAAAAAAAACAGCAAACTGACAATTTCAGCTACAAAGCTGCTGTGAGATATGGAGCTGCTGCTGTACAGCAGTGGGATTGGTCCCATGTTAGAGCATTTCATTGATTCTGGGGAATTACTGTACTGTCTTGTTGGTTGGTCATTTAGTCAGATCGGCAGTGCAGTTGTGTTTATTGCTGAAAGAGACCACTCTGACCAGGGGTCTCTGAACATTTGACCTCAGCAGAGGGGGTGACACCACAAGTAATGCAGCATGAAATATTACAGCTTGAGTGTGTCTGTGGGGCCCAGTGTGGTGCACTGGGTCAAACATGAGGGAAAGACCCCAGTCTTGATTTTATGGAGCCTGTTGTAGCATGGAAGATGACAGACGGGCACGGAGAAGTATGCAGAGAGGTGCACAACAGCCTCCTGTGGTGGCAATCAAGTGGGAGGTAACAATATGAGAAATATCCCACATTAGCAGCCGGAAGGTGCTGAAATGCTAAATTTTCAACCTGTGTGTTCTTTAAGTGCAATTGACATGATATAATCAGGCCTCCTTATTTAATGAAACTCATACCTATCTCTGACGCCTTTAGTAACCCACCCAATAAAACATGGTTACTCAGATGTGGTTTCTTTGGCTCTCTCTGACTGCCGCGTTGTAGAGAATAACCTTTTTGTTTAACAACTCGAGGGTTACTAAAGGCTACACAAGATCATGTAACTCATGTAAACCTATAGAGTAACTGGATTGACACTTTTGTGAGACATGCTGACACCAGCTGTCTTTGGATTAAAAACTCTCCTTGAGAATCCTTGCAGGACATTATGCACAGTGTACTGTATGATCATGGAGACATTGTCTGTGTGTAGACACTATCTAAGCTGAGATGCTCAGGCAGGAAATCCAGAAGAAATAGGTCCAATATGTAATAGGGCAGTCCACAGTCGAGGTGCAGATGGGTTATCTCTTAAAGTAGTACCACAGACCTCTCAGCTCCCCGGCCCACAAGCCTCATTGCTGATGAAGGGCTTATGCCCAAAATGTCGATTCTCCCGCTCCTCGGATGCTACCTGACTTACTGTGCTTTTCCAGCACCACACTCTTGACACATATCTGAGCCCTCAAGGGGACAGAATTTCAAGGAGGTAATGACAGATGAAGGGGTTACCCCAGCTGAACTGTGACACCTCAGACCTCAGCTGAACCTGCTGATGCAACTCAGTGTGACAGTGGAGGAATCTTCTCCCTGGACTTTGGATGTCTTTTTGTGCTGGAGCAACTGAGCTTCAGACACTGGGAATTTAAACTGCAGGGCCACTTTAAAAAGCCTGCAGGACAATTTCTACCTCCAGTGCAGGGTTGCCTGTGCTTCAAATGTAACATCAACTCCTAATGGGATGGAGATGGAGATAGGACTTACGTGACAACAGCGTCACCACCTACCCTTCGGGTTTTGCCAGATCTTGTGCGTCATCCGCACTCATGAGAGTGCCCCTACATACCCAGGATCAGTCAAGCCCCATGGATCTATACCCATAACATCCAGGTATACCAACTGGTGTCATAGTGGTACAATTAATTCCAACCTAGGAAGAATAATGGGTAACTTGAAAGATAAATTTTCAATTCTTACATATCTTTGTTATGCTTGTAATGTTAAATTTCAGGAAATTTTTTTCAAAAATTCATTCCCAAGACGTGGGCATTGTGGCTAAACCACCATTTGTTGATGACCCCTAATTGACCAGAGGACAGTTAAGAGTTACTGTACATTACTGTGTGCCTGGAGTCACAGATAGGCATACCAGGCAAAGACGAAACAGATGAGATTTTCCCCAACAATTGACATTGATCAAAGTCAGGTTATCATTAAACCCTTGACTCCAGATTTTTTTTTATTGAACTCAAATACTAAACTATATGCAATTGTGGGATTTGAACCAGGGCATCTCTGGATTAATAGTCCAGTGATAATAACCCGAGAACTTTGTCTCCTCTTGAAGTGTGGAATTGTGGTTGTTTTCTTCTTTTGGGACAAATTTTGTTGGTGGAATGCACAGGAAAAAACACGATGTTAGTTATGAGTGACAAATATTAGAAACAAATTGACATTAATACTGAATAAAGGAAAAAAACTGATTAATCACAACATAAATCACAGACTCAACATACAATACCAACTACTATAATAACAAAACTTACTTGTGCTTATATCTGTCACAGAGTGTTTCCAAACAGTCATAAAACTGGGATGCATCAACACCTTCTTGTGTTGCTGTTTCAACAGACAGTAAGCGATGTTGTTGGACAGAGGAAGTTGGCACAATCACAGCATTTGGATTTTTCCCCATAAGGAGGTCTTGATAAATAATAGAAATGCTTTCGAGATATTCTGAGGGAAAAATGCCAAAGTTTTTATTAAAAATATACCACATACGTTAATGGATAATCATGTGATTTTGATTATAAAACTCTTGAGTACTTTCCTCCAACCCAACAACTCTCCAAAGTGTTCATCTAATTCCGATTACTTATACATTCTCCATTATAACTGCTCCATCATTAGTGGCTGTGCCTTCACCTAACTCGGCTCCAAGCTCTGGAATTCCCTTCCTTTATCACTGTACCTCTCTACCTTGCTTTCCTGCTTTAAGACACTTCTTAAAATCTAGTTTTATCACTCAAGCTTTTTGTCATTTGACATAATTTCTCATTCTGTGGCTTAGGGTCCTATTTGGTGTTATGAAAGGAGCACATCCCTTATTTGAAGTATAAACTGGGAAATTGGAAGTTTGAACTGTTGTAGAAAATACTAATTTTTAACAACTTGAAGGTTAAAAGCAGAACGTTGTAGTGTTCCCTTATTGGTTATATAAGCTACAATGAGTAGGTGGACTTGATAAATTTTGTGAGAAATGCTGGCACCAGATGTCTATGGGTTAAGAATCTGTTTTTATGAGTCAAGATGCAGTTTGCCACCAGTTACCTTCAGACTTCCAAAAGTATTCAAATTAAATAAAATCTTTACCTATCCCTCACTGAGAGTAGGAAAAAAAACAGCATTAAAAGATTTAAAAACAAAATTTCTATCTCAAGCAAAATCATATATTTAAATGACTGGTTACTGAATTGAGGATTGACAACAACGGTGTATTATCATCAAAGCCAACAAGACCTGTGACAGTGTATGTCATCTCATTCCACCCTTACAGCACGGACTCTTGGGAACCACAGAATTTGTTCCTGTTTGCTTATACGTTTCACCCATATTACTTATGGAAAACTGTCTACTTTCACTGCACTGTCCAAGCACACCAATGTCTTTATTTCCTTGGAAGGCTAAGGAAATTCGCCACGTCCAAAATGACTCTTTCCAATTCTTATAAATGCACCACACAAAGCATCCTATCTGGCTGCATCATAGTGTGGTATGGCAACTGTTCTGCCCAAGACAGCAATAAACTACAGAGTGTTGTGTACACAGTCCAGTCCATCACGCAAACTAGACTTCCATCCATTGACTCCATCTACACTTCCCACAGGAATGCAACCAACATAAAGAAAGATCTCTTCCAACCTTGTTATACTGTTTTCCACCTTCTTCCATTGGGCAGAAGATACAAAGGTTTGAAAACATGTACCAACAGATTCAAGAACAGCTTCTTCCCCAATGTTATCCGACTTTTGAACGGACCTCTCAACTATTGATCTCTCTTTGCACCTTCTATGTAGTTGTAACACTGTATTTTGCATACTGTTCTATTACTTTCATGTATATGATATACCTGAATAGCACATATAACTGTATGTGCTTTTCACTGTACTCAGAATCTGATAATAATAAATCAAATCAAATCTATTTGTGAATGGAAGTGTGCATGTTTGGATTTTACAAAGGTATAGGTTAAGTTTACTGATTAGTAGTTAATCCATTTGCCTTTAAGGGATAAATTTACTATAATAAATAAGTCAGAAACAAAAACTCAGGGTCACCGTACCTGAAACATCCATCTGACTTCTTTTCACAGATACTGCCAGATCTGCTGAGCTTTTCCAGCAACTTCTGTTTTGTTTTTGATTTACAGCATCCGCAGTTCTTTTGGTTTTTATAATAAGTAAGTCATTTTCTCCATGTTTATTGACAAAATCTGTTCTGAGTTTTGTTTATCTTACATAATGGTCAATGTCAGGTAAATGAAGCAGCTGAGTGATTAAATTGATGACTGAGGATTATTGGGACTTGATTTCCAGCACATGTTTTTCTTCAATGTCATGACATTTATTTTGCTCTTGTGAAACACCTTGGCATATTTCGTTCCATTAAACCCATAACTTAAGGAAGAGCTTGGGATCAAAACCCAAATTTTTCCTCCAAGTTACACATCATCCTGAGTGGAACTCTATTTCAGTTCAACACATATCTCTACCATGTTGTGTCAAATCAATTTTATTGTAATTATACAGCTCCTCCTTGA
Source organism: Chiloscyllium punctatum (assembly GCF_047496795.1). Lineage (NCBI taxonomy): Eukaryota > Metazoa > Chordata > Chondrichthyes > Orectolobiformes > Hemiscylliidae > Chiloscyllium > Chiloscyllium punctatum. Next base: position 78,033,608 of record NC_092760.1, read on the forward strand.
GACCTTTACTACCTGCTTGATGTTCTGTAATTGTGATGTAAGTTATGTGATTTGACCGATTATTCATAATGCTGGATTTCAAAACAGTGCCATATTAGAGTTGGTTACTTCAGTGAAGTTTTTTTAGAAAAAGAAATCAGGTCAGGCAGTCCTTCTGGAACAATGGTCTGATCCAGAATGTGTTAGAGAGCAGCCAACTGTGGACACCTAGAGTGCGAATACAATGAGATGTTTATACTGTAGGGTTTACAACAGGTAGTGCCTGATTTCCACTCAAAATAATGTGATGGACAGAGTGCAATTTATGTAAATTATTTTTATAAGCTTTGGTTTCAAACTAATGGCCAATGGATTTTTTTTTGTAAATGGGTATAAACATTATTTAGTCTTTTCTGAAACTTGATATGTAACAGACAGCAGGTGATTGCAAGCCTCCTGGATTGTTAATGGAGAGGTCTTTTGTTAATGTGTGAATTCACAGCCAGAGAGATTAAACATTAAGATATTATTTTAAGCATAAAAATGTTTTGAATTTAAAAAATCAGTTCAAAAGCTTTTGGAATCAATTCAAAGGATACCTGACTGAAGTCAGATTCAATAGTTTTCCTTAAAAAAAAAGGTGTCTATATACAGCTGTAAAAGAAATAAACTATAAAAGCATGGGTACTGCAGATGCTGGAATCTGAAACATACGCAAAATGTTCTGGAGAAACCCAGCAGGTCTGGCAGCATCTGTGGTGAGAGAAACAGAGTTAATGTTGTGAACTTGGTAATACCCTTCATCAGAAGCAGTTTTTTAAAACATTGATCTATCAGGTCAGATTTCATTCTGGGACTGGTCTTGTCCGGTTGTAATATCAGCTGGGATCACAACAATAATCAAGAATTGATCTTAATTTAAAAAACCCAAGAATTGAAATCTTTTTGGATAGTTTAAAGGCAACCTGGTTGGGGTCAGAAATCAAAATAGTTTCTCTCCAACAGAGACTTTTTTCATTGCAGTTAAGGAAATAATTTAACTGAGCAGAGTTTTTGTTTATGGACCTTCCAGACCAAAGAGTTTGACTCAAAATCTGCTGTGAATTATAAGTTTTAAGTTCTCAGCTTTGTATTCATGTAAGGAATCTCCACAGTTCACAGAAACTAGGGAAAATTTGTGGAACTTAAGGATTTGATATAGAGGTGTAACTCTACTGGATTTGAGTCACGGGATAAAATAGTGGAGGAAAACTAGAGTTCAAACCTTTTATCTTGAGTTTTGTAAGATCTTTTTGGATCCTATATCCGTAAAATCTAGTTTGTTGTTTTTTGTTTGCCTCTTTTATTGTAATAAACTTATGATCCATTATTAAAAATTCTCCACAGCCTCATATGACTATTGTTTAGTGACTGGCAGCCATGCTAACTAAATTTTTAAAAAAGCTATCAAGCCAGATTCTGGATTCTGACTTTGTCCTGTTGAACCATCAGTTGGGACCATAACAATTATAAAGCTGATAAAAATGAATGGCTTTATTAAAAGCTTCCTTCTTACTGATGAGGCTTCAGGTAAAAACAATAACCGCAGATGCTGGAAACCAGATTCTGGAGTAGAATAGTGCTGGAAAAGCACAGCATTCAGGCAGCATCTGAGGAGCAAGAAAATCGACATTTCGGGCAAAAGCCCTTCATCAGGAATACAGGCAGAGTGCCCGCAGGATGGAGAGATAAATGAGAGGAGGGTGGGGGTGGGGAGAAAGTAGCATAGAGTACAATAGGTGGGTGGGGGTGGGGATGAAGGTGATAGGTCAGAGAGGACGGTGGAGTGGATAGGTGGAAAAGAAGATAGGCAGGTAGGACAGATCATGGGGACGGTGCTGAGCTGGAAGTTTGGAACTGGGGTGAGGTGGGGGAAGGGGAAATGAGGAAACTGGTGAAGTCCACATTGATGCCCTGGGGTTGAAGTGTTTCAAGGCAGAAGATGAGGCGTTCTTCCACCAAGTGTTGGGTGGTGAGGGAGCGGCGGTGAAGGAGGCCCAGGACCTCCATGTCCTTAGCAGAGTGGGAGGGGGAGTTGAAATGTTGGGCCACAGGGCGGTGTGGTTGATTGGTGTGGGTGTCCCAGAGATGTTCCCTAAAGCACTCTGCTAGGATGCGTCCAGTCTCCCCAATGTAGAGGAGACCGCATCGGGAGCAACAGATACAATAAATGACATTGGTGGATGTGCAGGTAAAACTTTGATGGATGTGGAAGGCTCCTTTAGGGCCTTGGATGGAGGTGAGGGAGGAGGTGGGGGTGCAGGTTTTGCAATTCCTGCGGTGGCAATGGAAGGTGCCAGGATGGGAGGGTGGGTTATTGGGGGTGTGGACCTCACCAGGTAGTCATGGAACCAATCCACACTCAATAACCTGCTGAGAAAATTCTGCTCACATTTTAACAACATGACAAATTATGGCACAGCAGGTGCAACAATCCACAACATTCTAAACGATTAATTAAACAACACATGATAAACAAAAAGGGCAATTTACTTCATCTCTCAATGTTAAGTGATATTATAAAAATTTCCAGGAACAAGATCCACATCCTCCCCTAAATCTAGTCAGTTCTTCCTTTGAACAAACCCTATCTACGTACCACGTTTTGTTGAAATCTATTTCTAAAATATATATTATTTACGGACAAACTGACTATCAGACAGAGGTGATAACCTTACCTCTACCCACTTCCAGTGGTCAAGCTGACTATGAATTCACTATTTTGGGAAGCATACAGGACAGTAATACAATTTCAGGTCACAGTGGCTCAGTGGTTAGCACTGCTGCCTCATAGTGCTGGATCTGATTCCACCGTTGGGTGACTGTCTGTATGGAGTTTACACTCCCCATGTCTACGTGGGTTTCTGTTGCATGCTCAGGTTTCCTGCTACAGTCCAAAGAAGTGCAGGTAAGGTTAGGTGGATTGGCCATGCTATATTGCGCATTGTGCCCACGGATGTTCTGGCTAGATGGACTAGTCATGAGAAATGCAAGCTTAGGGGGTGGGTCTGGGTGGGATGTTCTTTGGAGGATTGATGTGGACCCAATGGGCTGAATGGCCTGAGGGATTCTAATGTCATATTACATTAGCCTCGAAATACCATATGAGTGGATTGTTATGAAACACTTAAGCCTAAGTTGCCCAAAACTCACAGTCCTAACAGTAGTCCGCAACCACAGAGTAAGGAAACCGACCAAAGAACTAACCACATCTTTAAAAAGCATTACAAATTTTGAAAGAAAGACAGTCGTTTCCTAATGGTTTTGTCTAACTTTGATAACTTCAAAGGGAGACTTTGTACCTTTATGTGCAGCTGTTAAATTGGAACATCTGAAGGGTAATGAACTGTTTCCTCCTGCTCATCTCAGGAAAGCAGACAGGCCTGCTATTTACTGTTCATTTTCACAGACAAATGTCTCTGAATAGCAGAGAAAGCCTGCATGATTTATGTATTTCCAGAAGTGGTATGAAGAAGAAGGATTAGGTACACAGATCCTCTTGCAATCGATTGCTTCAGCCTTGCTAGTTTGCCTGATCCTCAGTTTTGCCTCTTTTCATGGTGCCCAACACTGTCTCTTCCAAGTGGGTTAAAAATGTATGTTTGTCCAACTCCAGCCCTAAGCTACTGCCTGCAGTCACTTTCATCTGTTAAAAACATCAGAGTGGAGTGTGTCCAGCAATATATGTGTAACTGGTATGGTTGAATAGCTGCCAATGACCTGTGAGTACAAAGATTGTGTGAGAGTAAGATCAAGCATTTGATTTGTAGGCTCATGTACTGATTGATAAAGATTGTTTGTAGGTGGATGGAGTATGGGGCTATGGATAGTATATTGAATTGAGCAATGGACAAGGCTAGTGGTGCAGTTGGTAAAATGTGCCATTTGGAAGTGAACTCACTAACTGTGACAATTGTGTTAGTTTGTTCAACTTCTGGCAGCGCTTCCATGTTCATGGAGTAACACTACTGTCACTTCCTCTCACTGCGTATAGATAGACTTCTCCTACCCCAATCGATACAGACCAACTCAACTTTTTATCTCTTCCACCAACATCTACACATTGCAGTGCCTGAAAAGTTTGTGTGTACTCCCTCGCAAATTATTACTCAAAGCATCAGAGCACAATACAGTTTCCAATGGAAAAGTTAAGAAGTACCTGTCACCACTCCTTGAAGCCTGCAATGAATTTCTGTTTTGAAAGGTGCAATCTGCCTTTAATACTAGCAATTTGCAATATTGGGTTCACTACTGATGCATGCATTCAATGCACATAGTGGATGACACTAACTAAAAACATCAGTCATTCAGTCGGCAACACAAATCTACTGTTCTGTCTGTAGTGCAATGAATGGATGTGGGTTAATTGCAAACTATATCTTCCATCTCCGTTTCGAGGGGTTAAATAATTTCTGAGGAGCAGGAGAATTGATGTTTCGGGTATAAGCTCTTCATCAGGGTCTGATGAAGGGCATATGTCCAAAACGTTGATTCGCCTACTCCTTGGATGCTGCCTGACCAGTTGTACTTTTCCAGCACCACACTCGATTGTGATCTCTAGCATCTGCAGTCCTCACTTTCTCTTGGTTAAATAATTTCTGCCTATAAGATTCAGTCTTATAAATATAGCACATAAAATAAGAGCAAGAAGGCTATGATAAATCTATACAAGATGCAAGGTCACAGTTGGAAGACTGTGGGAGTTCATGATGGATTAACTTTCAATTTCAATGGAACAGTAATTAGATCATTGCAGATATAACTAGACAGGAGGGCTCTTGGGGCACAGTGATGGAGTTCCTGCCTCCTGGGCTAGGAGCTCTAGGTTCAAGTCTCAGCCGTCACTAACATGTGTCATAAGATACCTGAACAGGTTGATTAAAAGTATCTAAAGTCACATGGAGAACACAGTGGTCAGTGAACCCATGGGAATAAGCTTTTACATCTGCCAAAACTGGAGATCCAGCCTGAAATTATGAAGTCAGAAGTCACACAATACCAGGTTATAATCCAACAGGTTCATTAAAAATCACAAGCTGTCAGAGCGCTGCTCCTTCATCAGGTGAAGAGGCAGTGCTCCAAGAGTTTGTGGTTTCAAATAAACCTGTTGGACTATAACCTGGTGCTGTGTGACTTCTGACTTTGTCCACCCCATTCCAACAATGACATTTCCATATCATTGAATTATGAAGAGCCACTGGGAAAATTAGAGTCACATGCATTGGAACACTGAGCAAAATGCAATAGAAGTGTTCAAGTTATTAAAGGGATCGAAGGAAGCTAAGTCGCAAAAGATTACATGAAGTGATTGACACATTAGTAATGGAAATAAAGAAACATACGGATAAGCATAAATAATGGAACTAGAAGCATAAAGAGGAGCTTACACAGAGTTAGTTATGTTAAGAATTATAAGAATATCATCAACAAATGGCCAGTGCAGCTGTTTCTCTTAATTTATTTCTCCAGGCGATGTGGCATTGTTGACAAAGCTGGTATTCATTGCCACCCCTAAATGCCTTGAATTGAGTGACTTGGCAGGCAGTTTCAACAAGAGGAGAAAGTGAGGACTGCAGATGCTGGAGATCAGAGCTGAAAATGTGTTGCTGGAAAAGCGCAGCAGGTCAGGAGCATCCAAGGAACAGGAGAATCGACGTTTCGGGCGTAAGCCCTTCTTCAGGAAGTTTCAACAAGAGCCAACCATATTGCTGTTGGTCTGTATTTACATGTAGGCCAGACGATACAAATCTTACTAAAGTAGATTTAGTAAAAGGAGACTGGTGGATTGCTTTAACACCCCAAGCTAATGGATCATCAGACATTCTTTAACAATGTCAAGTGATGCCATTCAAGGTAAAAAAAAACTGCTTCAGCCATTTTTCACAGATTGACCAATCAAATGGTTGCCAGTATTCCTAACTATGTAGAAATGATATACTGGTTTAGAGTAACACCCAGAAGAACCCCTTGAAACAATTAAAGGTTCAATTTAGAAAATTACAATTAGCTAATTTAGTGATAAGCTTTGGGAAAGGTGAGTTTACAAAAGTGCAGGTTTTTATAGAGGGTGTAACACCAGTATCACCTAACTGGTATACTCTTCATGACAATGCCTCTACCAATCCGAATCCACTTGTCAACCAATCAGCAATCTATTTCGGAGGCCTCCAAAATGTCCACCTTCTTCCTCATCAGATGATACCCAACCTCAGCAGTTGACAGGGCCCTCAGCATGTCCGGCCCATCTCCTGCACCTCAGCCCTCACCCTCCCCCTTCCCTCCCACAACAGCAAGAGGGTCCCCTCATCCTCAACTATCATTCCGCCAGCATCCACATCCAAAGGGTCATTAGCAGCCATTTCCACTGTCTCCAGCAGGTTGCCACCACATATTCCCCCTCCCCTCCCTTGTCAGCATTTTGTAGGGACTGTTCCCTCCAGGACAGGTCTGTCTACGTCTCCACCACACCCAACCTTCCCCTGTAACCGCAGAAGGTATAATACCTGCCTGCTTACTCCCTCCCTCTTCACTACCCAAGGTCCCAACGCAACTTCCAGTGAAGTAGCAATTTACCTACACTTCATTCAATCTAAGTACTCACTGCTCACAAAGTGGTCTCCTCCACACTGGGAAGACAAAACACAGACTGGATGACTGCTTTGCAGAACACCTACATTCCGTACTCAAAAATGACCCTGAGCTTCCGGTTGCATTTCATTTCAACATCCTACCCTGTTCCCTGGTCAATATCTCTGTCTCAGACTGCTGCAGTGCTCCATTGAAGTTCAGCACAAGCCAGAAGAACAGCACCTCAATTTCCGCTTGGGAAGTCTGCCACCCTCTGGACTCAATATCGAGTTCAATAATTTTAGGGTCTTCTCCCATCTCCTTACCCTAACCCCTACACAGCAGGTCCTGTCATCACATAAACCACTACCACACACTACCCATTGGGAGCCACTAATGATTCCCATTAGCAGCTATTCATTCTCCCAGGTTGACCTTTTCCCATTCCTCTGTATGTTTTTCTCTGTATCCGAGCTCCATTTCCACCTTTTTGTTCACTCTTTCTCCTTCCCCCAACCCTTTCTCTAGCATATCTATCAATCTTTTCCTAGCTACAATCATTTCTGAAGAATTGGACCTGAAACATTAATTCGAAAGGAGGATAAAAGAACATGCAGTTTAAAAATCCTTAAAGTCTCCTTATGTGTTAGATTAGATCATATTCATTCAATCTTTTATTAGTAATGGTTGCAAATATTATGAATATTTTTGAGGTCATGGTGAAGGGATGTTTCTCCAATTTGCTTTCTCACCAGGTTGTGTCCTTTGAGAAAGATGCTGCAAAACCCACAGAATTTTTCCAGCAATTTCTGTTTTTGTTTCAAATTTCCAGCATCTGCAGTCCTTTTTTTTAAGTTTTAGCAATCTATACTTATAGTGTATAAAATGAGTGTTTTCCCTTTAGATTGATCATCCTTGTGAACTTTCCAGATGAATAAACCTTGAATAAACGTATATTCTTCAGCAATATTCAGATCAATAGAATTTTGAAAAATAAATGACCACCATAGCCGCCTCGTTCAGCAATCTGGGATGTAGATCATTCAGACCTGGATTTGTCAACTTACAGTCATTTTAATATCTCCAATACTACATTTTTACTAATACTAATTTCCTTCAGTTTGTTATGACAAGGAATGAATCAGGTCTTTTCAACCCCCTCAACTGCCTGTAAAAAAATTTTAAATTCTTTTTAACACGTTGCTATACTTTACTCAAATAAAATACTGTTCACCAGTTCACCGGAATGAATCAAGGAACCAAATACAAGGTTCTCATGGGTGAAAGGAAGAACAATTTTATTGCTCTTCAACTTCAAGAAAAGTAATAAAGGTGCAATATCAAACATATTCACAATCACAAGTACAAGTTTTAAAAGAGGGAGAGTACCCAGTACTAAAGGAGGATAAAAGAACACGCAGTTTAAAAATCCTGAAAGTCTCCTTATGTGTTAGATTAGATCATATTCATTCAATCTTGTATCAGTAATGGTTGCAAATATTATGAATGTTTTTAAGGTCATGGTGAAGGGATGTTTCTCCAATTTGCTTTCTCACCAGGTTGTGTCCTTTGAGAAAGATCGAGAGAAAACAGGGAAAGACAGGGCAAGCCTTCTCCAGTTCCAGTTATAAATCCATCTTTCTCTCTGCTGCTCTGCCAAAGTAGTGACTTGAAATTGAGCTCATTTGAGTGTTCTAATCTCTGGGCTCATTTTTCGGAATTAGGTAATTATCAGGTGACCTTTCATCTTCAACACATAAATCTTATCTGTAAAGATGTAAAGCAAACAGGAGATGTAGATCTGAGGTTCAAAGCTTTTTGAAAATGTCAGTTTCAGTTCAGACTGTCTTTGTTTATCTCACATAAGTTTCATAAAGCTGACCTAGTCTGTCATCAGTTGATTGCTGTGGCCATTTTAAGTCAGTGATTTTCCTTTTGTGAAATCATTTTAGTGAGTGAAGGTCCTAATTAAAATCTGTTAGAAATTGGGGTCCCAATAAGAAATAAGAAAGGGATGATCACCTTATTGGGATTGTAATGTAGACCTCCTAACAGTTAGAGGGAAATTGAGAAACAAACTTGTAAGAAGATCTCAGCTATCTGTAAGAATAATAGGGTGGTTATGGTAGGGGATTTTCACTTTCCAAGCATAGACTGGGACTGCCATAGTGTTAAGGATTTAGATGGAGAGGAATTTGTTAAGTGTGCACAAGACAATTTTCTGATTCAGTATGTGGATGTACCTACTAGAGAAGGTGCAAAACTTGACCTACTCTTGGGACATAAGGCAGGGCAGGTGACTGAGGTGTCAGTGGGGGAGCACTTTGGGGCCAGCGACCATAATTCTATTAGATTTAAAATGGTGATGGAAAAGGATAGACCAGATCTAAAATTTGAAGTTCTAAATTGGAGAAAGGCCAATTTTGATGGTATTAGGCAAGAATGTTTGAATGCTGATTGGGGGCAGATATTCGCAGGTAAAGGGACAGCTGGAAAATGGGAAGCTTTCAGAAATGAGATAACAAGAATCCAGAGAAAGTATATTCCCGTTAGGGTGAAAGGAAAGGCTGGTAGGTATAGAAAATGCTGGATGACTAAAGAAATTGAGGATTTGGTTAAGAAAAAGAAGGAAGCATATATAAGGTATAGACAGGATAGATCGAGTGAATCCTTAGAAGAGTATAAAGAAAGTAAGAATATACTTAAGAGGGAAATCAGGAGGGCAAAAAGGGGACGTGAGATAGATTTGGCAAATAGAATTAAGGAGAATCCAAAGGGTTTTTACAAATACATTAAGGACAAAAGGGTAACTAGGGAGACAATAGGGCCCCTCAAAGATCAGCAAGGCGGCCTTTGTGTGGAGCCACAGAAAATGGGGGAGATACTAAACGAATATTTTGCATCAGTATTTACTGTGGAAAAGGATATGGATGATATAGACTGTTGGGAAATTGATGGTGACATCTTGCAAAATGTCCATATTACAGAGGAGAAAGTGCTGGATGTCTTGAAACGGGTAAAGGTGGATAAATCCCCAGGACCTGATCAGGTGTACCCGAGAACTCTGTGGGAAGCTAGAGAAGTGATTGCTGGGCTTCTTGCTGAGATATTTGTATCATCAATAGTCACAGGTGAAGTGCCGGAAGACTGGAGGTTGGCGAACGCGGTGTCACTGTTTAAGAAAGGTGGTAAGGGCAAGCCAGGGAACTATAGACCGGTGAGCCTGACCTCAGTAGTGGGCAAGTTGTTGGAGGGAATCCTGAGGGACAGGATGTACAGGTATTTGGAAAGGCAAGGACTGATTAGGAACAGTCAACATGGCTCTGTGCGTGGGAAATCATGTCTCACAAACTTGATTGAGTTTTTTGAAGAAGTAACAAAGAGGATTGATGAGGGCAGAGCAGCAGATGTGATCTATGTGGACAAAGTTCCCCATGGGAGACTGGTTAGCAAGGTTAGATCTCACGGAATACAGGGAGACCTAGCCATTTGACTACAGATCTGGCTCAAGGGTAGAAGACAGAGGGTGGTGGTGGTGGGTTGTTTTTCAGATTGGAGGCCTGTGACCAGTGGAGTGCCACAAGGATCGGTGCTGGGTCCTATACTTTTTGTCATTTACATAAAAGATTTGGATGTGAGCGTAAGAGGTACAGTTGGTACGTTTGCAGATGACACCAAAATTGGAGGTGTAGTGGACAGCAAAGAGGGTTCCTCAGATTACAACAGGATCTTGACCAGATGGGTCAGTGGTCTGAGAAGTGGCAGATGGAGTTTAATTCAGATAAATGCAAGTTGCTGCATTTTGGGAAAGCAAATCTTAGCAGGACTTATACACTTAATGGTAAGGTCCTAGGGAGTGTTGCTGAACAAAGAGACCTTGGAGTGCAGGTTCATAGCTCCTTGAAAGTGGAGTCGCAGGTAGATAGGATAGTGAAGAAGGCGTTTGGTATGCTTTCATTTATTGGTCAGAGTATTGAGTACAGGACTTGGGAGGTCATGTTGCGGCTGTACAGGATACTGGTTAGGCCACTGCTGGAATATTGCGTGAAATTCTGGTCTCCTTCCTATTGGAAAGATGTTGTGAAACTTGAAAGGGTTCAGAAAAGATTTACAAGGATGTTGCCAGGGTTGGAGGATTTGAGCTATAGGGAGAGGCTGAACAGGCTGTGGCTGTTTTCCCTGGAGTGTTGGAGGCTGAGGGGTGACCTTATAGAGGTTTACAAAATTATGAGGGGCATGGATAGGATAAATAGACAAAGTCTTTTCCCTGGGGTCAGGGAGTCCAGAAGTAGAGGGCATAGGTTTAGGGTGAGAGGGGAAAGATATAAAAGAGACCTAAGGGGCAACTTTTTCACACAGATGATGGTACGTGTATGGAATGAGCTGCCAGAGGAAGTGGTGGTGGCTGGTACAATTGCAACATTTAAGAGGCATTTGGTTGGGGATGTGAATGGGAAAGGTTTGGAGGGATATGGGCCGGGTGCTGGCGAGTGGGATTAGATTGGGTTGGGATATCTGGTCAGCATGGACGGGTTGGACCAAAAGGACTGTTTCCATGCTGTACATCTCTATGACTCTATGACTCTTTAAAACATTAAATTTTGTAGTATTTCTGGTCGGATCTGAATTGAAAATGTTTTATAAAACTGCCGCTACAGCAGGTATCTTCTTTGTCCAAACATAAACCTTTAACAAACAAGGACAAAATGAAGGTGTCAGTAAAGGCCACCAGGATCACTGAAAGCCATTATAGTCCATGAAAGTTATGTCACAGAACTATTTGGTGCTATGTGTACCCTATATCAATGCAATGTTCATTGACTAGGAGAATTCAAATAGGCAATTGACATTGCATGAGCTCAAGAAACACAGTACATCAACTGGTACCAGGGTTAGGGGACAGTTCTCATCAGGTGGCCATGCTCACTAAGCAGTTATGTTCTTCAGATGGAAGATAGACAAAAAGAAACAAGTAGGGAGATCCTTTTGTAAGCCACGGATGACTGATTTTTTGGGTTTCTATGTCTTAAAGGAATATATAGTTGTCATAAACAGTTTAAGAGTTTTTTAAATACTATCTATTATATTGTTCCAACATGTAATATTTTGTAAATTCCACTTTGGAAATAGAACCAGTCTGACTCAAGATTGGGATACAGACAGACTCTGACCTCACACATTTAATGCATTGTCTGAGCTAAGATGCCATTACAGAAGGAATACAATGTTAATAAATGTGAAGTACTATATTTTGATAGGATTAACAGTAAAAACAATTATTACTTGAGTGGTAAAAAGTTGCAGCGTGTTGCTATGCAGAGGGACCTGGGTATCCTTGTGCATGAATCACAGAGGGTTGGTCTGCAGGTACAACAAGTAATTAGGAAGACAAATGGATTTTGTCCTTCATTGCTAAAGGAGTTGAGTTTAAAAGCAGAGAGATAATCTTGTAGCTGTACAAGATGTTGGTGAGGCCACACCTGGAGTACTGTGTGCAGCTTTGGTCTCCTTTCTTGAGAAAGGATGTACTGGCACTGGAGGGGGTGCAGAGGAGGTTCACCAAGTTGATTCAGGAGTTGAGGGGGTTGGCTTATGAGGAGAGACTGAATAGATGGGGATTATATTCATTGGAATTTAGAAAAATTAATTTTATAGAAACATATAAAATTATGAAGGGAATCAATAAAATAGAAGCAGCGAGGATGTTTCCTCTGGCAGGTAAAACTAGGACAATATGGCATAGCCTCAAGATTGGAGGGAGCAGATTTAGGACCGAATTGAGAAGGAACTTCTTCACCCAGAGGGTTGTTAATTTATGGAATTTCTTACCCAGGGAAGGAATTGATGCTACTTCAATAAATACTTTTAAAGCTAAGGTAGATTTTTCTTTGAAAAATAAAGGAATTAAGGGATCCAGTGAGAATGCGGGTAAGTGGAGCTGAGTTCATCAAAAGATTAGCCATGGTCTTATTAAGTGGCAGAGCAGGCTCGAAGGGCCAGACAGCCTACGCCTGCTCCTAGTTCTTATGCTCTTAGGTTCTTTTGTTGAAAACCTTAAGTTATCTTGAGAAGATGACTTAAAAGAAGTTCTTGGATTTATATATTAATGTACCAAAACTTGCAACCCATTCTAAAAAATGAAACACTTAACAATCCAGGTTTGTTCAATATATCATTTCAGTTGCATGACACTGTAATCTTTTGCTATAAATTCTGTGTCTTATGATCTTACAGTCCACAACCACCTGATGAAGGAGCAGTGCTCTGAAAGCTAGTGCTTCCAAATAAACCAGTTGGACTATAACCTGGTGTTGTGTGAATTTTAACTTTGTCCACCCAGTCCAACACCGGCTCTTCCACATCCTGTCTGTTATTACACCTTCCATATATTTCAGCAATCCACCTCATACCTTCACAGTTTCCTTTCTTCAGATTTAAGCCCCTGGTTTTGGATTGAATGACTTTATTCTCAAACTTTATGGATAATTCTAATATATTATGGTCACTCCTCCATAAAGATTATTTTACATGAAGATTAGTCCCTTCTCATTCATATTAGAGTTTTAAAAAGCCTGCTTCCATTTGGTCCTCAATATAATGTTCAAAAAAATCACCTTGTACACATATACCAAGAATTTATTCCACAGCATAAATATTGATTAGATTTGCCCAGCATATAAGATTGACATCCTCCATGATGATAACATTAATCTTGTTACATGAGCTGCTGATTTATACAGTACCTGAAATTTCCATACTGTTTGGTAGCCTATCAAGAACAGCTACCAATGTGCTGAAACTTGCTGCTTCTTAACTCCATTCAAACAGATCCTACAATCTTGTTCATTTAATCTGAGGTCCACTTGCACAAATGTCCTAATTGTGGGCAGCCAGAACACTCTCTGATGACTGACTCTGTGACTTTGGCAGAGACATGATATCTGGATAGATTGAAGAATTTCCCTCCTACTGTACATAATGTTGACAATTGCAGGATTGTCTCTAGCGGCTTCCTTAAGTATTGCAATAAAAAGGATATTGGAGAGTCTGAAATTTACATCCAACCAGCCTATGTAGAGGCAAGCATGAAATTGCAGCCTGTATGGAGTGCCACCTATGCCAAATTGGCAACATCTGATTTGTCCAGGATAGGCTGCAGATGGCAAAGCTGCAGACATTTCTCTTAGCACCAACAATAACAACATGATTGGATAGTTCGGTGGATATCCATGACAATTTCACTGAACTCTCCAGCTATGAGAGAATCCATAGAAGATGAAGTCTCCGATACCTTGAACATACTGGATAACACGGACTCTGCTACCACCCAGAACATTAGTGATCAAAAGAATATCTCTGAAAGCATGGGACCACTTTAAAAGTTGCTATGGACTCGTTGGCTGTCAAAAAAACATAAAACAAGGTGGGATGGTGGTTCAGTGGTTAGCACTGTTATCTCACAGTGCCAGGGACCCAGGTTCGATTCCAACCCCAGGCGACTCATTCGCATGTCTGTGTGGGTTTCCTCCACGTGCTCTGGTTACCTCCCACAGTCCAAAGGTGTGCAGGTTAGGTGAATTGGCCATGTTAAATTGCCCACAGTGTCCAGGGATGTGTAGATTAGGTGCATTATTCAGGGGTAAATGTAGAGTAATAGAGTGGGAGAATAGGTCTGGGTTGGATGCTCTCCGGAGGATTGGTGTGGACTTGTTGGGCCAAATGGCTTGTTTCCACAGTGTAGGGATTCAATGAAATCTTCAGAATTTCATTAAAGGCTAGAATAAAATAGACATTTATTGTTATGTGGATTTTTATGTGAACAATACAATGGAAAGTTTTATATTTCGCCCCAATATGGCACCTATATCAATGACAGAGGTCATATATAATAATTTTTAAAAATGTAAAATGAAGACAAGTTCATGACAATTCAGTTAATAGCTCCTGGGTGCAGGTAAAGCCAATTAAGGAATGATGGAATGTTCTGAAAAGGCAGCTGGGACGAGACAACCATTGTGGGCCGGGCTGGTGGAAAGCAGCCTCCGCTGAAGAAGACTGCCACACAGGTCTGAGACTGCCACTCCTGGATCAGACTGCTTGCTGGGCTGCTGAATTACCAGGGTGTCGAAGACGAAGAGGATTAGATTAGATTAGATTACTTAGTGTGGAAACAGGCCCTTCGGCCCAACAAGTCCACACTGACCCGCCAAAGCGCAACCCACCCAGACCCATTCCCCTATATTTACCACTTCACGTAACACTACGGGCAACTTAACTTGGCCAATTCACCTGACCTGCACATTTTTGGGCTGTGGGAGGAAACCGGAGCACCCGGAGGAAACCCACGTAGACACAGGGAGAACGTGCAAACTCCACACGGGGATGACACCTCCATGCGGAGACAAGATCGCCACATCAGACCGAGGCACCCTTTCTCCTCCCTTGGATGCCCAGGCCTAGCTGCGGGTCTGGAGTCTTAGCCTAGCTTGCGAGTCCAGGCTGGGGGAACCAGCTCAGAACCTGTTCTCACTCGCCGGGAGACCCTTCCTTCACCCGCTACTCTCTAGGCTTAAAAGAGAAGAAAATAAACAGAAGTAAAAAGAAAATAAAAGAGAATCAATGCCAATGGAAGTGGATGAGTCCCAGGCTGAACCCCTTCTCCACTGCCATCTTGAAAAATACATGCAGTGGAATCATAGATTATTCAAAGCTAACAGCACAGAAGCAGTTTGTTTGTACCAGGTAGTCTGTGCTGATGTTCATATTCTATACAAGCCTTCTCATTATCTTATTTTAACTTACTATCTTGCAATTTCAGCAAATAATGCCATTAAATTTTCTCTCACGTACCAATCCAGCTCTGTTTGCAAGCATTGATATTCTTTTCCTCAACCACTTCCTAGGGTAATGAGTTCCACACTCCAATCACTCTCTGCATATATAAATCACTCCTCATTCTCTTTTTGATATCCTCATAACTATCCTGCTTTGGTTTCTCCCACAAGTGGAAAGATTCTCTCCCTACCTTCCCTGCCCACCCCATTCCTAATTTTAAACACCTATTTGGCCTGTTCCAAGTCTTCTCTTGCTCCCTAACTTATTCAAACTTCTCAAATGGATCTGATCTCACAGGACTCAAATTATTCTGGTGAATCACTTCTGCAAGCAATTTATTTTTTTTAAATTCAAGCATGGGACATGGGAAACACTGGCTGGCCAGCATTTATTACCCACACCTAGTTGCCTTAGAACTGAATGGCTTGCTAAACTATTTTAGAAGGCAGTTAAGAATCAACCACACGCTATAACTCTGGAGGCCAAGCCAGGTAAGGATCGCAGATATTCTTCCCTGAACGGCACAAGTGAACTAGATGGGGTTTTTTTCTGACAAAAGCCATCTGTAGATCCTTAACTTCAGATTATCATTGAATTCAAACACCACTATCTGCCCTGGGAGGATTTGAACCCAGTTCCCCAGAACATTTGCTGAGTTCACAATTAACAGTCAAGCAATAATACCTCTAGGTTATTGCCTCCCCTTCCCCTGTTTATTATACTGAAACCAGATTTGTGCACAGCTTATGTTCGATATGCATTTAGCATAATTCTATTACTTCTAAATTCACAACACCTAGAAATAAATCCTAGTCATTTATTAGAATTTTTAATTGCTTTGTTGACCTTCAATTCTGTTTTTAATAAATTGTTCATCTACATCTGTAGATCTCTATGGTCCTCTACCTCAATTAGTTGCTTATTTTCCAAGGTGTAGATAAGAGGGGAAACACAAATATCAAAGTGCATCACTTCAATCATCTGTGTTAATTTGTTGGTTAAGGGCCGAGGCTGCAAGTTTCTAGTGTCTTCTCATATTATGTTGCATTGTTAGCTGCACAATACAGTTTGGTATTGACTGCAAATTTTGACACTGAGTTCATTACTTCTCAGTTCAAGTCATTAATGTGAACTATGAGTAACAGTGATACTTGCACTCATCCTTGTTGAACACTAATTTCTATCTTCCACCAATCTGAATAATTACTCTTTAGTCTTACTCTCTGCTTTCTTATTTTGTTAGACAAATGTTCTATCTACTCACCTATTTGTCTTCCTGCTGTACATGTCATCTCAATATCCTCAGATTCAGAATTAGTTAGTCTCCTTATGCAGCAAGACCAGAACAACATCCAGGCTCAGGCTGATGATTGCCAATTTAACATTCCCGACAAAAATGAATGTAACCATTGCCCGCTGCCATTCAATGACATTACAATCACTGAATCTCCTATTATCAATATCCTGGAGGTCATCAGAGATCAGAAACTGAATTGGCCTACCCATATAAATACCATGGCTACAAATGCAAGTCAGAGGCTAGGAATATTGTGGTGAGTATCTCACTTACTGACTCCCAAATCCTGACTACCATCTCCAAAGCAAAAGTCAAATATGTGACAGAATATGGTCCATTTGCCTGGATCATGGCAGCATTGAGGACACAGTACAGAAAGTAGTGAAGTGTTGGTCTGAGGAAACATAAGGGCTTCTATGGGATTCTTTAAAGTTGGTGGACTGGTCCATATTATAGAACTCAGCAGCTAAACCAGTATGCCAATACAATAAGTGTGCAGATGACAGTTAATCCGAACATTCCCCAACCGGGAACCATGGATGAACCGGGAGATCCACTCCCTACTGAAATCCAGGTCTGAGGCATTCAAGTTGCGTGACCCTGACCTACACATGAAATCTAGGTACGACCTTCACAAGGTCATCACGGACACCAAGAAGCAACACACACTAAGCTTCAGACCCAGACTAACCGCATGGACACTTGAGATTTGTGGCAAGGCTTACTTGTCATAATGGGCTACAAAGAGAAGTCAGATAATATTGCAGGCAACAATACATGCCAACCCAATGGGGTCAATGCATTTCGCAGACCTTTGAACAGAAGGGCAGTGAAAAGATGTCACCTGCCCCATCAGCCTCAGGTACATGTGTACCCTTGGTTACCACCGCAGACATTAGTATGAACTTCTTATGGGAGAACTCACCGAAAGCGACCAACCCAAATGGAGCTCCTGGCCATATGCTCAGATCCTGCGTGTACCAGCTGGCAGGAGTATTTGCTGACAACTTTAATTTTTCCTTATTACTACCTGCTTTAAGAAGACCACCATCATCCCAGTGCCAAAGAAAAGTCATGCAGTGTGCCTCAATGACTACTACTCGGTAGCTCTAACATCCATAATTATGAAGTTCGTTTGGAGGTTGGTCTTGGCTCACATCAACTGCAGCTTCCCAGATTCTAACTCTTTCAAATCACCTACTGGCACATCAGGTCCATGCAGATACCATCCCCTAAACTCAAGCCTAGAACATCTGGATAACAAAGATACCTACATTATTGACTACAGCTCTGCCTTTAACACCATAATACCAAACAAACTCATCTCTAAACACTGGGCCTCTGCTCCCCCTTCTATAACTGGATTCTCAACTTCCTGACCAACAGACTACAATCAGTTAGAATAGGCGACAACACCTCCTCCACGACAATCCACAACACCGGTGCCCCACAGTTTGCATACTCAGCCCCTACTATATTCCTTATACACTCACGGCTGTGTGGCCAAATTCCATTCCAATTCCATTTACAGCTCGCCGATGACACCACCATCATAGGTCGGATCTCAAACAACGATGAGATGGAGTACAAGAAAGAGAAAGACAGAGTGCTTAGCAGCATGGAATAAAGACAACAATCTCTCCATCGCTATCAGCAAAATGAAGGAGCTGGTCATTGACTTCAGGAAGCAGAGGGGAGGACATGCCCCAGTCTGCATCAATGTGGAGATGGTCGAGATCGTCAAGTGACTGGGATTGATGATCACCAACAATTTGTCCTCGTTCATCCACATTGAGGGACTATGTTCAAGAAAGTACAGTAATGCCTCTACATCCTCAGGTGGCTAAGGAAATTCAGTATGTCCATAAAGACTTTGACAAATTTTTATAGATGCACCAGAGAAAGTATCCCATCTGGACAACTTTCAGTGTGGTATGCATGGCAACTGCTCTTCCCAAACCAGAAAGAAACTACAAAGAGTTGTAAACACAGCCTGGTCTATCACACAAACCAGCCTTCCATCTGTTGACTTAATCCATTCTTCCTGCTGCCTCGGGAAAGCAACCAACATAATCAAAGACCCCTGCCACCCTGTTATCCTCTCTTCCATCCTTTTCCATCGGGCAGAAGATATAAAAGTTTGTGTATATGTACCAAAAGATTCAACAGCAGCTATAACACTGGATCCTGCACTCTGTTCTGTTATCCTGATGCACTTGTATCATACAACCTGCCTGTAAAGCATGCTGTACTCTGGAGTGTGTGACAGTGATAAATCAAATCAAATCAAATCAAATCAAAAGAAAGCTCAACTCCATCCAGGATTTACACCCTGCTCACCACCTTCAATATACACCCACCACACCACCAATCCTTGGTGATAGCAGCTTGTCCCATTCACAACATGTTTTGTATTAATACATCTTGGCTCTTTCAACAGCACCATCCAAATCCACAATCTCTACCGCGTAACAGGACAACGGCAATAGGTGCAAGGGAACATCACCATCAGCAGGTTCCTCACAATGAGACACGCCATTCTAACATGGAACGATATTGCTGTTTCTTCATTGTCACTGGGTCAAAATCCTGAAAGGTCCCTCCTGACAGCACTGTGGCTTTCTCTACACACCAAGGGCTGCAGCGGTTCAAGAAGACAGCACCACCTTCACCAGGGCAATTAGGGTTGGTAGGAAAGCTAACCTAGCCAGCATTGCCCTCAACACATAAACTTTTTTTTAAATGTGCTTGATCTAAACTAATATATATTACTCTGTATTCTCTGGCACTGTGTCTCTTTTTAAAATCTTTCATGGCATGTGGGTCTCATTGGCTGGGCAAGCATTTGCTACCCATCCCTAGTTGCCCTTGAAAAGTTGGAATGAACTGCCTTCTTCAACCACTGCAATCCACATAGTGCAGGTATATCTGTAGTATGGTCAGGAAGGCAATTCCAGAGATTTTACACACTAACAGTGAAGGAATGGCAATATAGTTCTTGGTCAGGACTGTTTGCAGTTTGAAGGGAATTTTGCAGCTAGCAGTGTTTCCATGCATTTACTGCCCTTCTCCTTCTTGGTAGTAACGTTTTCGAGTTTGGACATTGATATGAAGGAGCCTGGGTGAGTTGGAATGTGATATGTTGTTGTTCCTGTGATGTCTTTCTGATTGAGTCCAGTAGGGGTCAACAAACGACTACTGAAGACAAGATCTTATGCACCCTCATTTGAAATGTGAACAAAATCCACACTCAACTTGTCTCACTGCTGAAACCCAGATACAAAGGTTTCATATCTCATGAATTGGCAATGGAATGTTTAAAGAATTATTTGGAGACGTTGGTGTTGGACTGGGGTGTAATGTTTAAGGAAGCATATGGTCTAATTCATGTGTTATGGTTAAATATAACTGAATAACTTAAGTTTTGAATTTAATGCACAACCATTTAATACATCGTACATTATATTGGGAGACAGTACCAAACCAAGACCACCAAGACCTTTGTGCGTAATTTGATGATTAGCTTGCATTG
This sequence comes from Chiloscyllium punctatum, assembly GCF_047496795.1. NCBI lineage: Eukaryota > Metazoa > Chordata > Chondrichthyes > Orectolobiformes > Hemiscylliidae > Chiloscyllium > Chiloscyllium punctatum. Next base: position 78,053,857 of record NC_092760.1, read on the forward strand.
ACTAATCTATCTTCATTATGATAAAAACACCGACTACAGATCAACAGACAGCAGGATACTTTGGAACTGCAATATAGAAGGCATAAATATGCATTACTGGTTAAACAAAAATGTGTCAAAGAATTCTGTCTTGCACTCATCAGGACACATGCAAAAGTGGAAATTTCAAATAGAGCAACAATTTATACTTTAGAGATAAAGGTGTTGATTGGTTGGCAAGACAGCTCTGACAGGTCACGGTATTGGCATGGAGTAAGTACCAAGAAACTACTGTCCCCAGGTATTTGCTTAATTCAAACCTTAGCAAGTTTTCAGAAGATTTGTAGCTCAGGTTGAGGTTCTGGATGTAGGTTTGCTCGCTGACCTGGAAGGTTAATTTCTACATGGGTTTGTCACCATACTAGGTAACATCTTCAGTGGGCCTCAGGTGAAGCACTGCTGATAATTCCTGCTTTTTATTTATATGACATTAGTTTTGCTTGTTGTCTGTATAGGGTCTTTCAAGTTCATTAGCTGCTGTTTTAGTGTGTTGGTGGGTTTGTGGGCTAACATGATGCCAAGCAGTCTGAATAGTCTGGCAATCATTTCCAAGATGTCTTTGATGTAGGAGAAAGTGGCTAGAGTTTCTGGGAGTATTTTGTCTGCATGTTTGGGTTTGTTGCTGAGAAATCGGCGGACTGTGTTCATTGGGTACCCATTCATTTTGAATACACAGTATAGGTGATTTTCCTCTGCTCTGCGTAGTTCCTCTGTGCTGCAGTGTGTGGTAGCTCGTTGAAATAATGTTCTGATGCAGCTTCGTTTGTGGATGCTGGGATGAGTGCTTCTGTCATTCAGTATTTGGTCCGTATGTGTTGTTTTCCTGTAGACGCTGGTTTGAAGTTCCCCATTGGCTGTTCGCTCCATATGACGTCTAGGAATGGTAGTGTGTTTTTATTTCCTCAAGACCCTTACTGGCATAAAATTCACTCAAGAGGAGGGGAAGAATGGGTACTCAATGAACACATTTTGTCATTTACAAAATACCGTGCAAGGACTGTAACAAAAGCTACATTGGACAAACAGGTATAAAACTAGCCACCAGGATACATGAACATCCACTGGCCACAAAAAGACATGACCCTCTCTCACTAGGATCCTTACATATGGATGAAAAAGGACACCATTTCGATTGGGACAACACATCAATTCTAGGTCAAGCCAAACAAAGACACACATGAGAATTTCTAGAAGCATGGCATTCCAACCGGAACTCTATCAACAAACACATCGAGTTAGATGCCATCTACCACCCCCTGAGAAAAAGGACAGGAAGTGACTTCATCACAGGAAATAACATCACCACAGGAAATGACATCACAACCAAAGAAACCTAAACATTTAAATAGAAAGCGGGAATTATCAGCAGTCTTCAACTGAGGCCCACTGAAGATGTTACCTAGTAGGGTGATGAAACATCTGGAAATGAACCTTCCAGCTCAGCGAGCAAACCTACATTAAAACTTACCTGGAAATGTACTTTTTCCAGAAGATGACATCCTCTACGTGAATATGTGTAGCTTCCATTAAGCATCAGTAAGTTGCATTTCAAGTCCAATTGATAATCTTAAATTGTTAGTTATTGTAATCCAAGTCGCACTCAGGGCTTTTTGGCAAATATTGCTCAATTATTGATTCACATTGAAAGTTGAATATAATGTTTTGAATTTATCGAGAATGGCTGGTTGAATAGAATCAACGTTCATGTGAATCATAGTCCTGCTCCCACTACTGTCCATCCCAAGTCACATCTCACTCTTTTACAGTCCCATGTCATAACATATGAGGCCAGATCTTTAACTACACAGCCAGGCATTCTGTTCATACTCAATATCCAGTCAGATCTTGCTGTATGTCAGAGCTATATCCTAAAAAATCAAGATGCACCTGTATCTGATTCAATCGAAGAAGGCAATTAACAGTGGAAGAGGGGCACAGACAAAAGACCACAGATCCTGCTTTGTGATAGAAAAAGGAGAGAGATATATCCTTCCGAGCGGGGAAGGAGGCAGAAGCAAGCAGAAATAAAAAAAGGAAGTGCTGGAGAAACTCTTCAGATCTAGAAGAACAGTCAGTGCTTTGAATCCAAAAGAACTCTTTTCTCTTGAGTTCCTTGAAGTCAGAATTATACCAGACTCAAAATGTTAATTCTGTTTCTCTCACCACAGATGCTGCCAAACCTGTTGTGTTTCTCTGACTATTTTTATTTCCGATTGCCAGCATCCACTGTACTTGCTTTTATAGAAGAAAGCAAAGCCCAGGCCAAGAGAGAGACTGCTCTGGGCACGAGAAAGAGAATGTGGAAGCACAGGAAGCAGAGAAATGATCAAGTGTGGAGTCTTATTCTAGGTGGAGGGAGATGATAGACAGACAATCAGGTTCAGGAGTTTCGCTTCCAATATCAGCAATCTTCAGTTACCTGTGCTGCATATTGTTAAGCAGAAGAGAAACATTTAAGAATACAAAGGACATTGACATCTCCTCAGTCTATCCTTAACTCACTATGAATACTTTATTCATGAGAAGTCCCAAATTTGTCCTGCCCTAAAAATGTTAGGTAGAGTACAGAAGCAACAAAATGATGAATGATTTTACAAAAGCACTTGCATTACAATTTTAATGTGTCACAATTTTTCACCAAATAAGATTAGGTACGATTAGAACATTTGTCATAGTTGAGTATTCTTCCATCAAAGCCTTGTACTCAAAGGTATTAGAAAATATTAATTAGGAACAGGAGTGAACCTTTCAGCTACCTAGTTTGCTCTGCCATTCGATAAGATCATGACTGATCTGATTGTGGCCTCAACTCTACTTTCCTATCAATTTCTTCAAACCTTTGGCTCTCTTGTAAATCAAATCTAACTTTGTCTTTAAAATATTTAATGTTCCAGTCTCCACTGCTCTCTGAGGAAGAGAATTCCACAGCTTAATGAACCTAAGAAAGAAGAAACTTCTCCACCTTAAATGAGACACCTCTTATTTTTAAACTGTATGTCCTATTTCTAGCCATAAAAGAAACACCTTCTCACCGTCCATCCTGTCAAATCCACCCTGTTAGGAGTGGCATGGTGGCTCAGTGGTTTGCACTGCTGCCTCACAGTGCCAGGGACCTGGGTTCAATTCCAGCCCAGCATGACTTTCCATGTGGACTTTGCACATTCTCGAGTCTGCGTGGGTTTGCTCCAGTTTCCTCCCACAATCCAAAGATGTACAGGTTAGGTGAATTAATCTTGCTAATTTGCCCACTGTGCTCAGGGATGTGTAGGTTAGGTGCATTAGTCAGGGATAAATAAAGGATAATAGGGGATTGGGTCTGGGTGGGTTACTCTTCGGAGGGTCAGTGTGGACATGGGCTGAAGGGCCTGTTTCCAAACTGTAGGGAATCTATGAAATCCCCTCAATCTTTTGAACTCTAATGGATACAGGCAGAATCTGTCCAATCTTTCCTCATGGGATACCCCTTCATTCTAGTAATCAGTCAATTGAACCATCTGAACTGTTTTGATTGCAATAAGGAGATCAAAATCCAAAACATAAATATATCACAGTGTGAAAGAATAAACTTTTATTACAGTTCATATACTTTGGAATCACAGGCACTTGCTTGTCTGGACTCAAACTAAGCAATTTGGATACACTGTAGCATGGTTCTCTCAGTATGTCATGCTATAGGAAGACAGAGTTTAGATAGAGACTGAGAGATTTCTAACATGAGGTTACATGATATAGTGATGACCTCATGAGCATGTGCCTTAAATGTATATCAGGTAGTTGCTGCAAGACAAAACACAATTTGTACTTGGGAACCCACCAAAAACAATAAACTTGCAGGAAGGTGACAATTACTTCTTCCTGCTGTGGCATAGTTTGTGGATGTCTTGAGGTTTGTTATTAAGATCCCACTGGTGAGCTGCTGTTCAGGGAGGGTTGAGATTTGGCAACCTGTTTTACAGCAGGATACAGAAAGGCTGGAGACTTGGGTGGAGCAGTGGCAGATATAGTTTAATCTGGATAAATGTATGGTGATGATTTTTCAGAAGATCTAATGCAGAAGGCAAATATACAGTAAATGGCAGAACCCTTTCGTAACCTCAATATATAGAGGGACTAGGCATACTAGTCCATTGTTCCATGAAAATGGCAACACAAGTGGACAAGGTGGTCAAGAAGGCTTCCTTTCACTGGTCAGGACACTGAGTACAAAACCTGGCAAGTCATGTTAGAGCTGCATAGAACTACAGTTAGGCCACATTTGGAATATTGTGCATACTTCTGATCACCACACTACTAGAAGGATGTGAAGGCTTTGGACAGGATATAGAGATGGTTTGCTAGGACGTTGCCTGGCTTGGAGGGTATTAGCTATAAGGAGAGATTGAACAAACTTGGCTTGTTTTCACTTGAGCATCAAAGGATGAGGAGTGACCTGATAGAAGTTTACAAAATTATGCGAGTCTTTTTTCCCAGGGTTGAAATGTCAATTAATAGCGGACACAGGTTTAAGGCAAAAGAGGATAACTTTAAAGGAGAAGTGAGAGGCAATTTTTTTTACACAGAGGGTGATGAGTTCCTGGAATGTGGTGCAAAAGGGGATATTACAGGCAGATACAATAGCAACGATTAAGAGGCATCTTAACAGTTAAATGAATAGGCAGGGAATAGAGGGATACAGATCACATAGAGGTGAAGATGGAGTAACAATGGGGCTCTCTCCAGAAGACCAGACTCTACCATTGATTCTCAGGGAACACTTTCCATCCCTCCTCCCAGAGCCTGCCTACTTTGCCTTGGTAATTCACCCATTCTTACATCAAATTTGGAAGCAACATTGCTCAACCAGTTGTGGGCCTTGCTCAAGTACTGGCAGTGGCCATCATTCTTGGTGGCACTGCTGGTACTGAAGGGCAGTTGGTCCCTGGTTGACTGGCAACCAGAAACTAGCAGGTTTTCAAAGTGGAATTCATACAGCTAAGAGGTGGCAGTCTTGCCTGAACTTAATAAATGGCCAACTAGGGACTTTGACAAAACATTGAATCTAGCCCAATGAGTCTAGTAATTATAGTGAGAGTCTCACTCAGTGCCTACTCAGCAACAGTCTAATAAGTATTACCATATCTACTGACATAATTATTGCTCAGCAATAGCAACAAATTTCATTTTCAAGCAAAAAAAAATTCTCATTGTATAATTAATATTTTTACAGCAAAAATGCCAGTGCTGTATTACAGGGAATTTTTAGAAAACAGGAGTCAAGGATGGTGTGAATCCTTGATTTAGTCTGTATGTTCTCATCAGGATTCTTCAGTTTGATTGAAAAAAGAAAACATACAGTTGTGTGCCCTGTTGACAAAAGTCTCAGACCCCCTGTAATGGGTGCCTGTTGTTCCTGCTCTTTAATCACCCTGCTCCCAATGTGAACCCAGAGAAAGTCTCAAGCACCATCACTACCAATTAAACCTGGGCAAACAAGTCATGACTGAAGTATAACAGATGTGAGATAATCTTAGAACAGGTGCAATGATATGTTAAGAACTGGAGAAAATAAAGCAAGTTTTGCAAAGCTGCAGCAAAACAGAGAGAAGTAATCACAGGCTATGTGGGTTCAAGAGCAGGTTGTGTGTGTTATTGTAATTTCAAGCAGAATAATTCAACAAACTGTGGCACAGAAATCCATAATGTGCACTTCAATGAGACAGAAGCAGCAGCGGATCCTAACTGGTCCAGACAGTCGTCTCCCTCTCCAGATTTCGACCCACATATTTCTCTCTTTCTTACTCATAGACCTACACACCCTCACAGTGCAAAGGAACTGCAGCAATCATAATAGTACTATCAATACAGCACTAGAGATAGTTTTATTAATGGTAGGCATTCATGGCTCCAAGTAATACTGGGGAAAGCTTGAGAAACAGTGCAGCATTGCAACTTTATATTTTAAATCAAAAACACACTTTATTACTTGTAGCTGAACATTTAATTACCCAAAAGAGACATGTGTAAATTAAGAAATTAGGTATATTTCTTAACTGAAACCTCAATTCCTTGAATTTAAGGCCTTTCGTGTTCTGTACTTGGCTCATGATCTTAGATCTAAGTGTTAGATTATGTCAAAGATTTTCATTCTGCATTTCCTTCCCCAGAGTCTCATAACTTGCAGTCAGTATATGTTTTCTGGGTGGTTTATGACCACCATATTGAGATGAGAAGTACTGTTTACATCTTATTGGGTGGGGTCAAGAAGCAGACGTGTGCTATATTTACCAACATTGCCACTAAACAGCCAGGACTTTTCCAGTTTATTGTAAGGGGATTGATGCCTCTCTACATCATAACGTTCCTGTTCTCACATGCCCGTCCTATTCCTTCAAAGCCCAAAGTATCCCATTTATGTTGATCTGGTGGTTTGTAACATACTTACCATGTTATCTTGGATTTCTTTTGCATGACTAACCAAATGAGCACCTTTTGCAGCTTTCTATCTCGCAAAGGATTTGCTTTATTTTAAGTTGCCAGGCTTCCATGGTATTTAAGGGATACACGGCCTTCATTAGTCCATTCTCTTTATGCCGGTCAATAACCTTGAAGGTTACATTAATTTACATTCTTTGGATAATGTCATGTTTTGGTTAAAGCTCCTTTTTTTCACAGGGTGTAGGTGTCACTGGTTCGGCCAGCAGATATTGCCGATCTGCAATTACTTGCCACCGGAAACCACTACAACCACAGTACTCTGAGATAGAGCTCTCCAGGATTTTGACCCAATGGCAGTGAAGGAATGGTGACACAGTTCCAAATCACAGCAGGTCAGGCAGCATCCAAGGTGCAGGAGAATCAACGTTTCGGGCATAGGCCCTTCACCAGGGCTCCCTGATGAGGGGCCTATGCCCGAAACGTCGATTCTCCTGCTCCTTGGATGCTGCCTGACCTGCTGTGCTTTTCCAGCACCACACTCTCGACTCTGATCTCCAGCATCTGCAGTCCTCACTTTCTCCACAGTTCCAAATCAGGATGGTATGTGGCTTGGACGTGCACTTATAGGTTGGTGATGTTTTGATGCATCTGTTACGCTTGTCCTTCTGGGTGGCATGTATCTCTGGATTGAAAGGTTTTGTTGAGGGAGCTTGGTGAGTTTCTGCAGTGTGCCTTGTAGACGGTACACACTACTGCCACAATGCTAGGATATTCTTCATGCAATGTGGTTCTCCATCACCATAATGATCTCCAGACTCTGCTTACTCCAGGGTTCAGACAAGCAGGATCTCATTCATATTTCCAGCTCTCGTAAATGCTAGTATCTGTTCTTGGTTTTTAATTCATCAGCACCTTTGTAGATATGTGTATTCTTGCTTCTACCTGATTTCTACTGTGAATTCTAAAGATATACCCTTATCCCACATTTGGGAACACAGTGAACCGAGAAAGAGGATAGGCTATTTACGGGAAGCCGATGGCGTATTGACATTGTAGCTTGACTAGTAATTCAGGTAACCAGGTAATGTTCTGAAGAATTGGGTCTGGTTCCCACCACAGCAGTTAATGGAATTTGCATTCATAAAAATCTAATTGTAATTATGAAACCATTTTTAGATTAGATTAGATTACTTACAGTGTGGAAACAGGCCCTTCAGCCCAACAAGTCCACACCGACCCGCCGAAGCGCAACCCACCCATACTCCTACCCCTTACCTAATACTACGGGCAATTTAGCATGGCCAATTCACCTGACCTGCACATCTTTGGACATTATTGATTGTTGCAAAAAAAAATCTAGTTCACTGGTGTCCTCTATAAAAGGAATCTGCTATCTTTACCTAGTATGGCCTACATGTGACGCCAGATCAACAACAATTCTGGTTGATTCTTAATCACCCTGGAAACAACCTAGAAACCCATTCAGAACAAGGGCAATTAAGGCACAAATTGCAGGACCAGCCAGAGACACCCATGTCCCCTGAGTGTATTTAGAAAATGGCCCTTTCAGTCTGTTCCACCATCCAATAAATCATGGCTGACCTGGTCATGGCTTCAGCTCTTCTACCCTTCCTCTATCCCATAACCCAGACTCCCTTGTCTATCAGAAATCTTGATCTTATTGACAGAATCTTGAATAAATTTAAAGACTCAGCCTCCAATGTTAGTGCACTATCTTATGTCAGTGTTTCTTTGTTGCTGTGTCTCACAAATCTTTTTGTCCTGGATGACCTGTAGTTCTTCTCCTCTGTGACAGTTCTTTTCACCCTGGAAGAATCAAGTTATTGATGAAGAGAGTAATTACTTCTCACATTCTGCTATTGGCCATCAATTTACCTCCTCAATTTTCTTTTCAAATTTTCTCCTTTTCAGATATTAGAAGTTTAACAAAAAAAATTCCACTGTTAGGTTACGACAATCTTGACATATTACATCTTTCTGTGTCATTCGATCTATCAGAGAGTTTCTGCCTTTCTTCTACAGTACTCCTAGCGAGAGAGAGGAGCAGGTGCAATACATCCCGTCCTCCTACTCTGCCAATAAAATCATGGTTGATCTGACTAATATTAGATCCACTTTCTTGTATGCCCTTGATTCCCTTCGCAATCCTTGATTCCTTGGTTAATCAAAAGTCTGTCTAACCCAGCCTTGAATGAATTCAATATTCCAACTGATACTCTCCGGAGGTAAGAGAATTCTAGGATTTAACAGCCCTCTGAGAGAATAAATTCCTCCTTAACTCCCTATCAAATTGGAGATTCCTTTTTTTAAACTGTGTCCCCCAGTTTTAGACTGCCAAACAAGGGAAACATTCCCCCTGACAAGTTCTCAGAATCTTGACTACTTCAGTAAGAGGATTTACATTTACAACTTCATGCTCCAAGTAGACACTTCACCATCCTGTAACTTCTGTCCTTACAGCATATGGTGATCTACTTTTGAGAGCAACAAACTGCCTATAATACCAATCTCTCTGCAACCTGCAATTTCACTTCTATTCAGGTAGACCTCTCTGAGTCAGAGAATCACAGAGGCTTAGGGATGTACAGCATGGAAACAGACCCTTCTGTCCAAATCGTCCATGCCAACCAGGTATACCAAATTATTCTAGACCCATTTACCAGCATTTGGCCCATAGCCCTCTAAACCTTTCCTATTCATATACCCATCCAGATACATTTTAAATGTTGTAATTTACTAGTCTTCACCACTTCCTCTGGCAGCTCATTCAATACATGCACCACCCTCTGTGTGAAAAAGTCATGCTTTAGGTCCCTTTTAAATATTTCCCCTCTTACCCTAAACCAATTACGTCTAGTTTTAGATTCCTGAGGAAAAGGCCTTGACTATTCACACTATTCATGCCTCTCAGCCTCCAACGCTCCAGGGAAAATAGCCCCAGCCTATTTAGCTTTTCCTTAAAGCTCAAATCCTCCAACCCTGCCAACATCCTTGTAAATCCTTTGAAAACCCTAACAACATCTTTCCTATAGCTGGCAGACCAGAATTGAATGCAGTATTCCAAATGTGGCCTAACCTATGTCCTGTACAGCTGCAATATGACCTCCCAACTCCTATACTCAATGCTCTATCTAATAAAGGAAAGCATACCAAACGCCTTCTTCACTATCTTATCTACCTGCAACTCCACTTTCAAAGAACTATGAGCCTGTACTCCAAGGTCTCTTTGTTTGGCAACATTTCCCAGGACCTTATCATTAAGTATATAACTCCTGCCCTGATTTGCCCTACCAAAATGCAGCACCTCTCATTTATCAAGATTCAGCTCTGCTACCTTTTCCTGTTAAATCAAATTACCTTCTACAATGTTGAACAGCGCCAGGATTCAGTTTGTTCTTATATTCTATTGCGTATTCTCATAGGATTTCCCTTTTCATCTGCTATTAGCAATACCACAATTCCCTTGGTTCTTTCAGCACTTGTCCGTTTCTCATGAAAATACTATTTCCAATTGCTGCTGACCTCCAACCCCAAATTCTGAAGGTTTATTCTCAGATCTAATGTCAATCTGACCATATTACTTTCTTACAATGGCTCATTTACTGGATTTAATACTATCCATTCAGTCTCAAACCTCCCCTTTCTTCTAACTGCCTTTTGAAGTTCTTGTACCTTGATTTCCAAAAGTGAGGGCAATTAGGGTTGGGCAATAAATGCTGACCTTGCCAGCAGGGCTCATATATCAAGAAAGAATGAGGTCTTTCTTTATATTTACTGAATTTTGAAACATGTTAGCTCTCTAAGTTAAAAATTACACAACAGCAGGTTATAGTCCAACAGGTTTATTTGGAAGCACTAGCTTTGGGAGCGCTGCTCTTTCATCAGGTGGTTGTGGAGTATAAGATCGTAAGACACTGAATTTATAGCAAAAGTTTACAATGTGATGTAACTGAAATTATATATTGAAAAAGACCTGGATTGTTTGTTAAGTCTCTCATCCTTTAGAATGTTAAAAATCACACAACAGCAGGTTATAGTCCAACAAGTTTAATTGGAAGCATTAGCTTTCAGAGCGCTGCTTCTTCATCAGGTCGTTGATGAGGGAGCAGTGCTCTGAAAGCTAATGCTTCCAATTAAACCTGTTGGACTATAACCTGCTGTTGTGTGATTTTTAACTCTATACATCCCAGTCCAACAGCAGCATCTCTAAATCATTTCAGCTCTCTACTGTGACACTGATGAGCATCCTAAAGAAAATATACTTTGTGTAAAGGCCAAAATCACACAATGCCAGGTTATAGTATAACAGGTTTATTTTATTATTGAACTATAACCTGGCGTTGTGTGATTTTTAACTTTGTCCACCGGCTCATCCAAATCATACTTTGTGTAGTCCATCTTGGACACACTCTCCTTGCCTGCAACCTGTCTTCATTATATTTTTCAATTTTCTTAGTTGTGGGCGTATGGATTTTTTATACCTTTGGTGTTCCCTTTTGATTTACGTCTGTCTGGTGCCCTTTTTAACAATTACTTCCCTTAGGCATTTCATGCTTGACTCTTAATTAGACCTTTTGCCTTTGAATTTACATCAAATGTCCCCTTTTTAATGGATTTTTTTCAGTCTATGTTGAGTTTTTAAAAAGATTTCTTTAGTGGTTCCAATTTAGTATTTTCACTGCATAAGCTTTGTCTTCTTTCTGAGAAGATCTATGCTGTGCCTGAGGCATTTGAGCGCTTAATCTACTACTAGTTCCTCTATTGTCAAATTGATAGGTCCCAGTGGAGTCTGCCTTCTATTGAATCCTGTATCTTGATGTGTTATGATTAGTAATTTCACAATGCAATTGCCATCCAAATTCACAGCACTTGTGTTTTATACAGACGTGAAACTCCTATCTTAAAACCGTTTCTATTTTATTTTGCTAGCTTGAATCATGCTTTATATCCTAATTTGTTATCTGAATAGCGCAATGATGCATTTTAGATGAGGTTACATGAAATTACTTTATGGTTCAGCCATTGCTCCTACCTCTATATTTAGAAATTGGTTGCCCACATGCGAGTTAAAGTCAGTTGGTGATGATGATTCACATATAGACCATTGCCAGTAATGCATTAACTGGTACACAGCCTGCTATACCCTGAGGTTGCAAAAACACCATGTGCAGGAGTTATTTCCAGGGTCCTGCTTTATCTGCCAGGCATTTAGCTATTTCGATTCTCTGACTTGTGTACAGTATTTTACCTTTTCTCATAACATGACAGGTTTAGCTCCATTATCTTTTCGTGATATGTTTTGGGATACAACGTTTAAAAATTAGGAGAAAATGAGGACTGCAGATGCTGGAGATCAGAGTCGAAAAGTGTGGTACTGGAAAAGTACAGCAGGTGAGGCAGCATCTGAGGAGCAAAATAATTGACATTTTGGGCATAAGCCTTTCATCAGGAATGTGGGCTTTAAATTGAGGTTTAAGGATTGCAGAACTGTGATATGTGATACTGTTGAAGTACGGTGTGCATTTCAGGGATCTGCTATATAGGGAGGATGTGGTAGCAAAGGCAAGGGGGGAAGAGGAGGGTTACCAGGATGGAGAGTTTTAATTGAGGAGAGATTGGATACACTAGGATTTTCCTTACAGTAGAGGAGACAGAGAGGAGTCAAGATTTGAGAAATTTATGAGAGACATGGCACAGATGGGAAGATACTTTTCCCTTGGTTGACAGTTCAGTCACTAGGTCCATTGATTGGGGTGGCAGGGTGGCTCAGCGGTTAGCACTACTGCCTCACAGCGCCAGGGACCTGGGTTCGATTCCAGCCTTGGGTGACTGTCTGTATGGAATTTGCACATTCTCCCTGTGTCTGTGTAGGTTTCCTCCCTCAGTCCAAAGATATGCAGATTAGGTGAATTGGCCATGCTAAATTGCCCACAGTGTTCAGGGATGTGTAGGAATGGCGCATTAATAAGGGGTAAAGATAGTTTAGGGGGAATGGGTCTGGGTGGGTTATCCTTCGGAGGATTTATGTGGACTTGTTAGGCTGAAGGGCCTGTTTCCACACTGTAGGGATCCTATTACAAAACATTGTTTACAAAAGCTGTTATTAGTAGAAATAAAATGCAAAACATGTAAATAAACCATAACCAAGCCAATCCTAATATGCTTGTGAAATGACAGGATAATGCAGTGGACAAAATCAAACATCATATTACTTTGCATCATTTTGATATTTTCTTTAATTTTTGCTTCTAGCAATTAATTTCATACACAAAAGGCCCAAGCTTCTCAAAATTAAATTACAACATACTGAAATATAAAACCAAAGGAATATTTATTTCTATCAAACACAGTAATAAACAAAGAGAATATTGAGAAACACAGCAGGTCTGGCAGCATCGGTAAAGAGAAACAATGCTAACATTTTAAATCTTGTATAACCCACCTTCAAGACTGAACCAAATTGAACAGAACATTAATTTCTACTTTCTTCTGGTTTTCTTGTATTCTTATGTGACCTATGTGTCCTCACAAATTTATGCAGTGCCTCTTATTGCAAAGGAAGACACGAACAGAAAATTAATGATAATGTTGAAATTCACTCAATACTGCTATAAGACAAAACAAAGCTCAGCAATCTGATATTTCAAATAACCACACAACCTTGTGGATTCAGAGGGCATAAAACTCCACATTTATTAATTAACAAACCCAGCTGCATCACCAGAGACCAGTACTTTATGACAGGAAGAAAGAGGAAAATGAAGAGGACAAGCTAATATTGGTTAGTCATAATGAAATCCAAGGGCCAACAGTAGTTTTCACGAGACTCTGCTGAAGCTTCTGATGCAAGGCCCAAGCCTTCAATTGTCCCTAGGTTCACTTAAAATTTTAGCTGGTTTTCCTAACGTTATTCTCCTAAGGTAGTCACTCAAAAAAAAGGATGACTTGCTTCCATTCAATGGGTTCTGAGATTGCTAATAAGTTCAATACTGTGGACTCTCACACACAGAACAGGTGATGCTTGAAAGGGACAATGAATGGATTGTTTGGACATTGGTGCACTCCCTCTGATGCCTTGTCTTCACCTCTGTCCCTGACAAAGTGCTTTGAAATATTTGGTGCTTTGAACCTTCTTTACCTTGGATGATTACAAGCCACAATTGCCCATGAGGAGGATATGCCTTAAAGTGTTTCCATCGAGGAAAAGGTACAGAAGCCTGAACACACACACCTGCCAGTTTCGCAACAGTTTCTACCCTGCTGTTGTTAGAATACTGAATGGACTCACAAACTCTTAACATTCGCCTGTACCTGTGTTTTTGTTTTGCCGCTGTTTACCTATTATTTACTTATCTATGCTACCTAACTCTGTGATCTGCCTGTATTGCTCGCAAGACAAAACTTTTCACTGTGCCTCGGTACATGTGACAATAAATTCAATTCAAATTTAAATTCAAATTGCAGCGCAGGGTTGATGGGCCAAGTAGCCTACTCTTACTTCTTGTACATGTCTCACCCAGCATCACTGATTTGGTGTGATCAGTTCCTCTATGCTGGGCAAGTTGGCTTTGGATTCTTTAATGGTGATTGTGCTTTCACGATAAATTTGGTTCTTCTATAACACAATGGTTGCGTTGTTGTGCAACCCCATGTTATTAAAAAATCGTGCTTTAAAAACAGCACTTAAAGTGTTGACAAATTAATTGCCTTACAACCAAAACATGTTTTAAAAGTTCGTGCTTTAGAAACAGTGTTCCCAGTTCATCACTTGCATTCCAGCAAATTCATGTTGACAAAACACGCATTGTAGCAGAACAACCTGTGTCTGGGACAAATCTAAAATGTTTTTTTTAAATCTCGTGAAATTAGCCCTGGTTAAGATTATGTGCTGAGTTCACAAGCTAATGAGTGAATTATCCTCATGAATCTTGCAATGTTAAAAGTATTTTAATGAGAAATTATAACAAGCTGATCACAATAATTATATAAGCTGATAGTGCTAATTCAACACAACCTTTAATTTCAAAAACAAAATGATTAAACCAATGCAATAATGCACTTTAGTTTCTCTCTCTATCCAGTCAGATAATCGCACTGTAGAATTATAGAATCCCGACAGTGCAGAAGCAGGCCATTCAGCCCATCGAGTCCACAATGATACTCTGAAGAGTATCCCACCCACCTATCCCAGTAATCCTGCATTAATCATAGCTAACCCACCTAACCTACGCATCCCTGGACACTACGGGCAATTTAGCAAGGCAAATCCACCTAACCTGCACATCTTTGGACTGTGGGAGGAAACCGGAGCACCTGGAGGAAACCCACACAGACACGGGGAGAATGTGCAAACTCCACACGGTCACCTGAGGGTGGAATTGAACCTGGGTCCCTGGACTGTGAGGCATCAGTGTTAACCACTGAGCCAGAATGCTGTCCCCATTACATCAACAGCAGTTATCATTTGTAAGCTATAAAGCATTTCTCAAAGAAAGTGTAATATTTTGTACCTCCTATTTTGTATCCCCTAAATTCCAGTTGGTGTTGTCATGGATATTTTCATTTCTGTAATATACACTGACTTTTTCTATAATCACAGCTGATGTTATTACTGGACAAATAATGTCCCAGAATGAAATCTGGCTAGTTAGATCATGTAACTTCTATTATTTAACATGGTGGTCATTCACTGAAATAAGTTTATTACACAAAAGTAAAAGATAATGAATAAAACACATTTTGAAAGATCTTAAAACACACAGGAAAACAATGTCTCATCTATTCCCCATCACTATCACTTTACAACTATTCAAATCCAGAAAAATTACTACTCTATATCAAAAGGTTTTTGACTTAACTGGTTCTCACCAATTCTGTCCCATGAACCATGAAGTCCTTTAACATGAATACTTACAAAACTGAAAGCTCAAACTTTGTCAGTATTTTCCTAATCCATTGATTTCTAAGCAAACACTCTTGATCTGGAAATCTCATGTGCTAAACTTGTATATCTGAACTGTTCCTATATTCCTTTGTTAGGAAATAAGCTATATTTGCTTTTGACCCCAATCAGGTCTTCTCCAAAGCTATCTGAAAACCTTTCAATCTCTGGCTTTTTCTAAGTAATCTTGATCATTCTAAAGCAAAATCAAGACAATGTCTTCAACGTTTACCCTTTCTGAAGAAAACTCCACAATATCAACAATCTCCCATCAACCCTCTAGCAGTTTTGTAGTCACCTGCACTCTGACATTCTGAATTAGGTTACTGTTCTGGAAAGGACTCTCTGACCTTATTCTTCTTTCGACCCTTCACAAAATTAATCCACACCCATTTGCTACTAGTTTAAAATCCAAACTCTAAAAATGATAATATATTTCTATAAAATATTTAATTTTTTAAACAAAAATTATACACCATTAATAACATTTGCACATGCATAGGAAAAGCAGTAGGACATTCAGGCCATGAGCCTACTCCATCATTTAATGAGATCATGGCTATTCATTCATCCTTGATGACTTAAATGGGCAATCAGATCAAAACTCACCATAATAGCACAACTGAATCTGGAATGCATATATAAAGTCCACAAATGACATCGGGCAGTCCATCGCATCATCCATAAGAACAATCCTGCAACAAGTGAAAATAATTAGACAAATTGAGATATTCCTAAATTCACAAGATAAACAACATAATTAGATTAGCACTTGTGGTTGAAAAATATAATTTTGAAACCATTAACTATATAAATTAACCTCCTTGCCAAAATATATTAAACCAGTGTGACTTTTATTAATTGGCTAATTAATTTTAATGCTAAATCAGTAATCAGAACAAGTAATATTATTAAAATCCTATTATTTGAGATACAAAATCTGACAAGTATAATCAACAATATCATGTTAGGCAACATTGAAAATAAAATAGCTTATATTTGTAAATAATTAATGTACATTCATGAAACTGCTAAATAATTAAAAGTGTGTATTGGAATGTAATAAATAATTTATTTCAGCAGCAAAGTGAATACCTTAGAAATTATGTTGTTAAAATTACTCATCAAACAGGTTTAACAGCTAATACTATACATAGGAAGGTGCAGCATTTTTATAATGGTCCAGATCGCCCGATGAGTAATAAAACTGAACGAACCCAACCGACCTAAACTACTGACTTCCCTTTCTGCACGTTTTACAGTCTTCCTGCCTCAGCTACAGGGTGCAGGCATCATCAGGGAAAGACATGAGAGAGGTGGTGGAATAGTTGTAATGTCAATGGACTACCAATGCAGATCCTGGGGATCGAGGTTCAAATTCCCACCAAGGCAGATGGTGAAATCTGAATCAATAAGGGAAGAATTTGGAATTGAAAGCTACCCTAACAGTGACTATGTCACCACTGTTGATTATCATAAAAACCCATCTGCTTTACAACCTCTCTTCAGGTAGGAAATCTGCCATTCTTGCCTGGCCAACATGTGATTCCAGACCCACAGCAATGTGGTTGACTCTTAATTGCCCTCAGGGCAATTAGAGATGGGCAATAAATACTGGTCTATCCAGTGATATCCACATTCCATATATAATTTCAAAGCAAGCGTGGCAAGTTGTAACGGTACTAAGACCATGAGCTCCTTTGATGTCAGCATTGGAAGGAATAGGGTTGACCCAGGAAATCGAGCAGCTTTGTAGTGTTATGGGACTGAGTGAAACAGGGAAGGGGTGGTTACCCATTGTTAATTTAATGGATCAATTGATGATTAAATGTTGGAGGTAATGTTGCTGACTAATCAGAGGCTGGCAGTTCCCAATGTATTGTGAGGATTACTGAGAGAGGTGGACACTGTTCATACTGCTCTCAGGCGGTGACGATAGGTGCTTGATGGATTGTCCTGTTCCAGGTTGTACTGAGGTCTTTGAGGCCTTGGGGAGGGGAAAGCAATCTTGGATGGCGACACCTTCGGAGGTGAATTTTTAAAACAAGGAGATGGTTAAAGAGGCTGTCATTCTTGTCGATCACCAATGTAAGCAGAATTGGACTTCAGATTTTTAGCTTTTGATTTAGATTGTTTAATATGTTCAGTTAAAGTGGTGCTTTATAAACGTAGGTATTTTGTAAATCTAACAAAGACAATAAAACAATTTCCGCTGCCACACTAACAATTTCAGGACACTGACAAACAAGACAAATGTTAAAATAGAAGCAACGCAGTTATACTGTAATTAAGGAATAAATAATTAGGAATACAGGAACAGGAGTAGGCCATTCATCCATCAAACCTGCCCTGCCATTCCATGAGATCATGGAAGGCCCAAGTCTCTTTCAACATCAGTTAAAGGCTGATTTTACTGTGTTAATTTTTACTAATTACAGTAACATTTATTGAAAAAATCTATTATTAAAGCAAACTGTGATAAAGCCATGAGCAGATCACATCCCACCCTGGGGTCGTATCAGTGTGTGTAGCCCTTGTGGCCCAAACTGCATAGACACTAATGAATCAGGGCTGAATCATGTTGGACATCAATTAAACACTCTATGAAAAAGAGTGAGCAAATTAGACTTAAGTGATAACTTTAAATTATAGGATCAGTCAAGAATTGGACATAAAATAAGCACCATCTTTTTGAGTTCTTCAACTATTCTGTAGTAGTCAAAATGTACTCCTGCCTCAGACTGGGATTTAGATCGATCCAAGTGAGGGCAGTTTTTGGGGACAATTCTCAGAGAGTTCTGTCATTGTGAAAACTGGAGGAGTTCTTACTAACTATACCTCTTATGCTCACATCTTAAGGATGAGATAAGGAGAAACGTCTTTACTCAGAGAATTGTTAGGATTTGCATTGCCTGAGAGAGTGGTCCTGGGGATTTATCCACCTTTATGTGTTTCAAGGCATCCAGCACTTCCTCCTCTGTAATCTGGACATTTTTCAAGATGTCACCATCTATTTCCCTACAGTCTATATCTTCCAAGTCCTTCTCCACAGTAAATACTGATGCCAAATACTCATTTAGTATCTCTCCCATCTCCTGCGGCTCCACAGAGAGGCTGCCTTGCTGATCTTTGAGGGCCCCTTTTCTCGGGATTCTCTCGCGCTCTCCTGTCTATACCATCCTCACTAATGCATATAACATCTTTCCCACTCACTGTCACCCATCCCACTGTGATACCACTAATGCTGCATGCCCTCTGCGCTGTCTACTCCTTCACTCAGGAAGGCCTTCACTTTAAGGCCGCTATTATCCCACTGAGTACCCTACCTCAGGTACAATTGGCAATGGGGGGGTGGGGGAGGGTGATGCAGGGGCTGTTAGATGTGGGGAGCTGGCAGGTTGCCTGTTGAAGTCACATCCTCCCCTTCCCTTTTTAAACCTACCAGAAGAGGGGTGGGGGGAGGCACAGCGGAAAATTCAAGTTCTGGAGCTTTGTCGTAATCAACAACTTTTAAAATGTCAAGGATGAGTAATTGCTTTTGTGAGTTTGTATGACCTTGAATGTATTGTAAATAAATGTGGGAGAGTTTAAAAATGAAGTTTTTTTAGAAGGGCTCAAAATAACACCAATGACAAAGCACATTTTTCTGTATTGAAAGTTAAATGCATTACGTTTTACAAACAACAGAACTGGTTGCCGCTTGGTCACTTTGATTGGCAGGGTTTTACATTATTGAGCATAGAGCCTGATCCTAATCCAAACATCCAATTTGCTCAGTGAAGAGCAATGGGGGTTGCAAATTTTCAAGCCTACTGAGAGCCTACACAATGAAGTCTCTTGACTTCTTCGTTACGATGCAAAGAGGCTAAATCTCATCAATGTGACTGATGCCCCTGAGAAGCAACAGACAACTGCAAGGAATTGTCCAATTATATTTTCCTCTCTCTGACAGTCCAGAGCTCATCCTTCAGCTGTACTCCAGCAATGAAAAGGCTGACTTCACCGAAAAAGGGACTGAAATGTTGACATGAGATGATTCCTTATCACCACTCAGTCCCAATGGCCATAGGCAGTAAAAGACCTGATCAGATTGCAGGATTCTTTCTGACAAATTGTGTTTAAGTGTCTCGATGATCAAAATGTAAATCAATTCTGGTTCCAGTATAATAGCAACCAGTGCAAAGCCACATTTTCAAAGCAGGTTACAGGGCAGCCTTTTAAAAATTTATCTTTTTAAAGTCTTCATATGACTTTCCTATCATATCTCTTAAATATTTCATAAAGAGGAAAGCAAATGCAGAGAATGCTAGAGAAACTCAGCAGGTTTGGCAGCGACTGTGCAGCGAGAGAAATGAAGCTAATGTTTCAAGTCTAGTATGATTCACCTTCAGAACTGAAGCGAGAGGAATAGAATCCCTACTGTGTGGACACAGACCATTTGGTCCATCGAGTCCAAATGGACCCGCTGAAGAATTACCCTCCCTACCCTATCCCTGTAACCCTACATTTCCCATGGCTAAATTACCTGCCCTATACATCTCTGAACACTATGGGCAATCTAGCACAGCCAATCCACCTAACCTGCACATCTTTGGACTGTGTGAAGAAACCGCAGCACCCGGAGGAAACTCTGCAGACACGAGGAGATTGTGCAAACTCCACATAGACAGTTGTCCAAGGGTGGAATTGAACCCAGGTCTGTGAGACAGCAGTGCTAACCACTGAGCCACAATTAGAAGCAAAGAGATTCTTCTGCAGCTGTACAGGGCCCTGGTGAGACCACACCTGGAGCACTGTGTGCAGTTCTGGTCTCCAAATTTGAGGAAAGACATTCTGGCTATTGAGGGAGTGCAGCGTAGGTTCACGAGGTCAATTCCTGGAATGGCGGGATTACCTTACACTGAAAGACTGGAGCGACTGGGCTTGTATACCCTTGAGTTTAGAAGACTGAGAGGGGACCTGATTATTAAGGGATTGGACACTCTGGAGGCAGGAAACATGTTTCCGCTGATGGGTGAGTGCCGAACCAGAGGACACAGCTTAAAAATATAGGGTAGACCATTTAGGACAGAGATGAGGAGAAACTTCTTCACCCAGAGAGTGGTGGCTGTGTGGAATGCTCTGCCCCAGAGGGCAGTGGAGGCCCAGTCTCTGGATTCATTTAAGAAAGAGTTGGATAGAGCTCTTAAGGATAGTGGAATCAAGGGTTATGGAGATAAGGCAGGAAGAGGATACTAATTAAGGATGATCAGCCATGATCATATTGAATGGTGGTGCAGGCTTGAAGGGCAGAATGGCCTACTCCTGCACCTATTGTCTATTGTCTAATTCTGCCCAAACAGGATTTACCCAGGAAGTCAAGCAGCCTTGTAGTGTTGTGGGACAGATTTAAGCAAGGGGAGGGGGCAGTGTCCAATTGATTATTTAATGGAGTTTAATCAGTACCTGTCTCTAAGCACATGAAGACCCAACTCAGATAGCTGCTGACTGATCAGAGGATGGCAGTTCATAATGGTACTGCTCTCATGTAAAGAGGAGGTGTGCTGTGGTGGATGGATGAAGTTCTGAAGCACAAACATCTGAAGAAGTGTCATAACATACTTAAAACGTTAAGCCTGTTTTCTCTCCATTGATACAACCAGACTTGCTGAGTTTCTCCAGCATTTTCCATGTCTATTTAGTATTTTGCTTCTGTTAAATGCTTAATTGTCATTTATTGTTGGTTCGTCACGATTCAAGTTAGCAATATGTAAATGACAGCTATCATGGGCAACACCTTCATTGGACAGAATGCAGGAGAGGTTTATGACAATGAGTTCAGGAATGAGGAATTTCAGATATGAAACTTGATTGAAGAAGCTAGAGAAAGAAGATTTGGAGTCCATATACATAGATCCCTCAAAGTTGCTACCCAAGATGATAGGGTTGTTAAGGAGGTGTATGGTGTTTTGGCTTTCATTAACGGGGGACTAAGTTTAAGAGCCGTGAGGTTTTGCTGCAGCTCTATAAAACCTTGGTTAAACCACACTTGGAACATTTGTGTCCACTTCTGGTCGCCTCAGTATAGGAAGGATGTAGATGCTTTTGACAGGGTGCAGAGGAGATTTACCAGGATGCTGCCTGGATTGGAGGGCTTGTCTTATGAAGAAAGGTTGAGTGAGCTAGGGCTTTTCACTCTGGAGAGAAGAAGGAAGGGAGGTGACTTGATAGAGGTGTACAAAGTAATGAGAGACATAGGTGGAGTAAATAGCCAGAGACTTTTCCCAAGGGCAGAAATGGCTGTTGTGAGGGGTCATAATTTTAAACTGACTGGAGGAAGATGACAGAGTTGGGTTCTTTACACAGAGAATGGTGGGTGCATGGAATGCACTGCCAGCGGTGGTGGTAGAATCAAAGACATTAGGGACATTTAAGTGACTGCTAGACAAGCACATGGACAGCAGTAAATTGAGGGATGTGTAGGTTAGGTAGATCTTAGATTAATATAAATGCTTGGCATGACATCGTGGGTCAAAGGGCCTGTACTGTACTATGTTACATGCAAAAAAAAATCTGTTTGAAGTATTCAAACTCATGAGAGGTTTGGATGGCGTAAGTAGGGAGAAAATGTTTCCACTCATGAAAGGATCAAGAACCAGGGGCACAGATTTGAAGTACTGTCATTAAAAGACAAAAAACATTTCACTCAGCGAGTCTAGAACACACTGCCAGAGAGTATAGCAGATGCAAGTTCAATTGAGGGACTATAGGGGAATTAGGTAGTTATTTGAAAAGAAACAATGTGTAGATTTATGGAGAGAAGGCAGGAGTGTGGCATGAAGAGAGATGCTCATTTTGAGAGTCACAATAGTTGGGCTGAATGGCCTCCTTCTGCACTTTAACAATGATGTGAACCTGTGAATTGTTCCAGTGTTTGATGTCAACAAATATTGAATGTAGATGGTCTTCCTGTTTTCCATACATCAGGGATGTGATGATGCAGTTTCTAATGAACAGTAGCAGCTGCTGTTGATCTTAGAGACCAGCAGTCTCCTTTCACTCTCTTTTTCATCCTCGATGTACAACAGGCTAAACCGATGGAGTTAGCAGATACATTGAAGGCTAAAATAAAAACATATGGTCATGTAAGGAGAAGTGATTATACAATGTTTGGACATAGAAAAAGGTTTCCTGATATTTAGATACTCCAAACAGAATTAGCTGAAATACAGTTAGAAATGAAAAAACTTGACTTAGAGCGAATGACTGCTAACTGCAAAATGTGAGCTCAAAGAAAAAGAGAGAAATATAAAAGAAGACTTGAATTAGAAGAAAAAGAAAGGAGAGGAGAAAGGGAAAAGCTAATTCGAAAAGATAGATGTGCGGACAAAGTGGTCAAAACACATTTGGACCTTAATGTTACAGGCACAACTTTGTGACTATGTATGCAAGTTCATGAGGGGAAAAAGCTTTAGGTTATAAAACTGTTTAAAAAGCAATACTTGAACTTCTCCCTGAAGTTTATCAATTAAAGTTTAGAAGCACAAGAATGAGGTATTTGTAGAATTTGCAATGAAAAAGAATTGATGCTTGGGTGTGTGGTTTTCAAATATTAAAATTAAAGAATATTTTTGATGTAGATTTAGATTTTATTGTCACATATTCTCAAGTACAGAAGTACAGGAGTGAAATGTGTACAATGTCACCTCACACAGTACCATTTCATGTACAGAGGTACCTGGGTACAAAACAACTCAGGTACTAAGTAGTAAAAGAGAGAAACAAAGTGAAGAAGTTAAGCATTAAAGACCGTCATAGTATAAGTAGAAAAATAAAGAAATAGGGTAATAGCTAATATTAAAGTCCTTCTTAATATAAACTAGAAAAATAAAGAAGTATAGTTAAAAGTTCAACAGTCTTTCTTGAGTGTTAGCCATAATGGAGCCCCAATCTTATCCGCTTAGCTTGCTCTCAGGAAGACCTCCACTGCCTGTTCTTAACGTCACCACTGCAGACCCTGGGGAACCTCCCTCACGGCTCACTCTTCCAGTGTTGGGCTCGGCTCTGAACAAAAAAGGCCACACTCCAGACCCAATGAAGCCACGATGTCATCACCGCTGCTCCTGTCGTTGAAACTGCCACCTCCACTCTCCTCTTGCTGTCTCTGGAATATTCTCAGGCAGGACTCACTCACTGCCTCCGATCGCCGAGAACCCAGAACATTCTCAGGCAAGGCCCGCGCACAGCCTCTGATCACCGGGAACCCGGAACATTCTCAGGCAGGACCCGCTCACCTTCAATTGCCGGGAACCCGGAACATTCTCAGGCAGGACCTGCTCACAGCCTCCGATCGCCGGGAACCCAGAACATGCTAAGGCAGGACCCGCTCGCCTTCAATTGCCGGGAACCCGGAACATTCTCAGGCAGGACCCGCTCACCTTCAATTGCTGGGAACCTGGAACATTCTTGGGCAGGACCCAATCGCAGCCTAAGATCGCCGAGAACCCGGAACATTCTCAGGCAGGACCTGCTCGCAGCCTCCGATCGCTGGGAAACCGGAACATTCTCAGGCAAGGCCCGCTTGCAGCCTCTGATCACCGAGACCCTGGAACATTCTCAGACAGGATCCGCTCGCAGCCTCTGATCACTGAGAACCTGGAACATTCTCAGACAGGACCCGCTCGCAGCCTCCGATCACTGGGAACCCAGAAAATTCTTGGGCACAACCTGCTTGCAACCTCCGATAGCAAACTTGCGAACATAAAGGAGGTTGATGATAGAGATAGAAATAAGCTTTTTCCCGGGATGAAGGATTCAATAACAACAGGTCATGCTTTCAAGGTGAGAGGTGAAAAGCTTAAGGGGGATACACGTGGCAAGTACTTTATATAGAGTTTGGTGGGTGTCTGGAATGCATTGCCAGTCGAGGTAGTAAGAGGCAGACACACTAGATTCATTTAAGATGCGTCTAGACAGATGCATGAGTAGGTGGGGAGCAGAAGGATACAGATGCTTAGGGATTGGGCGATAGGTTTAGACATTGGATTTGGATTGCCTCAGGCTTTGAGGGCTGAAGGGCCTGTTCCTAAGCTGTAAATTTTCTTTGTTCTTTGTTGTGAACATGGAAGAATTTAGAAGTAATATGCCAGTAAACCTAAAAGCATCTTTAGATGAGTGGTATCAAAAATCAGAGAAGCAACAACGGTGAAGAGACTATTATTTATGCGGACCATAATTCTTTGATTTTTCTTTGAGAGAAATTTTGGGACAAGAACTTACAGATGTTTCAAGGGAATTTAATCCTCCAGCCTTACAATTTAAAAATCTTTCATGTACCTGGAAAAGGTAATGCTGTAACTGATGTTTTTATCAAAAGTATAAATGAAGGAAGCTGAATGCTGAGATCCAAATGGACCTATGTAAAATACAGCTGCCATGAAACTCATTGTAGACTTACTGTCAATATGTTACTACTGGTAACGCATCAAAGAGATAGAATTATAAAGATTTCTTTGTCATGAGAAATGAAAATGTCTCTTAAGGATACATTTTCATTCTTCTTTGGGGGAGGTGTGGTGAAAGATGTCTAATATAATATTTAGAGTTTGTATTTTAAAACAGTGGCATATGCCATTGGTTGCTTTTCTGAAGGGGTGAAAAACAATTGGGCCAAACAGCTTTAGAATGGTAACCAAATCACAATGTGCCAGAGAACGAGGATTCTTTGATGTGTTTACAGAAAGCTGCTTTTACTGTGTTGGTTTACAACAGGTAGAGGACATTAGCTTGTTTTAGTTTCGGATAGTCAAGGATTGGTTTTAGTTAAGACAATCCTGAGATTTAAATCTTGTCAAGTGCTCAGAGGAGTCATTAGATACCTTAAGTTTTAGAAAATATAAAGGTAGATAAATATCTGGCAGCTGATATCCCAGATATCCCAACTGTATCCCAGGACACTGTAGGAATTTAGAGAGGAAATTGCAGGACCCCTAGCAGAATATTTGTATCATCTATAACCATGGGTGAAGTGCCGAAGGAATGGAGGGTGGCTAATATTGTTTTACTATTATTTAAGAAAAGCTGTAAGGACATGCCTGGAAACTATAAACTTGTGAGTCTGATGTTGGTGGGTAGGTTGCTGGAGGCAATTCTGAAAGATAGGATTTACATGCATTTGGAGAGGCAAGGAGACATTAGGGATAATCAGCATAGCTTTTTTCTGAGGAAAATCATATCTCACAAACTTGATTGAATTTTTAAATAAAGTAACCAAAAAGATTGATGAGGGTAGGGCAGCAGATGTTGTTTACTTGGACTTTAGTAAAGCCTTTGAAAAGTTTCCGCATGGCCGATTAATTAGTAAAATTAGATCACATAGGATTCAGGGTGAGCTTGCCAATTGGATACAAAATAGGATTTACAATAGGAGACAGAGGATGGAGACTGAGGGTTTTTTTTGGACTGGAAGCTTGTGACTAGTGGTGTTCCACAGGGATTGGTGCTGAGTCCCCTTTTGTTTGTCATTTATATAAACGATTTGGATGAGAATGTAGGAGGCATGGTTAGTAAGTTTGCAGATGACACCAAAATTGGTGGCACAATAGACAGCGAAGATGGTTATCTAAGATTACAAAAAGATCTTGACAAATTGGGCCAATGAACTGAGGAGTGGCAGATGGAGTTTAGTTTGGATAAATGTGAGATATTGCATTTTGGTAACACAAGCAAGGATAGGGCTTATACAATTATTGGTAGGGTCTGGGGTAGTGCTGTAGAACAGAGAGACCTAGGGGCTCAGGTACATAATTCTTTAAAACAAAATCTTTTAAGCTAGATTTTATTCTATGGTCTAGCCTGTCCAGTAAGATATTAGTTGGGATCATAACGTAATTGATGCCACAAATTAAGGTAAATAGTAAATGAGGGAGTTGGTTACATCACCTGTGGGTTGCTTAGCAGTTGATCCAAAGCAGCAGCTTCTTACCTCCCAAGGTCTGTGCCTCTTTCAGCATATCAGGATTTTCTTAAGAAGGATATCAAAGCCATAAATCACTGCGCCCCCCTCCACCACCCCACCACTGCTGCTTGCATGCCTACTCTATCAGCCTCCCCCAGTCCTCATTCAATTGTGACATGCAGCGGACGCTCTCTCCCTGGCACTGACAACAATCTTCACCAGCACTATGTGCTCACTCTGCCCTTACAGTTCTTCCCGCTAATCAGCTGGGACACATGTGGCTGGTTGCCAGGTAGGAGGTGATCATGTGATATACTGTGTCATTAAGGGCAGGGCCTCTTTGTCCCAGTCTAGTCAGGTTCTTTGGCCAACTTTAGCCTCATTCTAATACTCACTAGCTCCCCCTGAGGATTGGGGCCATGGATTCAGACTGATCACAACAGTACTGTGACAGACAATTTAATAAAAAGAAGAAAATTGTTCTGGGTTTGCTATGCTCCGTGCAATATATTAAATAGCTATGCAGAAGACAAAGCTACACATGTACCTTTAATCAGTGTTATTTGTACTTTCTGTAGCTGCACACGATATAATTAAAAGTATTATTGGTTCGGGTTGCTTTACCTGAAGCCATTCCAAAACAGTTTTACATTTTGTTTGCAAGGCCACTTCAAATGTAAAGAACCACATCAAACGATCTGCTGCCTTTTGTTCAATTCAGTAACTAGCAAAGGCAGAAACCTTTCCAGTAACACAGGAAAATCCACAATTTACAATGTTCTGTGAAATCAAAATACAACTCAATTCAACTATTTACACCAGTAACAGTATCTACGCGCTGTGTAGCTAAGTTATTGCAGTGAAGTAAATACAGGTTCAGCAGCTGTGTTTAGAACAAAACAGTTTGATTTCAACTTTAATTTTAAGGTCTACTAATGCCACCCAAAGAGCTGTTTTGCTCTGTATTTTGTTATTTATGCCCCCTATAAAAATACAGGGCTGGATTTTGCTGGTGTAGAAGCTCTGCAGCATGTCCTGTTGGTTTGAATTGCTTGTGCATATTTAGGTTTCAAACCATCCTCTTGTTGATGCTCATAATAATGGGCCTGATCTTATTGGACAGGGCCACTTGAGACATGCCCTTTTAGACTTATTCATGCACCCTGAGGTTTCAAATACTTTTGCCAGCAAAGTTGTTTGAGAAACGAAGTTTTTCTCAAGCAGTCCCTCAGGATTGAGGATGCCCGGATTAGTCCTGTGTGCTATCTGCAGACTCTGCCACATTCAGGGCAGGCAGTGCTTCAAATCAGGTGGATGAATCATTTAGAGGTTTGCATGCTCTCTCTCTCTCCAACACCTTAAGTTTTCTCTGAATGTTCCCAATGACAGCTCCTGATATATTCAGTACCATCCCATTTCCATTTTAGCTGGTCACAAGTCTATGACTTCGCAGTATGTGTAAACTCTTCAGGAATGTCCTCAGAGCACCTCTGAAGCTTTTCCACTGTCCCCTTGAGTCTTTTCCAGGGTCAAGTACAAAGCAGAGCAATTGCATTGGGTTTCTGGTGAGAGCCATAACTAGTCCTGCCTAGTGGAGTTAGCTTTAAGCGATTAGCCCGTTGAATTTGTGAATTTTGACTTGGAAGAGAGTTGCAAGATGTTTTGCACTTCATCAAACAATGGGACAATTGATGTATCCTTTTAGCAAATACGATTTGAAAGGTTTGCAAAATATACTGGAAATGACTATCAAGGAGTGTGAAATGGGCTTAGTCCATTCACTGTCAAATCTGACATACAGAGATATAAAGTGAGGGGAAGAAAGATTGGATTCAAAAATAGAAGGAAAAGACAGAAAATGAACAGTATGTAAAAAATTAAAGTGTTAAGCTCTATATATTTTGAATCTCTTTAAACAAGGAAAGAGATCCTACATTTTCTGGGTCACTGGTAAGTGGGGTTTGTAGGAAGGGGTTTGCATGCTGAGTGTGTAGCAGGGAGTGGTGTTGACAGCAAGGCTGAAAAATGGCTTCCTGGGGACACCAGGTCTCAGTGAGGAACCCTCACCCACACAAGACTGTGAGCAAAAATAACAGTGCTTGCTGGGTGACAGCCCCAGATGGCAAGTTCCACGCGAGCCACTGGTTCAATAACAGGAATGACGAAGCACATCTTGGCCTTTTCATAGCCTCAACTGGTGTCCAGACGGGAATACTGCTTATAAGGCTTCCAGTCCCAGTCCTGATCCCAGGAGGGAAGTGGAAGGGTAGCTGATCTGTACATACTCCCTCCCATCTAATTACACAGCTGCCCAACCTCTGAACCTACCTTCAATGGAGAAATTAAATTTAGCCCACAGTACCTAAATCAGACTGTACATTGATTTGATTTAATTTATTACTGTCAAGTGTACTGAGATGCAGTGAAAAGTATTGTCTTATATGCTTTAGAGGCAGATTGTTAGAACAGTTAAATATTTAACTATTTACAAGTTAGAATACTTCATATCAAAACGTGCAAAGAAAGTAAGGAGGAGAGAAAACAATGGAAATCATCCGGGAGGTAGCAAGAAAAAGTGCAAAGAACAAAGAAAATTTACAGACCAGGAACAGGCCCTTTGGCCCTCCAAGCCTGAGCCAATCCAAATCTACTGTCTGAACTTTTCGGTCAATCCCTAACCATCTGTATCCCTCTGCTCCCCACCTACTCATGCATCTCTCCAGACACATCTTAAATGAATCTACCGTGCCTGCCTCTACCACCTCTGCTGGCAACGTGTTCCAAACGCCCACCACCCTCTGTGTGAAGTACTTGCCATGTGTATCCCCCTTAAACATTCCATCTCTCATCTTGAAAGCATGATCTCTTGTTATTGAATCCTTCGCCCTGGGAAAAAGCTGGTATCTATCCACCCTGTCTATACCCTTCATGATTTTGTAAACCTCAATCAGGTTCCCCCTCAATCTCCTTTTTTCTAGTGAAAATAAACCTAACCTATTCAACCTCTTTTCATAGTTAGCACCTTCCATACCAGGCAACATCCTCGTAAACCTTCTCTGCACCCTGTCCAAAGCATCCATATCCTTTTGGTAATGTGACGATCAGAACTGCACACAATATTCTAAATGTGGCCGAACCAATGTCTTGTACAATTTTAACATGACTTGCCAGCTCTTATACTCAATAACCCATCCAATGAAGGCAAGCATGCTATATGCCTTCTTGACCACTCTATCCACCTGTGCAGCAACCTTCAGGGTACAATTGACCTGCACTCCCAGATCCCTCTGCCCATCAACTTTTCCCAAGGCTCTTCCATTCATTGTATAATTCGCTCTAGAATTAGACTTGCTTAAGTGCATCACCTCGCATTTGTCTGGATTGAGAGCCATCTGCCACTTTTCCGCCCAACTCTCCAGTCTATCTATATCCTCCTGGATTCTTTGACAGTCCCTTATGCTTTCTGCTACTCCACCAATCTTTGTGTCATCTGCAAACTTGCTGATCATACCAACAGTGCCCTCTTCTAGTTCATTTATGTATATTACAAACTAAAGTAACTAAAAAAAAGAAGATTCCAAACTCAACATTTATAGAAGTTAATTTAGAGTGCCAGAGATTAATAGTGATTAAGATGTATTATGCCATTACTATCACTTGAAAGGACATGCCTTAATGTTATCTGGTGGATGGCTACCAGGTAGCTACTGCAACTTCTTGTATTTGATTAATGAATTGGTTAACTCTCAGTGAGATATCAGTGTCACAATGTTCTTGGATAAACTGGGTTCTGTTTAATTGCACCTGTATGGACATGGAAAGTTGCTGTCTGATTTACTCTTTATTAATTGTGAAACCTCGTAGCCTCCCCATTATTCTTACTGTGAAATCTAGGTATATTTTCATTTGTTAAAGAAACATGATGTGCCACTAGTTTGCCTTTCAGTGAGATCAAGAAGAATCTGGTGTATTTGTTGGCAATGCTTGTGGAAAATAACCTGACATAAGTATTCCTCTGTATGTTGCTAGCTCTCTGATACTCAGCATCATTGTTTATGGATTCTGAAATGTTCTGTGAGAATGTAAATTGTGGTTAGTACTGTACATACCACAGTAAGAAAAGAACCTTTATTAGTTGCGTGTGGGGAACTCCAAAAAGGTGCAGTGATCTTTCTCTAGCTGCAAAGCAGCTAACAGAAAATCATAAGAAAACATCTATTTCAAAAGGATTGAACTACATCAAACCCTAAAAATAGGTCATTGGATGAGAATCAGTTTTTAAGCTCTTGCACCTGGGAAAGATTCAGTACATGATGAGAAGATGAAAACCTGTTGCTATAAATGTCACAAGAGCTTGTCAAATCTCAGTTCAGCTTCCAATGGGCACAAGTATAAACTGTCCTCAACCTGTCACTAAATTGAAAATCTTACTCAGCGCGATAATACGTGCAGTGGCAGAAGGTGTTTTCACAAAGTTTTCATCTTCTCATCATGTGCTGAACTCATCCCAGGTGTCCTCTCAAGATTGACAACAATTGCAGAAGTGTACAGGAGCTTTATTTACACCTGGCTATGCTTTACCTGACCTGAAATGATCTGATATTGGCAATGAATGATAAATCAAACACTTCATTCCTTCGCACTGAAACAGTTCACTTTGC
Organism: Chiloscyllium punctatum; assembly: GCF_047496795.1. Taxonomy (NCBI): domain Eukaryota; kingdom Metazoa; phylum Chordata; class Chondrichthyes; order Orectolobiformes; family Hemiscylliidae; genus Chiloscyllium; species Chiloscyllium punctatum. The sequence continues at coordinate 78,084,869 of NC_092760.1, forward strand.
GGAAAAAAAAGCTTAAAATGTGTTGCTGGAAAAGTGCAGCAGGTCAGGCAGCATCCAAGGAGCAAGAAAATCGACGTTTCGGGCATGAGCCCTTCTGAAAATAAAGCTTCTTTGGAAATGATAAATTTATGATGAACCTTGTAGTGATGAGTTGAAGTAGTTCCTAAACTGTCATTATAAAGGACCTAACTTAATTGTATATTCATTATCTTATAATTAATGAATTCTGCTTTAAATAACTGCACCTGATTATTATAATTCAGTCTTATTTCAGTGTCAAAACCAAACTGGATCCCTAACAATCTCATCATCACTATTTTCTTCTCCTGTTAAAAGAAAAACTATAATAATGAATTTTGTGCCTGTTAGAATGTTGATTGCTTGTCCTGGAAAATGGAGCAACTCCTCATTTTGAAAGACACAAAGTTTAAACAAAGTTCTTTTGGGTGACATACAAGGACAATCAGGCAGTAATCATGCTTCAATTATTGAGTGTAGATCAGAGGCTGATGTATTGATTTGCCTTTGGCAGTAGACAGCTTGGCTTGTGAATGTTCTTCAAATGAACCTTGTGTGCGTATAATATTTGCAGGCACAGAAAAATTCCCAGATAATAGGTTTTAAAAGATAGAGAAGAGTGGGCCTGGTTTTAAAAGGTAATCTCACCATAAGTTAATAAAGTGTGAGATGACCCACTAACCCATTTTTCATTAATCCTTAGCACCATATTGTAGGTGGGACACAGGGAACGTCATGACGAGAACAAACTTACATTGGGTTTGGGAGGGATAACATGCAGCAGTAAAATTGTCAAATCTGGAGAGAAGCAGAACTCATGGTGTATTTGTGGTGCACTGGAAATGACTGTTTGCTCACAAAGGCCATGTTAATGTGTTATTCTTACAGCATGTCTTCTCAACAATTTCTGACCCATTGTATTTTTCAGGTGTTTGATGAAATGCCACTTTAAGTATGCATTTTCTCTTTAAGAGTAACACATTTTTAATTGGCTTAGAACAATGGAACACAAGTTTGATCCAAATCTAGGCTTTCAAATGGCTTAACACAAGTGTAAAGAATTTGCAGGGAAAAGGACTGTTTGGAGCATGATTCCACTGTTAGTGGCCCTTGGGCACTGTAGTCTGCAGACACACAATGAAATCAAACGATGAGAGACACTGGTTTTAAATTTCAACTTTTCTAGATATTCCTCTGTAGTATGACATCGATACTTTTACCACAAATTTGAGATGTATATTTGATATTCTGTCAGATCTTGCCTCTGATCATGCCTATAAGTACATCAGGGAGTACTGAGTTATTGCCCAACTTATGTTTATAAACAATAATCACTTGATCTTGGGCTGGTGATAATAAAAACCCTCACTGTGTTTGAAAGATAAATGGATTCTATGCTCTGGCAGACAATCATATGTGTTTCTTCAGCCTTCTGTCAGCATGCCTGATAAACATTCAAATGACACAAGATCCTTTGTGTAACATGAAATATGTAAGCAATTACATGTAACATTCATGAATACATTTTTCTCTCCAAAAGTAAATTGTTGTAAAATTTTCTGTCAAAATAGGGGTTATCTTAATTTTATTAGTTACAAGAGTGATGCAAGTTGTGTGGTATGTACATACAGGTGCATAATCCTTTATCCGAAATGCTCAGTTTTCAGAATTCAGAATTTTTTGAATTTCAGAATAAGTGAGGTGAAATTTTAAAAAGTCTTACTGGAGGAACACGCCCACGAAGTAAAACAGGCTTTGAGGCAGAATTGAGGCCTGCCAGTGCTGGGCCACGCTCCCCCCACACTGCGTCTGAGTGACATGCATCAAATGGGTGTTGACTTGGGTTAACTGTTTGCATGTCAAGCAACTTTGTTAATGAGAAAAATACTTCACAAAAAAACCTTTGGATTTTGGAGCTTTTCGAATTTCGGGATTGACCTGTATAAATATTATTTTTATTAGAGTTTATATTTTAAACTAGTGGCATGTGGGTGTTGGCTAAATTTATGAAGGGTTTAGAAATTAACTAGGTCAGTTTTTCTGGAACTGTAATTTTAAACCAGTATGAGTCAGAGAAGAGATGATTACATGGCCCCCGGGTGTATTATTGGAAGCTTGTTTATATTGTGGAGGTTTATGACAGGACAGAGAAAACATTGGAAGATATATTGCATTTGGAATAATCAAAAATTGATTTTAGCTTAGAAAAGTCCAGATATTGTAAAGTTGGGTAGTTCAAAGGAGATATGACTGAAACCAGATGCAAGTACAGTTATTCCTAGAAAAGGAGATTGTTCACAGCAGTTAAAACTAAAGGTTACCTTAGTAAAAAAAGAGTATAGTTGTGAAAATTCCAGATCAGGAGAGTTTAATTAGAAATTCGCATTGGTTTCTCAAAACTGAGAGAGTCTAAGACCTTAAATGAATGAGGAATGAGAAATTTCTGTAGCTTTTGAGCAACTGTAAATTGATTTTGTTGTGACGTGTTTGTTGAAATCTTTCAAACTGTGTTATATTTAGATAAAATGTAAGAAATAGGAACAGGAATAGCTATTTTGCCCTTCGAGCCTGCTGGCCATTCAACAGTATCACAGCTGATCCAACTTTCAATACATTTACTTTACTGCCCTTTCTCCCATAACCCTTGATTCCCCTACCAATCAAGCATCTGTTTGTCTTAGCCTTAAATATACACAAGGATTCTGCCTCCATAGCTCTCTGTGGCAAAGAGTTCCAAAGACTCTCAAATTTCCAAGAAAAGAAATTCCTCCTCATCTCAGTCTTAAATTAACACTCCTTTATTCTGAGACTATGCTCTCTGTTCCTAGATTGGGTCTAGCTTTAGTTGCCTTCTTTTATCTTTCCTTTTTTTATGTAATAAACTTCTGTTTTATTGTTTAAACCAAGTCTGCAACCTTGTGTATTTATGTCTCAGTAAGAGAGCACCACATTACATTAAAATTAAAATATGATCTATCAAGCCAGATTTCATGATGGGATCTGACTTGTCCAATCCTTCGGGATCATAGCAAAGAGGATGAGTAGTAGTACAGAGGCCCAGATTGATTCTCTCAGGTATGTGTTTCAATTTTACATTCAGTCAATCAAATCTGGAATTGAAAAGGTGATCATGAAACTATCATCAGTGTAAAAACAAATCTGGTTTATTAATGTCCTGTAAGGAAGTAAACCTGCTATCCTTACGCTCTTGGCCCACATGTGACTCCAGACACCCAGCAATGAGGTTGATTTTTAACTGCTATTTGAAATAGCCGAGGAAACCACTGTATTCAGAACAGGACAATAAATACTGGTCTCATCAGCAATACCTAATCTCATTAAAGAATAAAGACCATAAGACATAGGAGTGGAAGCAAGGCCATTCAGCCCATCAAGTCCATTCCACCATTTAATCATGGCTGATGGGCGTTTCAATTCCACATACTCGCACTCTCCCCATAGCCCTTAATTCCTTGAGATATCAAGAATTTATTAATCTCTGCCTTGAAGACACCCATTATCTCGGCCTCCACTGCACTCCGTGGCAATAAAGAAAAAGAAGCCACTGAATTGACCAGTAGAAACTTCAGAAAACAAGATATTTCTTGTCCTTTGGCAGACAGACATTTTTCACCTATTGGGAAAGAGGAAACTAAAAGCGTCTGGTTCATCCATTGGCTATGCCAATAAGCAGACAACTTTTATCCCCCTGACCCACAAGTCATTTTATTGCTCTTCAGTTAGGTCTTCTGCTGTGCTGAAATCTTTCTGCAATGGGTTAACAACATTTCACAATTTCTCAAACTGTTACGGTGCTCTTAGCTTACACAATTTTATTATGTAATTTAGCTGGTTCCCCAGCTGTAGCATTGATTCTCTGTGGGATGTAGGCATCTTTGACAATAGACAATAGGTGTAGGAGTAGGCCATTCGGCCCTTCGAGCCAGCACCACCATTCATTATGATCATGGCTGATCATCCACAATCAGTATCCTGTTCCTGTCTTTTCCCCATAATCCTTGATTCCACTATCTTTAAGAGCTCTATCCATCTCTTTCTTGAAAGTATCCAGACACTTGGCCTCCACTGCCTTCTGAGGCAGAGCATTCCATATATCCATCACTCTCTGGGTGAAGAAATTTCTCCTCAACTCTGTTCTAAATGGCCTACTCCTTATTTTTAAATTGTGTCTTCTGGTTCGGGACTCCCATCAGCGGAAACATGCTTCCTGCCTCCAGAGTGTCCAATCCTTTAATAACCTTATACGTCTCAATCAGATACCCTCTCATCCTTGTATACAAGCCCAGTCGTTCCAATCTTTCAACATATGATAGTCTCGCCATTCCAGGAATTGACCTCGTGGACCCACGCTGCACTCCCTCAATAGCCAGAATGTCTTTCCTCAAATCTGGAGACCAAAACTGCACACAATACTCCAGGTGTGGTCTCACCAGGGCCCTGTACAGCTGCAGAAGAACCTCTTTGCTTCTATACTCAATCCCTCTTGTTATGAAGGGCAGCATGTCATTAGCTTTCTTCACTGCCTGCTGTACCTGCATGCTTGCTTTCATTGACTGATCTATGAGAACACCTTGATCTCATTGTACTTCCTCTTTACCCAACCTGACTACATTTAGACAGTAATCTGCCTTCCTGTTCTTGCCACCAAAGTGGATAACCACACATTTATCCACATTAAACTGCATCTGCCATGCATCCGCCCACTCACCTAGCCTGTCCAGGTCACCCTGTATTCTCACAACATCATCCTCACATTTCACCCTGCCACCCAGCTTTGTGTCAACAGCAAATTTGCTAATAGTACTTTTAATACCTTCATCTATATCATTACTGTTTATTGTAAACAGCTGAGGTTCCAGCACCAAACATTGTCGTACCCCACTGCCATTCTGAAAAGGACCCATTTATCACTACTCTTTGCTTCCTGTCAGCCAGCCAATTTTCAGTCCAACTCAGTATTTTCCCCCAATACCATATTCCCTAATTTTGCTCACTAATCTCCTATGTGGGACTTTATTAAAGGCTTTCTGAAAGTTCAGGTACACTACGTCCACTGGCTTACCCTTGTTCATCTTCACAATTATGTCCTCAAAAAATTCCAGAAGATTAGTCAAGCATGATTTCCCCTTTGTAAGTCCATGCTGGCTCTGACTTATCCTGTTACTGCTATCCAAATAAGTTGTAATTTCATCTTTTGTAATTGACTCCATCATCTTTCCCACCAATGATGTCAGGCTAATTGGTCTATAATTCTTGTTTTCTCTCTCCCTCCTTTCTTGAAAATGATTTGGAGATGCCGGTGTTGGACTGGGGTGTACAAAGTTAAAAATCACACAACACCAGGTTATAGACCAACAGGTTTAATGGGAAGCACTAGCTTTCGGAGTGCCGCTCCGAAACAACCTCCTGATAAAGGAGTGGCGCTCTGAAAGCTAGTGCGTCCAATTAAACCTGTTGGACTATAACCTGGTGTTGTGTGATTTTTAACTTTCTTGAAAGGTGGGACATTAGCCACGCTCCAATCTGCAGGAACCTATCCTGAATCTATAGAATATTGGAAAACGATTACCAATGTGTCCACGATTTCTAGAGCCACCTCCTTAAGTACCCTGGGATGCAGACCATCAGGTCCCGGGGACGTATCAGCCTTCAGACCTAACAGTCTATCTAACATCATTTCCTGCCTTATATAAATTCCCTTCAGTTCATCTATTACCTTAGGTCCTTCAGCCACTATTACACTTGGGAGATTGCTTGTGTCTTCCCCAGTGAAGACAGATCCAAAGTAGCTATTTAACTCTTCTGCCAAGGCCGATATTTGTTGCTCATCCCTAATTGCCACAAATGCTGAGCCATTTCAGAGGCAGTTAACAGTTAACCACATTGTTGTGGATCTGAAGTCACATGTAGGCCAGTCAGACCAGGCTAAGAATTTTCATTCTTAATAGGCATTAGTGAATTGAGTTTTTATACAAACAAACATAGTTTCATGGCTCCGTCTCTGAGACTAAGATTTCAACTCCAGATTAATTTATAAATTTCATTTAAATTCTACCACGGTGGGATTTGAACACAGATTCTCAGGGCATTAGCCTGATTCTCTGGACGACTTGTCTAGTAATTGTGTTGCAGCTTTCTCCAGCTTTCCTCTACTCAAACAATATTCTGTTCTATTGTTCCTCCTTCCAAAATGAACAACTTCACATTTCCCACTTCATAATCCATTTGCCAACTTTTTGCCCACTTGCTTCACCCAATTTGTTGGGTATGAGTGAGGCAGGTTAAAGGCTCAGTTTAGTAGTTTCACACAGGGATTAGACTATGTATTTAATAATCCAACTTCTCCTGAGTTGCTTAACTGCAGTTCAACCTTCCAAATTCTCTAATTTTAATAGATTTTTTTGGAAGGTTCCCATCTTGGCAGAATTGCCCATCAGCATCTTCATTTTTTGGGGCAAATTCTTTGGAGTCTGTTATGTAGGGAATTTCACAGGGTCCCAATTCACAACACCAGTCTGTATTGCAGAAAAGATTCTCTGGGGTTCCAAAAATTCCTTCTTAAGTAAACAGGCCATTCGTCAAAATGTCTCAGTTTCTTACAGCAACCCACAGTACTGATGGTGTGGTGAAGAATGATAGTTCTGGGAACTCTGCTGTGTTTTCACATCATTGGTTGATCTGAACCATCTTGTCAAGGGAAATTAAAAATGGGCAATAAATTTTTGCCTAGCTGGCAATGCCCACATCCTGTGAACAAATAATTCTTAAAAAGTGATTCAATTCCTGTAAAGGGAATTGCATAAATGAAATTGGATTTAGTTCACTCTTATTATTCCCTGTTGCTGGCAAAAAGAGCATGGTTCAAGCTTGGTTTGACGAGTACCCCTTTCCCAATAAGAGGGAAGGAATGCATAACATAATTATGGCTTCTGCTGTATAAATGCGAAAGATAAGTTGCAGTTTCATGACAAATTCCACAAGGCCTAACATTGTCTTGGAATCTAAAACATTTTAGTATGGAAGTGAAAGAAATGCAGACTTCAGCCGAATTTAAAAGCTGAGGGCCAATAACGTGCTAATTCAGAAAATTCATGTAAAAGAAAAGCAGGAGTTGTGATGAACCAATATTTGTTGGATTGCATGAACCATGATACCATCCTAACCTTCAATGGCTCGGCTCTAGTGGCATCATCATTCATGTGCATTACATTGAAGTCCTATCTTACATCAGGATAAAGATAAAAGGGTATGTCTGTCTTAACCCCAACAATTTCTCCTGCTACTTTGACTTTAAAATTAAAAGGTTTTAAATGGACAAACCTCTAGCACTCTTGCTGGAGCAAGATTTGGATTTGATGCTAAATTCGGATCTCAGTTATTTACTACACTTGTTCTGCCAGAGCAATCAATGCCGTAGCCAAGCATTCCTAGTAACAGGACATAAGTTGTTGCTTCATATACTTCCAATATTTCTAAGTTCTGATGCAAGGTTACAGAACTGAAATGAGAATTTTGTTTCTCTCTTCAAGGATGCTGCCTGACCTGTGAGTATTTCCAGAATTTTCTTCATTTATTTTATCAGTTGGAGCAGAGACTGTGGAAAAAAGCCTGAGCTACTAAGAAGAACAAATCGTTGTAGCTGCTCCCAGGAGTTTTAAAGTCATTTTTAAAAATGCTTTCTCCAAACCATCACTACAGGATGTAACTTGTCTCAAAGCATTTCCGTGATCTGACCAAGATCAGACTAGGTTAGCAGTATGACATTCCCAGAGCTGGCTATTTCAGTCCTTAATTAAAACATGATACACATACAGGCACTCACAGATATTTTGAACAGACGTGTTAGGTTAGTGAGGCATCAGTAACACTTGGCAGTGACTTAGTCATGTCAGTGAATAAACAGGGTGTGTGACCTGGCAACAGATTGTGTATCAGTAATCCACAAAAAACAGCTGCTGTGGCGACTTCAGTGTAAAGTCATTTGCGATTGCGAGAATATTTGTAAAAAGAAAACATTGAGAAAAAAAAATACCATCAAGCTTGTTTCTTTCAGAACTCTGAAAGGGTTTTTTTGATTATAGACTTCCTTCCCACAGCATTATGACCCCTTAATTTGCAGGAATATTGGCCAAAAAGTGGTTTGCACGGTCTGTCAGTATGAACTGAGGGCAGACAACAATCATTCCTGTTAAATGAGTAGATCCGAGATACACCTGACATTGGGTATCAGTCCTGATTTATATGGGATGAGCAAGGATGCAAACATTTGCAAGAAATGTGGGACCTACCTTTTAACTATACTTGTTTGCAGACTAAATATATTTTAAGTTTTACATAAGAACATAAGAAATAGGAGCAGGAGTCGGCCATCTACCACTTGAGCCTGCTCCACCATTTGATCTTTTCACAGCCTCAGTTCCACTTACTAACCCACTCATCATAACCCTTAATTATTTTACTGTTCAAAAATGTCTTTTTTTGCCTTAAAAACATTCAACTAGGTAGCCTCAACTGCTTCACTGGGCAGGGAATTCCACAGATTCACAGCCCTTCAGGTGAAGAAGTTCCTCCTCAATTCAGTTCTAAATCTGGTACCCCTTATTTTGCGGCTATGTCCCTTATTCTAGTTTCACCTGCCAGTGGAAACAACCTGCCTGCCTCTATCTTATCTATTCCTTTCATAATTTTATATGTTTCTGTAAAATCCCCCCATCATTCTTCTAAATTCCAATGAATATAGTCCCAGTCTACTCAGTCTCTCCTCATAAGGCAACCCTCTCAACTCCAGAATCAACCCTTCCATTGAGGAATTAGGTCATAGCGTTCTGGCCTTACTTAAAGCATATTTGAAAGAGGTAGTAATACACTGCATCAGGTTGATTAACAGAAGGAAATGTCTAAGAAAATCATTCAAGTGTCATAAACAGTGAGGATGTCACAGATAAACGAAGGCAGAGCTGGAGATGGCAGAAGTACTTTGGTGATGAATGAGCTGTATAGCTTATTTCAGGATTTAAAGTGATGCCAAAGTCGTGAACAGTCTAGGGACCAATATGAATATGGTCAGTTTCAAATGGTAATGAGGGAGAGGTATAGAGTTTGTTGGCATTTGTCGTTTACAACAGTGATTGTCTCACCCACATATCCTATGCAGTTATGGACAAATAGTGACAAAGTGGCATTATTGCTGGATTGAAAACTGGTCTCAGTAATAGTTTTCAAACATTATCCGTGTCATTTAGGAAAGGGAAATTTGCTATTCTTACATGGTCTGGCCTATATGTGACTTCAGGTCCACAACAATGCAGTTGTCTCTTAACTGCCTGTTGAAGTGACAGAAAAATTCATTCTTTTAAAGGGCATAGGGTGGACAACTAATGCAGGCCTTGCTGGCAACATCCACATCCTTTGAAAGAAGAAAGAAAAAAGATACCCTGTGGTCAAAATGGTCCCATTCAGTGCAGGAATATTTGAGACTTCGGCATCATTCATTCCTTGCCAGATAGATTCGACCAGCAAGGAGTTCATCAATGAAATTAGTATATATACATAGCACAGGCTCAGATTATAGAAAAGTAGCAGGCAAATTTATACACAGTAAACTCCTACAATCACCAATGTGATAATAGATTTGTATTGTGTGATCTTAGTCAAGAAATAAATGTGAGCCAGGACATTGGAGATGGTTCACCTTATTGATGATTCAATTGATTCTTTCATCCCCAACACTGATTATTCTCTCCAGAGACCTCAAGTCTGTAGCTGGCTTTTTTTTATCAGCAGTAGCTCCACTGTTCCTTGTTACATTCAGGGTTAGCTTAGATTAGGATCAGTTTAGAAACTCTGGTCAGCATGTACGAGTTGGACAAAAGAGTCTGTTTCCGTGCTGTATAACTCTATGACTTTATGTTAGCTGCCTGTTTAAAATGCAGCTTTTCCTGCAATTAAAACCTTAAATTCTTCTGCAGGGCAAATTGTCCGTGTGGCAACAAATCATCCGGTGTATCAAACAGATGTCACAGCAGTTCTGTTTAAGTAATCGCTCCAAAACATTGCATAAGAATTAAACCCTGGACACTTTCAGAGACAGACAGCTGTTTGTGGAATCCTGGTCAGATGCAATCTTTAAGTCGGGTAATAGTCAAGTTGGGTTGTGAGGCTTAACTTGCTTTCTTAGGGATCATATGTTGATTGCTACATAAAATAAAGTTTAAATCACTGTTTCAGTATTTGAATGTGAGATTTCTTAATAAGTAGCTTAATTAAAGGTAGCTTGTGGTGATTTACTCACAATAACCTGCTCTCCTTGAAAGAATGCTGTGGGATTGTCTACATCCATTTGGGCAGCTGGGCCCTTGGTTTAATACCTCCTCCAAAAGCCGGTACTTTGGATATAGTATAGTGCAACCCTCACTCAGCACTATACTGGAGCATCAACCGTGATTTTGTTTTTTATTCATTCATGGGATGATGACAGCATTTATTAGCAATCCCAAATTGCTGTTGAGAAGGTAGTAGTGAGCTACTTTAATGAACAGTAATCCACATGGTGTGAGGAAACCCACAGCACTGTTAGGAAGGAAGTTCCATGACAATGACCAGTGGCATTGAATGAATGATGACACAGTTCCAAACCTGGATAGTGAGTTGCATGTCGCGGAACTTGCAGGTGGTCCTGTCAGTGGGAAGGGACATAGCCAAGAATAGTGCTTGACTCAGCTTTGAGACAACTCACCCAATTTTAGCACAGGCTAGTTAGGAGGACTTTGCAGGGTGGATAGCACTGAGTTGGTAGTTGCAGTTTCCACTGCCTAGGTCAGTGCCAGGTGCTTCATTCCGTTTAACTTAGTAATTCTCAAGTTCCGAAGAGGGACTTGAACCCAGAACTTTGGTATTCTGAGGCAAGTGTGCTAACTCAAAACCTCCTGACAGATTGTGAAAGGAATGAAGTTGAAAGATTTTCACACCTTAATTCTATGTTCAATTGTAGAAATTACTTGAGTTATTTTGAAACACAGCCAGACGTTTTTGCAAAAGTTAAACACAAGCATTCACCAAAAAATATCAGCATTAGAACTCATTAAAGTACAAAAGGAAGTACTGGAACAACTTTTAATTTAATGGCAAATGCTTCAAATGCAGCCCCTTGGTCATGAGCATGACATCACGCCTGCCTGACTTGCAGTGACAGTTCACTGAGTTCAGTGTCAATTTGTGAACAGAATTCTTCAGATCCTGGTAGCCCAGGTGCTACTGAACAAAATTATAATAACTGCTTGTGTTTCAGCATGCCACAATTAATCTATCTCAGCTTATTAAATCACCTTCCTTAAGAAATAAGCTTCACTTTGAAGAGAAAATACCAATAAATTATTTGGAATAGATTGCTTAAAAAAAATCCAGGTACTTCTTACTGGAGCTTGTGGATGGGCTGATTAAATTTATTGGGGTGGGCTTGGGCAAGGAATTTTAACCAGGAGTGCACGGGTTTGAGAGGGGGTGGGTCATGGGGGACACTAAAATCAACCAAAATGCCAAGCCCATCAGCAAACCTGTTCCAAACCATCAAATTCCACTTTTAATTGGAGTGTTTCAAACCTGAGTGATGTTACAACTCACAGGGAAATCAAAATGGTACATCCATGGATTTCCCATGCTTCCTGCAACTCACCAATGAGAAAGGTAATAACGAGACAGAAAATAAACTACTGGGACAAACTCATGAAGAAAATATAAAAAGTACTACAACAAGAACCTTTTAAATAAAAATATGAAAGGAAGAGTGAGGTCAATGGTAACAGGCACCGGACTGATTCTGGGAAGATAATTATGGGAACAAGGAGTTAAAAAAGATATTTTGCATCAGTCTTTGGAAGATACTTTGAACATTCCAATAATACTAAAGAATATGTGGGAGGAATTAAGTGTCATTACCATCCCTAGAAAAGTAATATTAGGCAAACGAATGGGGCTAAAGGCAGATAAGTTCCCTGGCCCTGATGGCTTGCATCCTAGGATCCTAAAAGAAATAGCTACAGGGATAGTGGATGCATTAGTTGGAATTTTGCAAAATTCCTTGGACTCTGGAGAAGCACCAGAGGATTGGAAAACTGACAATGTGACACCTCTATTCAAAAGGGTAGAGAAGAAAATGCAGGTACCTATAGACCAATTAGCCTAACATCTATTATTGGAATATATTATTAAGGAAGTAAAGCAGCACATTTGGAAAATTATAATCTAATCTAGCAGAGCCAGCATAACTTCCTGAAAGGGAAATTGTGACTAATTTATTCAGGTTTCTTCAGGAAGTCTCAATCAGAGCGGATAGATGGGAACCAGTAGATGTGTTGTATTTGGACTTCCAGAAGGTGTTTGACAAGGTACCTCACAAAAGGTAAAGTCATAAGATAACAACCCATGGTTTTAGAAGTAGTCTACTGGCTAATGGGCCATTCAGTGAACATGTGATATCAATGGCCATCACTTAGCAAAGTGGTGCAAAAGAATAAAATGTTTGTGCTTTAACTGAACAACAAAAACTGCACATTTCTTCAGACATCCATGTGCATACATTAATGCTTTCCCATTCCTTTACCTTTCTCTTCTATGTGTGCAACCTGGAATTCCATCCCTAAGGGCATTGTGGGTTAACCTACAACAGATGAGCTGCAGCAGTTCAAGAAGGCAACTCACTACCACCTTCTCAAGGGGCAACTAGGGATAGGCAATAAATATCTCTTGCCAGTGGACCTTCATGTGAACAACAGCAGTGGCTAGGAACTTTGACAAGAACAAATTCCCCAGTGCCTGTTCACCATTTACAAGTAAAAGTCAGGACTGTGATGGACTACTCTCCACTTGCCTGGATGAGTGCAGCTCCAAAAACACTCAAGAGGATTGATACCAACCACAAAAAGTCGTTGCTTGGTTGGGGTCCCGTTCATCACCTTCAATATTCACTCCCTCCCACACAGTGGCAGCAGTTTGCAGCATCTAGAATATACTTTAAAGTAACTCATCAAGGCTCCTTCAACTGCATCTTTCATTATCTGTACTACCTAAATGGACAAGAGCAACAGATGCACGGTGTCACCAGCACCTGCAAGTTCCCCTCCAAATTACACACCATCCTGAATTGGAACCATGTTGCTGTCCATTCCCTGTCACTGAGTTAAAGTCCTGCAACTCCCTTTCTAACAGTGCTGTAAGAGTACCTAGACCCCAGAGAATTCAGTGGTACACCACCACCACCTCAAACAGCAATTAGGGATGGCCAATAAATGTTCAAATCCTGTGAATGGATTTTTAAGAAAACAGCAAGGTTGTTCTTCCAATTGCAAGACCAGTTTTTCTCTCTGACTGCTCACTAACCCCCAGCACGAGGTGTAACTGAAGTGCAGCACAAACTATTGGCTCTCTGGAATCCATTATCATATGTTCACTTCTGGAGTTTCTTACCCCAACTCCACAGAACTCTATCTTCAGATCTGTCTGTTAAATACTGGAACTGGGAACACATTAGTGAGATTTTATCATGCTAAGTGTTATGCCAACCCGTAACTAAAATACTACTCAGCTCACTGAATAAAAAAACCCCAGCAATTTCAGTGCGCTTTCTTCCAATTTGTCAACTAATTCTGGAAAGCCTCACTCCTGCCCTCAATGCATCCCAAAACCTCATTATTTACAGTGAACATCAAAAATGTTAGATGATTCTTCAACCTAGAGTTTATATCCTCTCCTGTGTCACACATTTACAAAAGTTGATTTTTTTAAAAGCTTGCAATAAATTACCAGATTGGATACTTGTTTCGATGTTGTGATGTTTATGCTGTGGGACTGCTGAACTATTTTTCAGCAAAGCAATATTCCATAAACCTTGGCAAAAAAAATAGGATAACAAAGCAGTGGGAAATAAGATAACCATGTAAAATGAACCAGGGAACATTCACCTGCCAGCTTTTGATTAAATTCAGGAAAAGACAAGTCAACTCTAATTGGTCAAGATATTCTCCATGGTAGCACCTCAACCAATCCGTACACATGCCAATTAATCAGCACCCATTTCCTATCCAGTATAAATTGCTGTTCTCTTTGAAATGTGCCCTTGCTTCTGTCCTGATGAGTACGAGACAAAGAGCTCGATGGTCTGTCATTTTTTGCAGCAGTATTTAAAACTCACTCATTCCAGACTATGAATCTAAAAAATATGCTTATCTAATTGATTTAAATCTGAATTTTATGACTGAATAGAATAATTCATCTTAATATGTTATTTAATTTTGCCATTAAACATTATGCTGGTAGGAATACAGCTCTTAAATGCAACTGTAAAATCATAATGATATGGTTTGTAGTTAGCACTTTATATATCCAGTGCCAAATTCTGGGATATGACCGCCTGTGGTCTGTTAGAAAAGGTTGCTATCCAGCAATGTTTAAATCTTTTTGTACCTGCTTTAGTTTATTTGCTTTAGCTTCAAAGACAGCATGATAACGGCTGTTGGTTATGAATTATGACTGTTGTCAAAGGCATGTCATTAAAGTGTATTCTCCAATGCAGGGTGCAGCATTATGCAGAGATGTTTGAAGAATTTAGCTTTATTGGGAACAGATCAAAAGTAGCAATCATTATCAGAAGAAAAAAAAAATAGGTCAAAATAAAGATTCTTCTCTGCGATCCAGCGATGAAGGATTTCCCAAATCTGATTTCACTAATTTCTGTCCAGCTATAGCAGGAGACTCAGGCTTCTCATCCAGGGTCCACACCACCATTTCTGGTGTCTCCTGATCAATCTCCTAGGATTGATCATTGATCCCTTTCTATTCATCATTTACATGTTGTTCTTCAACAACATCATTAGAAAAAAAGTTACCTTCGTTTTCACACCAATTCTGAAAACCTCCATAGCCCTGCCTCACCACCACAGCTTCTGATTCCTCCAAAATCTCCAAATAGTCAGACTGGTTGTCTGAGCCACAGTGCTAGATTAGCCGAAATTTCACCCAATTAAATTCTGGATGTTTGAGTGTACTTCATGACATTTTCTCTTATAGTCATGCAAATAGCTGAAAGATAGTATGCAGCATATGCTCCAATTTTCAAATATTCCATTGCCAATTGGTAAGGAACACACTGGGAGTGTTATTTCAGAAGGTTTTCCCTAATTTGTTCCCAGACCTCCAATTATCTTCACTGAGATGCCCCAAAGCAGGTAACTTCTCATTTATTTTCTTCTGTGGTCTTTGATTGAATGTTGCCTTAGGCAATATCCTGAATTCATCATCTGGGCAACGGGCAATGCTCCACTGTTTTAAGGATAGACTGTCACTGCATTACAATCATTTTCTAGCTTACCCCCAGATCAAAAATCATTCTAATGATCAAATAGTCCATGTTCAATAAAATTATTCATGTGTACAGTATTTAACACATGTCTTCATGAAAACATTCACATGGAAATGAAAGTCCCATACTACAGCATTAGAAAATCTCAAGCATGTACTAACATTGTAATGTGCAGTGCTGCAGTAATGAAACAATGTCTGGCTGTGTAAATTGATAATCACAAACTTGTTCTCCTCTGTCTCTTTCTGCTTGTGAATTAAACATGAAGTTGGATTATTTCACAACAGATTACATGTACAAAACAGCTTTCAGTGGCTGGCAAGATAGTCTTTAATATACAGCTCCAATTCCACAAGAACAAATTGAAGCAAGTTTGCAGAAACAAAGCAAGAACAGTTGCATCAGTTTAACAAACTGATTCTTGCATGATCATCAGCAGCAAAATACTATTACAAGAAATAAAAATGTCTACTCTCTCTTTGCACAATTTGATCAATGCTGGACTGTAAATTCAGAGAATCTCCTCGATTTGGAGAAGACAACATAGCTGGGATTTGTTAAATAAGAAGAAAAACTACTTGCCTTGCTGCTTTGAGGACATGATCCATTGGAAAATCGTGACAAATAAGCTGCAGCAAAGAATGGTATTCGTTCACTGTCAACAGGTCTGAAATAAAATAATTTCTAATTATAAACAGTCATTGCAGGATAAATCTAGAATAGATGGTAGTTTATAACATGAACACAATTGCATGGGTCTACAACAAGTGTTATGATTGGCATTGACTAAATTGATAGAATATTAGTTACTTACCATTAATTTAGCCAGGAGTTAACTTCAATGTTTTAAGCATTTCATTGATCATAAATCAATAGATTCTGAAGAAGGGTGATCGGACCCGAAACGTTAACTTTGATTTCGCTTCACAGGTACTGTTAGACCTGCTGAGCTTTTCTACAACTTCCATTTTGGTTTGCAGAACAGTTTATTTTTCTCAGTCATGCAAAACTGCACTTTGGCAAAGAATATCCTTGGCCAGCCATCTCAAAAGAATCATCAGTGATCTTTCCTCCTGAAGAAAGCCAGACATGGCCACTTGGCTAAAGAAGGCACAGGCCTAATTTTCACTCCTGAGTTGGTTGTGTGGATTTGGGAAAGTTCCTGCCTTCAAAACCAAACTTGCAATAAAGTGCCTGGAATATTCAGATTTTCATTCCGGTGGGCACTAACAGGACTCAGGTAGAGCCCGGAGCAGATACAGAGATTGTTGGATGCTGAGGCAGGCTGTTTGAACAGCTCATCTCTGGGACTTTGTCTTGTTTAAAATAAAGACAATGAAATAAAAAAGCAACCGTAACCCCTCACAAATTCATTCACCCCATTCATGCCACCCCACACCATCTCACCAAGTCCCATGGTCTCTCAGGCACTCCATGAATTGAACTGAGTTAGCTTCATTGTCAGTTGCACTCAAATGAGTGCAATGAAATGTTTGTACTGTCGCCATTTACAGTGCCATTTTAGGTACAAGATACCTCGGTACAGATGCTTAAAAATTTGGTTTAAAGTAGAGAAAAAATTAAAACCCAGCATATGAATAAAAAGGGAAATTTTTTTTAAAGTACTCAATTTACAGTCCTTCCATCCCAGTCTATGGCCTCCAGACCACAATGGGCTTCAAAACTTGAGGCCTCACCTCCAGTCAACAAAGGGCCTTGCCTCCCCGTGCCGGTCTTTGGTCTGAGAGTCACCTGCCTATGATGGCCTCTGGTCCAGGACTCACCTCCCGCGACTTATGTCCCTCTCTCCGTGTCAAATGTGCTTTATAGTCCTATGCCAACTTACACACGTGACCCCATATTGATCGTAAGCCCTTAATTGTCCCATGCCAAAGAGTGCTAACTCATGCTGACCCATCCACCCTTCATGTTAAATCACCCATGGGCTAACTCAGGTCAGATGAATAAAGTGATATTAAAATATCTATTGCAGATTTCAGCATTATTTTAGAAGAAACACTCTAATATATTACTTTTAGATGACTTCAAGTTCTTAAACCCTTATGTCCTCATAAATATTTGGGTTAACTGCCCAAATCAAAGGCAGCTGAATTGTTTCCAACTACTTGGAGCTGTCAATCAAACTGTGATAACAATAAGTTTTGGAAGTAATCAAGCAGCACAAATCCTTATGTTAACTAACAGTGAAATAGCAAGCACAGATATTTTTTTAACTGTACTCTGGAGTATTCTGAAGAAAAACACGTGATGATTTAAATGACTTGACAGCTTAACTATTCCACTGAGCGTATCCATTTCTATGCACACTCATGTCCATGCTGAACAATCCGATAGGAGTGCCTGACATCTTCCAAACACCAGTTCAGATTTCAAAAAGGAATCCCATACCTATCCCAAAGGTATCTTATTCTCCATGAGAAGTACTTTACCTCTCCGAATAACTTAATCCTCAAATGTTGAAACTCCATGAATCATGTTTTGGAAGTCCAGCAATCAAAATTGCTTCTATAGAAATGCAGCAATATCTGTGAATCACAGATGAGTAAAGTATGACTTGCCCTTGCTCCCTAGCCCAATCCCTGCAACGATGGTGGATGTTATGTTGGAGGCTGAGACTTCCAGAATCATGAGTCTGTAAATATCTGATCGCAATGCTCAGTACAGTTCGCAAATCCTCAAATATTGAAGCAGTCTGTATCCAAATGCAGTAAAACTTTGTACAACATTCACACTTGGACTGATAAGTAGCAGATATTAGTCATGCCATTCAGTTGCCAGGCAATGGCCATCTCCAGCAAAAGCAAATTGATAATCTCTTGATATTCAATGGCAATACCATCACTAAATACTGGGGATTCACATTGACCTGAAACTTAATTAGATCCAGGTTTTTTAATACTGTGGCTGTAAGTAGAAGCAGATACAATAGTAATGTTTAAGAGGCATATTAACACAACAAGAATTAGCAAGGAATAGTGGGATATGGACCTCATAGAGCAAAGAGGTTTTTAATTTAGAAAGGCCACAGGTTTGGTAGGGGGAAGGGCCTGTTCCTAACCTGTACTGTTCTTTGTTCTCTGTTTTTTTGTAAGAACAGATCAGAGGTTGGAACCTCTGGAGCAATTAATTCAGCTCCTAACTCCCCAAATTCAGCTCCTAACTCCTCGAATTGCCTGGATGAGTGCAAGTCTGAGAACCTTGACACTATCCGTTACGAAGCAGTCCACTTGATCAGCACTCCATCCACCATGTTCAGCATACACTCCCTCTGTCCCAATGCATTGTAACAACGTGTACTATCTACACGATGCACCCTTGCCATTCACCAAAGCTCCTTAGGTATCACTTTCCAAAATTACAAATTCTACCATCTAGAAGAACAAGGACAGTTGTCCCATGGGAACAGCACCATCTTCATGTTCCCCTCTATGGCGCACACCATCCTGGCTTAGTGCTATACTCTCATTCCTTCACTGTGATTGGGTCCAATCTCTGGATCTTCGTTCTTAACAGTGTTGTGGATGTACCCACAGGACACTACAGTGGTTCAAAAATGTGAATCACTACTGACCTCTCAGTGGCATTCAGTGGGAGAGCAATAAATAGTAGCTTTGTCAGCGATGCCTGCATCACAAAGACAGTGTATAAAAAAAACACCCATTCTCCTGTGATGTCTAAGAAAAAACAAGTTGGGAAGGAGGTTATCATTCAAGTAGCTCGAGACAGGAAACTTTCTACTTTGACAAAACGACCCGAGTAAAACGTTCCATGAGGGGAGCCCACCAACCCTGGCAGCCCAAGGCAGATGACCAGGAAAGCAAGGGACTGATATAGCATTATGATTAGAAGTTCTGCCTCAGCTCTCTTGGTTTTTATCCCAGGTGTTTTAGAAGATTTTAGGCCCTATAGCCTCCTTCTTCATTCAAGCCCTCTGGCCCTTTATACCATCAAACCAAATCCAGAGCCACTAACCCAATATCTACCATGGGCAGACTTCAGCAGCTGTTCAGTCCCTCAGACTGACTTTTAACCACTTCTTTGTCCAACTTGTTTTCTCTCTGTCTTTGGGCTCTTTCTCCTCCCTCCTCTCACCTTATCTTCTGTGTAAACACTACCGTCAGTTTTGAAGATGGGTCACTGGACCTGAAATGTTAACTCTGATTTGTTGGCACAGATACTGCCAGACCTGCAGAGATTTTCCAGCAATTTCTGAATCAGTTTCAGATTTCTAACATCCACAGTTCTTTTGGTTTTTTTGTACAGATCTGTGGAGCTTTAGTATTTCTGTGAAAATCCAGCCCATTGTCTCTGGAAGCTAGTGGTTTACAATAATGTTTGGTTTTTATTATCAGGTTGATAGGTGTGTTGTAATTCGTGCAACTTGTTGAAGAACAGGGTAACTTGTTAGGTTACTTCGTAGGAAGTGCTGGTGTGGGAGTATAGTCACATATGAGACTGGGTAAGGATGGCAGGTTTGGAGTGATAAATAGATCTTCCTTTTGCTCATCCAAGTTCGCTTATACTTCAGTCTTTCTGTCACTGGTGTGGTGAAAATTAAAATAATCCAGTAAGCCAAAGAAAGAATAAGCAAATCCTTTGGAAGACTGCACTGAAGAGAACAGGATGTCTGCTGAAGGCCATTAATCCTGAACGGACAGCAGTAAAATTTCTGTTTCAAAATCATTAATTTTTTGCATCTGGAAGAAAGCAGTCTTCAAAGTTGTTCAAAAGCATAAAAATTACAAATGATAGGTTCTTTAATCTTCAGTCAAAATTCCTGAGACATTAAATTACGCTGTTCCATGAGGGTTTTACTTCTTAACTACAGTATTGAAATTCCGTATCAAACTACGCAATAAACTCTCAGACATCTGGTGGTAAGCACAAACTTGTAATTAAAAGATACAAGAAATCCACAGGTCCTACATCAGCACAATGAGCCAATATTTCCAACTTCTGCATCTTGCCTTTAAATATAAATATGTACTAAGGAAGTATTTGCAATAAAAACTCTAACACAGCAAATCTAAGTAAATTATTCCACTTTAGTTTGGATGAGAACCATAATCTGAATTTTTTAGTTAGATTTTTAATTAACAAATTAACTGAGAGCATCTCCTATATTTACTACACTACTTCGGCCACCTGCAACAAAATACAATGACGTGCACTAAAGGGCTGAACTATAACATCACTAAAAGGAGACATGAAGTCAAACTTTTCATCTTGTGCTCATCAGGACTGAAATGAAAGAAAACCATGGGTTGGCATTTCATTATGGTGGATGATGACTATGTAACCATTGTCAATTCTTGTTATAAACCCATCTAGTGCACCAACATCCTTTAGGGAAGGAAATATGCCATCTTTGCTCAAAAACTGCATGAATTCATGTAAGACTCCGTTATCTCACTTTTAAGATTAGAATCAGTCTAAACATTATGGCACAGACAGGGAACACACGGGGGCTAACACCTTCAACATATTGTCTAGCTAACACCAATTGTTACAGTTAACCTGAGAATGCAACTTTTAAAAAAACGTTTTGTGATTTACACATGAAAGAAGTGAAACTATCATGGTATTTGAACAGATGAAAGACTCAACAAACAATCAATGTATTTTTCTATGTATAATTTCAGTTACATCACACTGTAAACATTTGCTATAAATTCTGTGTCTTACAATTGTGTCCTCCACAACCACCTGATGAAGGAGCAGCGCTCCGAAATCTAGTGCTTCCAATTAAAACTGTTGCACTATAACCTGGTGTTGTGTGATTTTTAACGGGAGTTCAGATACACTGTGGTAACTGGTTTCAAATAATGTGACATTAAAAATCTTAAATGACCATAGGAAAGTTCAAACATTGTCTTAACACTGAGACTCACAAATAGCACTGATTAGTACAATCACATCAGCAAGGTACAACTCATAGAGTATGGGTTCCCTGATTGGAGCTGTTAATTTGGTCCAATCAGGGAGCCCTGGCTAACAGATATAAACAAACATGTAGCCGGAAGGGCCATGGGTGGACCAAGAGCTGGAAGGGACGGACTGCCTTAGAGTGGCTGGAAGGTGGGAGGGATAGGTGGCTTGCTGGAGGGGAGGGGGGGGGGGGGGAATCTGTATTCTATGCACTGTTTCGTATCTTATTAGGCTGTCTTGTACGTATTTGTCACTGCTTTGTTTGTGATGAATGAAAGTGGGATTTAAGGATTGTCCTCATTTCCCTGAAAACTGGTTGAACGGTGGGGTTTGGGTTTGGCTTTGCAACTTCTCTCTCTTGTAAATTGCTGTTTCTCTGTATACAGCTGTTAATGTTAATTGTTTGTAAACTGTACTGTTTAATAAAATAAAAAAGGATTAAAAAAAAGACATGTCAGACAGCCTGTTCACTCCGAGAGCTGGCTTTGAGGGAGGCTGGATCAGCGTTAAGGATTCTGTAAATAAAGGTGACTTGATGATGGGATACTGGCCTCTGTAGAGTTATTTCAATTAGCTCATAGTGTCACAGCTTCTAAATCTCTGTAGTTGTGTCTTTAATGCTGCTCATTATACCTTGCTTTCAGGACAATTTATACACAATGCTCAGTAATTCCAGCAGTTTCTACTGACTGAGCAATTGTGTTATTTTCTTATGAATTACTGCTTTAAATGTTCCATTACATAAAATACAGAAGAATAAATACCAGACAAATCAAGGTTTATGACGGCATTTATAACTCATGAGAGCAAAGCTTCATCCAGATATTCCAACCACTGGATCCAGAAATTTGACCGAAGGTTTGAAGGCCCTCCCTGTGATTGATACCTAATGAATTTTATATGGGTGTTTAGTCTGTTTTCATCCATTTTCAAGCAGATATTTTCATCCTTTCTTCCCTACAGAGTTTCGCCAGTTTTTGTTTCAGATCTCCAGCTGTTCGTTGTTTCATTCATACAGATGTTTCTTGTTCATAACACATTAGAACTTTAAAGAGCTACCGTTGAGTAGAAAACTTTGGTCATGACAGAGAGAAATGAGAGTAGACACTGAGTGTTACTGGAGAGGGCTTTTACAGGTAAGGAGTTAGAGAAAAATATGGAGGGGTTTGGAGAGGAATTGAAAAGAGATATGGATTGAGGACTGTGCTATAAATGTGGAGTGGATTAAGGGAGACGGGCAGGATGCCTGAGTCAGTGGGCCAATGGAAATGGGAGAGTATCAAAAAGACAAAAATATAAGGAGTAAGAGCAAGTTTAGAGCATTTAGACCATTGAGCCGAGAATAGGAGACTGAATGTAGTCACTGAAGATTTAAACCATCAAGCCTGGAATAGGAGACTGGATGTAGTCATTGAAGCTTTTCTCGAGGTCAACACAAACCCGAACTTACATGCATTTGAAATTAAATCAGTAAAGTTCTGAGAATGCTCTGTAGATGAGGCTGCAAATGTGGAGAGAAAAACAGAGTTAATATTTTAGGTCAATGACCTTACTATGTTACTCAGTCTTATTAAGCACTGAGGAAGCAGGGTGGTGTTGGTGTTCAGTGTGCAATATTTCAGAAGGAACCTAAAATGAGAGTCTGAGGTGCACTGATAACTGGAGGAGATTTGATATATAAAACATACTTAAAGTTTAGAGTATTGATAGAATAGAGCAGGATGGCACACTTCTTATCCCTGTTGTTTCAAGCCATGGTCACTGAATCGATGGTGGAACAGAAACTGGGTTCCAATCTTCAAGCTAATATTGAGTTATTTTATTCACAGAATTTCACAGAGTTCTTTAACTTACAGTTCTGAATGAGCAGTTCTACACACAACTGCCTTTCATGGTTATACAGGGCACCAAAGAATGATAAGGTGACCATGCAACCCAATATGCCCGTGCTGGACCTCTAAATGACTGAGGCCCAAATCTTCATTCATAAATCTTTTATGAACTTCAATATGCCGGTCCCATCTCTCCCAATCTTCTCCACTTTCAAGTGAACAATTCCACATTCCACAACTCTGTTTTGACAGAGCGGCAAGGAGAGAAGGTGAGGTGAAGCGAGGGCTGCCGCGAAGGGTAAGTTTTCCCACTTAAAAAGGGACTTACCTCGGGAGTCAGGCCTCCATTTTGACAGAGCGGCGAGGAGAGGAGGTGAGGTGAAGCAAGGGCTGCCGGGAAGGTAAGGGCTTAATTTATATTTGGGCAGGGGACTTCAAAGCATGTACCTCTTGCTTGATGTGGGAGCTTAGGAATGTGTCTGACATCCCTGACTCTTACACTTGCAAGAGGTGTGCCCAGCTGCAGCTGTTGTTTGACTGCATGACGGCTCTGGAGCTGTGGATGGACTCACTGTGGAGCATCCGCGATGCTGAGGAGGTTGTGGATAGCACATTTCGTGAACTGGTCACACCGCAGGTTAGAATTGCTGAGGGAGACAGTGAATGGGTGACCAAAAGACAGAAAAAGAGTAGGAAGGCAGTGCAGGCGTCCCCTGTGGTCATCTCTGTCCAAAACAGGTATACTGTTTTGGATACTGTTGGGGGAGATGGCTCACCAGGAGAGGGCAGCAGTTGTCAAGATCATGGCATCGTGGCGGGCACTGCTGTTCAGATGGGTGTGAAAATGACTCGTAGGGCCATAGTCATAGGGGATTCTATTGTGAGGGGCGTAGATAAGCAGTTCTGTGACTGAAAACAGGACTCCCGGATGTATGTTGCCTCCCAGGTGCTCGGGTCAGGGATGTCCCCGCTCGGCTGCAGAGCATTCTAAAAGGGGAGGGTGAACAGCCAGTTGTCTTGGTGTATATAGGCACCAACGATATAAGTAAAAAACGAGCTGAGGTCCTGAAAGCAGAATTCAGGGAGCTAGGAGAGAAGTTAAAGAGGAGGACCTCAAAGGTAGTGATCTCGGAATTACTACCAGTGCCACGTGCTAGCCAGTGTAGAAATGAAAAAATAGGCAGGATGAACATGTGGCTTGAGAGATGGTGTAGGAGGGAAGGGTTCAGATTTGTTGGACACTGGTACCGATTCTGGAGAAGATAGGACTATTACAAAATGGACGGTCTACATCTGAACCAGGCCGGAACCAATGACCTTGGGGGAGTTTTTGCTACTGCTGCTGGAGATATTTTAAACTAATGTGGCAGGGGACTGAGAACCAGAAGAGAAAACAAGTAGGCAGCGAGGAGGAGACTGTAAGAATCATGAAGATAGCATTAATAAAAGGAAGAGTAGGCAGAGAGCAGATGAGCGCAAAAGAACTGGTGGCCTGAAATGCATCTGCTTTAATGAAAGGAGTATAGTGTGTAAGGCAGATGAACTTAGGGCTTGCATTGGTCCCTAGGAGCATGATGTTATTGCAATCACAGAGACTTGGTTGAAGGAAGAGCATGATGATTGACAACTAAATGTTTCAAGATATAGACACTTCAGATAGGACAGGGAGGGAAGTAAAAGGTGGGGGGTGGGGGGTTGCATTGCTGGTCAGGGATGATATCATGGCTGTGCTAAAGGAGGATACTATGGAGGTCTTGGGTAGTGAGTCATTACGGGTGGAGCTGAGAAATAAGAAGGGTGCAGTTACATTGTTGGGGTTGTATTACAGGCTCCCAACAGTGAGCGTGAGGTAGAAGAACAAATAGGTAAACAGATTATGGAAAGATGTAGTGGCAATAGGGTAGTGGTGATGGGAGATTTTAATTTTCCCAACATTGACTGGGATACACTTTGTGTCAGAGGTCTGAATGGGGTAGAATTTGTAAGAAGCGTCCAGGAGAGTTTTCTAGAGCAGTATGACAATAGTCCAACGAGGGAAGGGGCCATATTGGACCTGGTACTGGGGAATGAGCCAGGCCAGGTGGGGGATTTCTTTGGGAACAGTGACCACAATTCTGTAAGTTTTAGAATACTCGTAGATAAAGAAGAGAGTGGTCCTAAGGGAAGAGTACTAAAGTGGGCCAAGGCCAATTATATCAAAATTAGGCAGGAGCTCAGAAATGTGGATTGTACACAGCCATATGAAGGGAAATCCACATTTGATATGTGGGAGGCTTTCGAAGATAGTGCAGGATAGGCATGACCAGTTGAAGGCAAAGGATAGGAAGGGCAAGATTCGTGAACGTGGATGACAGGAGAAATTGTACGACTAGTCATGAGGAAAAGGGAAGTGTACATAAGGTTCAGGCAGCTAAGAACAGAATGGACCCGGGAGGAATATCGGTAGAGTAGGGCCAGTCTTAAACGAGGAATCAAGCGGGTTAAAAGGGGTAATGAAATAGCTTTAGGGAGCAGAATTAAGGAGAATCCCAAAGCTTATTATTCTTATATAAGAAGCAAGTGGGTAACTAGGGAAAGGATTGGTCCACTAAAGGATAATGAAGGAAGGCTATGTGTCGAACCTGAGAGAATGGGTGAGATTGTGAATGATTACTTTGCATCAGTGTTCACTGAGGAGAGGAACATGTTGAATCTTGAGATTAGAGATAGAAGTTTGAATAGTCTGGATCATGTTGACATAAGTAAGGAAGATGTGTTGGGTAGGCTAGAGTTTATTAAGGTGGACAAATCCCCAGGACCGGATGGGATCTATCCCAGGTTGCTGACGGAGGTGAGAGAGGAAATAGCTGGGGCCCTGGCAGATATCTTTGTGGCATCCTTAAACACAGGTGAGGTGCCGGAGGACTGGAAGGTTGCTCATATTGTCCCCCTGTACAAGAAGGGTAGTTGAGATATTCCAGGTAACTACAGACCAGTGAGCCTGACGTCAGTGGTGGGAAAATTGCTGGAGAGGGTACTGAGGGATAGGATCTATTTATATTTAGAAAAGAATGGGCTTATCAGTGATAGACAACATGGTTTTGTGCGGGGGGAGATGGTCCCTTACCAACTTAATAGAATTCTTCGAGGAAGTGACCAAGTTGATAGATGAAGGAAGGGTTGTTGATATCATATACATGGACTTTAGTAGGGCGTCTGATAAAGTTTCCCATGGTAGATTAATGGAGAAAGTGAAGTCACATGGTGTGCAGGATGTTCTAGCTAGGTGGATAAAGAACTAGTTGAGCAACAGGATACAGAAAGTAGTAGTTGAAAGGAGTTTCTCGAAATGGAGCAAGGTGACCAGTGGTGTTGTTTGTGATATACATAAATGATCCAGCAGAAGGCACTGTTGGTATGATCACCAGGTTTGCAGATGACACAAAGATTTGTGGAGTAGCAGAAAGCATAAGGGACTGTCAAAGAATCCAGGAGGATATAGATAGACTGGAGAGTTGGGCGGAAAAGTGGCAGATGGCTTTCAATCCAGACAAATGCGAGGTGATGCACTTAGGCAAGTCTAATCCTAGAGCGAATTATACAATGAATGGAAGAGCCTTGGGAAAAGTTGATGGGCAGAGAGATCTGGGAGTGCAGGTCCATTGTACCCTGAAGGTTGCTGCACAGGTGGATAGAGTGGTCAAGAAGGCATATAGCATGCTTGCCTTCATTGAGTATAAGAGCTGGCAAGTCATGTTAAAATTGTGCAAGACATTGGTTCGGCCACATTTAGAATATTGTGTGCAGTTCTGATCGTCACATTACCAAAAGGATATGGATGCTTTGGACAGGGTGCAGAGAAGGTTTACAAGGATGTTGCCTGGTATGGAAGGTGCTAGCTATGAAGAGAGGTTGAGTAAGTTAGGATTATTTTCAATAGAAAAAAGGAGATTGAGGGGGGAACCTGATTGAGGTTTACAAAATCATGAAGGGTGTAGACAGAGTGGATAGAGACCAGCTTTTTCCCAGGGTGAAGGATTCAATAACGAGAGGTCATGCTTTCAAAGTGTGAGGTGGAAAGTTCAAGGGGGATACACGCGGTAAGTACTTCATGCAGAGGGTGGTGGGCATTTGGAATGTGTTGCCAGCAGAGGTGGTAGAGTCAGGCACAGTAGATTCATTTAAGATGTGTCTGGACAGACGCATGAGTAGGTGGGGAGCAGAGGGATACAGATGCTTAGGGATTGGGTGGCAGGTTTAGAAAGTAGATTTGGATTGGCTCAGGCTTGGAGGGCCGAAGGGCCTGTTCCTGGGCTGTAAATTTTCTTTGTTCTTCTTTGTTCTTTATTCTTCTGCATCTGAAGATTTGAAGGTTTTAAGTCCTGATACCATCCTAGTAAACCCCCTTTGCACCTTGACATTCTTCCTGAAGTGTACTGCCCAGAAATGGCCACAATAATCCATCTAGGTTTTGTAATCTGCATTTCTATTGATAAAGAAAAGGATCCTGTATGACTTTTCAACTTTGAAAGTGTGGCCTCTCATTACTGAATCCTTCACCCTGAGAAAAAGCTTGTCTCTATCCACCTTGTCTATACCCTTCATGATTTTGTAAACCTCAATCAGGTCCCCCTCAATCTCTTTTTTTCTAGTGAAAATAAACTGAACCTACTCAACCTCTCTTCATAGCTAGCACCTTCCATACCAGGCAACACCTTGGTAAACCTTCTCTGCACCCTCTCCAAAGCATCCACATCCTTTTGGTAATGCTCTCAATCTTCCTGCTATCTGCAATATCTTGTGCACATACATCCCCAGGGCCCAGATTCAAAACGATCATTTCATTTTTAATAGCAATAATATAAAAATTTACAACATTTTGAAACCATCCCAGATGTACAATAGGTTAATGTCCTGCAATAAAACCCTTTATATGAAGTAACCTACTTTAAAAGAACAGTGTGTGAAAACACAATAGAATGACCCATCCTGATGAGCTATGTTATCTTGCTTTTAGTTTACTAACAATATTTATTTGACCCAGGATAAAGCTATCCAAAGATGTCCTAAATGTTTAGACAGCTACTAAATTGCTAGAATCTGCAAACACTTCAAGGCATTCTATCTATTATGCAGTTAAAAGACCTTGCAAATGACTTAATGCTTTATTTCTATTTATTTGCCTGTTTACCGATGGTTCAGGAGCAGAATGTTAAAAAGGAATTTGCTGCTGTGAAAGATAAATTCAGCAGGAACCTTTTCTTTGGTGTGGTGATGCTTTGGGAGTTATGCACTAGGTTTTAAGGGGAAGGATTTGGAAATAGATTATGCTTAAGTTCTGTCTTTTAGAAATTAGAGTGAGTTCACACAGGTGGACCATCCTCCTAGCCATATGCTGCAGTTGCTTAGAGAGATGAACCTTATCTCTAAATGAGCTAATTAGACTCACTTCAAAGTTTCATCTACTTGAGATAATATTATTAGGCACCCAGAAGAGATTTGTCTGCTGAAGATTTTGAGTATCAAGCTGACACAGGGTTGGAGTTTGCAGTTGTAAAGTTCCATTACTCACGTAAAAAAATAGCTTGATGATATCGTGCCATCAATCCAATGTCATCACAATGTTCCAATATAATGGAACGTGACGGGATGTCAAAATCAGAAGCACACCAATACTTTCAAAAAAATTGTTAAAGAGCAGATTGACCGTAAGATTTGGTTACCCGTTTTTGGTAGCCACACAGGAAACGTTTGAGAGTGAGTCACGTCAATTAGGAGTAGGTAGCCCAAGGGCAGATGAGAATAGGGCCATGGCTAAATGTAACAGCTGAGTCTGGTTGTGAAGGTGGCAGCTTATGGATGTTGATAGACTTAATCTATTCACTTGTTTTCAGGCTGCTGTAACAAATAAGGGGAGCGAAAAAGCAGAAGCCTTTCAAAGTTATGGCGATGACTGACTTCCTGTTGCTGGTCTAACCTCTCTCCTACCTGGTCTCCCAGCCTAAATGCTCAAATGAGGGCATTTGAGATTCCTAATGCAAATTCCCACCTTCCTGATGACTGACTGCAATTGGCTGTCGAACGCTTAATCTACCATGGTGAAGACAGCAGGGGGCAGGAGTGAGCAGACCACACACTTTCTGTTCTGCACAACCACCTGATGAAGGAGCAGCGCTCCGAAAGCTCGTGTGCTTCCAATTAAACCTGTCAGACTATAATCTGGTGTTGTGTGATTTTTAACTTTGTTCTGCCTAATGCATCCCACCAGAAACTATAAAACACAGCTTCTGCTTACCAGTGAATGCCTGAATAGGGAAGCAACTGTCAGGATAACCCTGGTGCTTCCTGGGAAATACACGGAGAAAAATGCAAAGACATATCAGTAGGGGCAGTCATTTAGGATCGTTTCTGAAAGAACGGCAATAAAAGGCTGAGCTAGTTATTGTAAGATTAGAGTCAGCCAATCCTGTGTAAAAGCCTTCATCTGTTTTAAAGGCAAGATGGAGCAAAATCAAATCTAAGTCGACCTGATAATCTACAGCAGAGTAGTTTGGTTTACCAGGAATGATCTGACGCTAAGTGAACTAAGTGGGATTGGATTTAACTATTACTGGTACATTCACGTGCTGTCTGTCAGTCAGAATAGCTTAATGATTCATGTCAAGCCACAGCCTTCGAAGTATTTTCAGCTCACCTACTGAAAGACAAGAGAAGCACAGCTGACGGCCGATGTGAAACACAGGTGCAAATTTTACTTTCCCTGAATGGGGGAAAGAGTGGCGCCATGGTAATGTCACTGGATTAGTAATACAGGAACTCAGTCTAATGTTCTCTGTGTGTAAATTCAAATCCCTGAACAGCAGCTGGTGCCATTTAAAATTAATAAAGCCTGGAATTGAAAATTCAGCATAAAGCTATCTTTAACCGTCATAAAAACCCATCTGATTCACTAATGTCCCCTTTCAGAAACAAAATCTGCAATCCATACCTATTCTGGCCTACGTGTGATTCTAGAACCCCAGTGATGTGGTTGACTCTTAAGTAGTTCTCTGAAATGGCCTTAGCCAGTCACAAGTTAAAGGACAACTGGGGATGAGCAACAAACGCTGGCTTGCCATTGATGCCCACATCCCATGAAATAATGTTTAAAATGTCATTCTCTTGGACAAACATGGTGAAACTGTAATAGAAAATCACTGACTTCAAGCTAGAGGCCTCCCCCCCATAACATTTTCTTCTGGTGGGCCACAGTTTAAGCAGCTAACATTGGAACTAAAAAGAGGAGAATATCTACTAAACAAATTGACTAAAGCTCCTGTGTATAAAATTAAGATTGTGTGATATATGTCTTCTCACCTTGGGCTATTCAGGTTGTTTATCAGGGAGCCCAACAAATTAGAACAATTATAATAGCAAGAAATACATGGAAGAAAACATTGTAGACAGCAGCCTCATTAATTACAAACCAACAAAGTACAAAGATGTAAACAAGCTTGCTTCCCATCTATCAGCTGTCAACATGTTTAATGTTCTGGGTTGCAAACAAATTGTTGCGCTGCAAGTTAAATAGCAAATGGAACTTTTTCAAAAATGCAATAAAAATGTTGATTGCAGTGAATACATTGTAATAAAAATATTGATTGCCCTGAACAAACTGTGATGGAAATAGCCAATGTCATTAAACACGACTGTAAAATAATAACTGGAAGATAAGGAAGTATCTTCTGTTTTTTGATACTAGAGTCATACAGCAAGGAAATAGACCCTTCAATCTAACCAGCCCATGCCAATCATAATCCCAAACTAAACCAGTCCCACCTACCTGAACTTGGCCCTTGTCCCTCCAAATCTCTCCTATTCAGGTACTTATCCAAATAACTTTTAAACGTTGCAACTGCACCAGCATCCACCACTTTCTCTGGCAGTTCATTCCACATGCACAAATCACTCTCAGTGTTAAAAAAAAAGTCCTTCATGTTCTTTTTAAATCTTTCTCTTCTCATCTGAAAGTTGATGGGCAGGCTGCCAATTTTGATGGCATTACGAAGGTGAGCTTGGAAGTGTTGTGGAAAGGTGATGGAGTGGGCACTTACCCTTTTCGTGTAAGCCCCTACCCCATCCACTGAAACACACACAGCTCAGCCCTGTAACATTCAGCTCATTGTGCCTGTTCCTCACTCTACTTGGTCCTCAGTTAACTCAAGGGAGGCAGCCTTCAGTCACAGTAAATGAAGGGTAGCCTCCAATACCAATCCAGGAGCTTGGGCACAGTCAGCTGCTTAGGGCAGTCAGGGTCAGCATATCTCCATCATAAGGGGTGATTAGATTAGATTAGATTAGATTCCCTACAGTGTGGAAACAGGCCCTTTGGCCCAACAAGTCCAGACTGACCCTCTGAAGAGTAACCCACCCAGACACATTTCCCTCTGACTAATGCACCTAACACTGTGGGCAAATTAGCATGGCCAATTCACCGGACCTGCACGACTTTGGATTGTGGGAGGAAACCAGAGCACCCAGAGGAAACCCACACAGACACGGGGAGAATGTGCAAACTCCACACAGACAATCACCCGAGGCTGGATTCGAAACTGAGTCCGTGGCGCTGTGAGGCAGTAGTGGTAACCACTGAGCCACATTCCAAGGAGCAGCATGGTGGCACAGTGGTTAGCACTGCTGCCACACAGTGGTTAGCACTGCTGTCTCACAGTGCCAGAGACCCGGGTTCAATTCCCACCTTGGGCAACTGTCTGTGTGGAGTTTGCACATTCTCCTTTTGTCTGTGTGGATTTCCTCTAGGTGCTCCGGTTTCCTCCCACAGTCCAAAGATGTGCAAGTTAGGTGAATTGGCTTTATACTACATTGCCCATAGTGTTAGGTGTAGGGGAATGGGTCTGGGTGGGTTGCTCTTCGGAGGGTCATTGTGGACTTGTTGGGCCGAAGGGCCTGTTTTCACACTGTAAGTAATCTAAGACTATATGCTGAAGGACACACTAAAGTATGGTGCAGCTGCCGCCAAGACACATTTGGGAAAGAGCACTGCCTGAAGTCTTTATGCCAAAGTTAAATGGGGGTCTATTCAGTTATCAGATCCCCCTCATTCCTCAAATGTACATAAATATAGTCTTATACAAGTGGTTTGTTTGGATAGTCAAACTCCAATGTTTGTTTGTTTCCTTGATATGCTACTGGACAGAACCAACTGTGTTTGTGATTCTGTGTATATACATAAAGAAATTTTTTAGGTATAAAATATATTTTGAAACAAAAAATGGACCAAAAAGCTAAGTGACATATAGCCCACTATCCATCTTGCCTCTGTAAGCTCTGTTGTGAAATGTTTTTGTTCCTGGAACGAGAAACAGGAAGGTATTCAGGGAGATTAAAACGGTCGGCGCAGCTATCAAAG
Source organism: Chiloscyllium punctatum (assembly GCF_047496795.1). Classification (NCBI taxonomy): domain Eukaryota; kingdom Metazoa; phylum Chordata; class Chondrichthyes; order Orectolobiformes; family Hemiscylliidae; genus Chiloscyllium; species Chiloscyllium punctatum. Next base: position 78,117,429 of record NC_092760.1, read on the forward strand.
CTGGTTCAGAGTGGGGGAAAAGTGGTGAGTTATTATGAACGAGTGAGTAGGTAGCACACAGGGCATGCAGGGCTACTGCTTTCGGGGGTTAGGGTGGCTGAGAGTGAATGAACAATCTCTTGCAGGTAAAGTGAGAGTGGTAGAGCATGGACCTTAGTGGGAGGTGGGTGAAGTAGCAGTGACAGAGTAAGTATGAGGTCGCAGAGAGTAGATAGTGGTATTTATCCTGCTAGAGTGGAGAACGTCATTAACGTTCTTCCGACAGTGCTGGGCATTCCACCAGACGGCTAAGACTGCACTGATCCGGATCTCAAACTTGGGCCAGCCTGGTATGGTCTGGTATCATCGCCTCCAACACTGGGAAAAGAATGAATCTCCCCTACATTATTGTGTGCAAAAGGACAACCGTTCTGTCATTGCCTGTTCGTCATGCAGGGCGCCAAGCTCCTGTTCTCTGCTATGTCTGGAGCAAATGTCACAAAGCAAACAGGGCAGCTCTGGACTAAAAGTGTTTGTCTGGGTGCACAATGGCTTTTTAAAGATGGGGGCAGCACCAGGGATGACAGTCCAATCAGAGATATCCCAGCAGTGGCAAATGGTTCTGGCTACGACAAGTAGTAGAATTGGGCTAGCATTGGACTAGAGGAATGTCACAGGGGTGTGGGAAGTAGCTGAAGACGTGAGTTTGGGAATGGCAGCATGAGAAAATGTGCTAGGACTCTTCTGTAATCTGTCCATGGAACTGGAAGCCTTCACATAAATCTTTTCTGCACCCTCTCCAAAACACTACCTTCATACCCTTTTTAAAGAACAATATCCAGAATTAAACAACTAACCTGATGCTGAGCCAGTATTTTATTAAAGTTCACCATAACCTGATTGCTTTTGCTCCTATTTCTAAAACTGAGGATACTTTATGATAGAACATAGAACATAGAAAAATACAGCACAGTACAGGCCCTTTGGCCCTCGATGTTGCGCCGATCCAAGCACACCTAACCCACACTAGCCCACTATCCTCCATATGCCTATCCAATGCCCGTTTAAATGCCCATAGAGAGGGAGAGTCCACCACTGCTACTGGCAGGGCATTCCATGAACTCACGACTCGCTGAGTAAAGAATCTACCCCTAACATCTGTCCTATACCTACCACCCCTTAATTTAAAGCTATGCCCCCTCGTAATAGCTGACTCCATACGTGGAAAAAGGTTCTCATGGTCAACCCTATCTAAACCCCTAATCATCTTGTACACCTCTATCAAGTCACCCCTAAACCTTCTTTTCTCCAATGAAAACAGCCCCAAGTGCCTCAGCCTTTCCTCATACGATCTTCCTACCATACCAGGCAACATCCTGGTAAACCTCCTCTGCATCCGTTCCAGTGCCTCCACATCCTTCCTATAGTATGGTGACCAAAACTGCACACAATACTCCAGATGCGGCCGCACCAGGGTCTTATACAACTGCAACATGACCTCAGGACTCCGGAACTCAATTCCTCTACCAATAAAAGCCAGTACGCCATATGCCTTCTTCACAGCACTATTTACTTGGATGGCAACTTTCAGGGATCTGTGTACATGGACACCAAGATCCCTCTGCTCATCCACACTACCAAGTATCCAACTATTAGCCCAGTACCCCATCTTCTTGTTACCCTTACCAAAGTGAATCACGTCACACTTAGCTACATTGAACTCCATTTGCCACCTTTCTGCCCAGCTGTGCAGCTTATCTATATCCCGCTGTAACCTGCCACATCCTTCCTCACTGTCTACAACTCCACCAACTTTCATATCATCCGCAAACTTGCTCACCCAACCTTCTAGCCCCTCCTCCAGGTCATTTATAAAAATGACAAACAGCAATGGTCCCAAAACAGATCCTTGCGGAACACCGCTAGTAACTGCACTCCAAGATGAACCTTTACCATCAACTTCTACCCTCTGTCTTCTTCCAGCCAGCAAATTCCTAATCCAAACCTCCAACTCACCCTCAATGCCATACCTCTGTATTTTTTGTGGTAGCCTACCATGGGGAACCTTATCAAATGCCTTACTAAAAGACGTTTGATTTATTGAACATTTTCTAAACCTGCTCCTCCACCCTCAATAATTTGTATTACATCTTCCCAGACTCCTTTGCTCCTATTTTCCCCTTATTCTGTATTGTTCGAGGAGAAGGGCTGCCAATCTGTAAGCATCCTCTGTCCTCCACACACCATCCTGGTTTGTATCTATATTGCTGTCCCTTTAATGCCATTGTGTCAGCTCCCTCCCAAACAGCACTGTGGGCATACATTGGGTGGCACAATGGTAAGCACTGCTGTCTCACAGTGCCAGGGATTCAGTTCAATTCCACCTGTCTGTGTGGAGTTTGCATATTCTCCCTGCATCTGTGTGGGTTTGCTCTGGCTGCTCCAGGTTTTTCCCACAGTCCAACGATGTACAGAATCGGTGGATTGCCCATGCTAAATTTACCATAGTGTGCAGGCTAGGTAGGTTAGCTACAAGAAATGCAGGGTTAGGGGGATGGGTTGGGTCTAGGTAGGATATTCTTCAGAGGGTTGATGTGGACCTGATGGGCCGAATGGTTGCTTCCACACTGTAGGGATTCTATGATCAGATTATTTAGATTGGTCTTGGATTCACTATTCTTTTCACAGCATTTTTATGTCAGATATTCTGCATATATTTTGGGATAGAATGAGCCACAAAACTGCAACTGCTGCAGGTCTGAATCAAAACAGAAATTGCTGGTAAAACTCAGCAGGTCTGGGGGGAGAAGCCAGAGTTAACATTTCCACCATGAAGGCAGTGTCCAGTGCCCATTGGCACAGGTACACCCTCACAATGGAATTTCCTGTGTGGTTTCACATCGCTGAGGCTAGCAGTCTCCTGCCAGCTGCCTGGATTCTTTCCAGGTACACCGGAAGATGGCTGTTGAAGGTCAGACATCTCAGCTCCAGGACCTCACTGCAGGAGTTCCTCAGGGCTATGTCCTAGGCCGAACCATCTTCAGCTGCTTATGAACCATTCCATGAACTTCACAGTTGCTCATGAAACCTTCGATTATTTCAACTTCAATCTAAACATGCCTCCCTGACAAATCAACTTCTCCCCTGTGACTGTGCACATTCCCTCCTAAAGTCAACACCCTGAGATGGACACCCATTTGATCATTACTGACATTAATCTTTAGGCTCATTTTTTAACCTTAACTGACTATCGCCCACCTCTCCTAGGAAGCCAGGACCCTTCACACTATCCTTCTCTGTTTCCAAACTGCACTCCACAACCCCGTCCCCTTGTTCCTTGCCAATCCTGAGATTCCATGCTAGCTGCCTCCTATCTGTCATAGAGTTCAACAAGGAAAATCACTGTCCACAGCCACAAGTTCATAAGGTCAATGGTTGCGCATCACCTTTGAACAAATGAGAACATGCAGCGAGATTCTTTTGTGTTACTGATTTCTCTTGAAAGTAAGTCGTAAATTTAAAAAGGTTCCATGACAATGAGCATTCATGACAAGTAAATGTACTCCAAGTACAAACATGCCTCAGGCTGGTGGGAGGTTCAAAACATTGCAAACAAACATTGGGAAATCAAAATTCACTCCCCATCTCGTCATAGAATCATAGAGTCATAGAGACGTAGATCATGGAAACAGATCGTTCATGCACGTCTAACTCGTGCATGCCAACCATTTATCCGAAATAATACTAGTCCTATTTGCCAGCACTTGGCCTATATCCTTCTGAACCCTCCTATTCTTATACCCATCCAGCCTTTTAAATGTTATAATTGTATGAGCCTCCACCACTTCCACTGGCAGCTCATTCCACACATGCACCACTCTTTGCATAAAAAAGTTCCCCTTTAGATCTCTTTTAAATCTTTCCCCTCTTACCCTAAACCTATGCCCTCTAGTTTTGTACTCCCCCACCCCAGGGAAAAGACCTTGTCTATTCATCCTATCCATGCCCCTCATGATTTTGTAAACCTTTACAAGGTCACCCTCAACCTCCGACACTCCAAAGAAAACAGCCCCAGTCTGTTCAGCCTCTCCCTATAGCTCAAACCCTCCAATCCTAGCAACATCCCGGTACATCTTTTCTGAACAATTTTAAGTTTCACAACATTCTTCCTTCAGGAAGGAGACCAGAATTGAACCCAGTATTCCAATAGTGACCTAATCAATGACCTGTATAGCCACAACATGATCTCTCAACTCTTGTACTCAATGCACTAAAGGCAAGCATATCAAATGCCTTCCTCATTATCCTATTGACGTATAGAGTGCAGATGACTTATAGAGTCATACAGCATGGAAATGGACCCTTCGATCCAACTAGTCCACACCAACCATGTTTCCAAATTAAACTAGTCCCACTAATAACCCAATATCCTTGAACTTACAGTAAAATTGATACTTTAAGAACAGAGTTAATTTCAGTTTAACTCATCCAGATTCTCTTCAATGTGTGATGGGAGGGCCGTTAACCCATCTCAAAAGCATACAATGTTCAGAATCAAACAGATTTGTGACATCCACTGCCATGGTTAGATACTGGTCATTAAAATACAAGATGGTCTACAGCTTTATGAAAAATATTGATGCTGAAAAGTTCCTGGCTAGAAAAAAAGGATGCTAGCATATTAAGTATTTATCATGCTTCACTCTTTAAAATCATATTTACCCAATTCCTATAGTGTGGAAGCAGGTCATTTGGCCCAACAAGTCCACACTGAACCTCCAAAGAGTATCCCACCCAAACCCATTCCCCTACCCTATTACTCTACATGTACCCCTGACTAATGCTTCTAGCTTACACATCCCTGAACACTGTGGGGCAATTTAGCATGGCCAATTCACCTAACCTGCACATCTTTGGACTGTGGGAGAAAACCAGTGCACCAGAGGAAATCCACGCAATCACAGATAGAACGGGCAAACTCCACAGACTCCACTTTCAAGGAACTATGTACTCCAAGGTCTCTTTGTTCACTAACACTCCCCAGGACCTAAGTATGTAAGTATGTAAGTTCTGTTCTGATTTGCCTTTCCAAAATGCAGTACCTCACATTTATTGAAATTAAAACCTGGCTTATCTGAATCAAATGGAGAAATAAACCTGAAATGCTGTCTGACCCAGCAATGAATGTGAACAGCTGGCTGCCTCTGCTGTTTGATTTCAAGTATCTCTGGAGATCAGAGTTCATCTCAGAAAAATCAACAAACAGTGAAATTGACAGCTGACCTTGGAGAAACCTGTGTGGGTCAGCTCACAGAAAGGGAGCAGCTAAGTGCCTAGTTTTAAAGTGCAACCTTACTGATTTTCTTTCGTAAATCTACAATAGTGAGTAGACTGTGTTCTTTTTTGACTATATATATTTTATTGAGACTTGTCTCTTGATTAAACTTTAAAAATATAAAATGTAGGTACTAAGTTAGCTTGGAGCAGTGTTTTTCAGGCATATGATGGTGCTATTTTCTCGGACTGTAGATTGTTAAGGTGCAAAAGTGGCCTTTAGTGGAGTGATGTGCTCTGCCTGTTGGATGTAGGAGATTAGGGAGACTTTCCATATTACTGATGATTATGTCTGTAGGAAGTGTGGTTGGTTGCGAATCCTATTGGATCGCATGGATTGGTTAGAGCAGTAGTAAGAGGCAATGAGGAATTTACAGGAGCAAGGAGGTGTGATGGATGGCAGTTACAGTCTGGGAGATAAATACAGTCAGGTAGATGGGTGACCTCCAGGAAAGGTAGGAGAGGGAGGCAGGTTGTGCAGGAGTCCTTGCGGCTATCCCCATCTCACAGAAATCACCCTAAAACTCACCTATTCTTCTCTTGCAGGCTCCAAAAACACCCCATGGAGTTAGGTAATGGATCAACCTTGATCTCATTGCATGGTGGATGGAACAGGTTCACTGGGCTAAATGGCTGTCTCTTGTTCCTGCCATCAAGGTGATGGTGAGATGATTTGGGACAAGTCTTTCTCTCGAAAGCTCAGCATTCTGGAAGGCATGTAGTTGTCCATGTCATGATCAAATTGCCCTTTTTAAAACAATTGCGGAGATAGCTGATTTATGACATCTTAGGAAGCTGCCCAGCGCCAATATTAGATGTGGTGGCCACAACATCTATGTTGGCTACTTCACAACTGTATTGGTTACTTCAATCAGCTTGAGCCTGGTGATCTCGTCCTTAGCTGAAAATTTCCCTTTGATAAGGGACATCAATTTAAGATAGAAAACTGTGGGGGCAGAGTCCTTGTGCATATGAAAGGCTGAGAGAGATAGAGTCTTAATCAGGAATGGAATCAAGAGTTACAGGGAAAGACCAGGAAAGTGGACGTGAGGAATGTCGGATCAGCCAAGATCCAATTGAATGGTGGAGAAGGCTTGAGGGGCTGAATACCCAACACCTGTTCCCATTTTTTATGGTCTTATACATCTCTCAGTAAGACACTGGAGCAGTACAGGGTAGAAGAACTGCTTAATGGACTAGGCGAGACAAGAAAGGTTCAATTTTGCCAACAATTGGTTGAATTTTGCCAATGAAAGGATAAGCTTTTCGAAGTTTTGACCATTAGTCAGAATTCACCTTTAGAAAATCTATCCGGAATGTATTTCGAACAGAAAACTGCACCTCGCACAAATTGTGGAGCAATGATCAAGGGCATCAAAGGATACTGAGCCTCCAAGTCCTGGTCTGGACTATAAGCCCATTGGTTCCACATTAGCAATCCAATTAGGGATTTTTAATTTATTCTTTCAGGGGATGGGTCATCACTGGCAATTTATTTAAGGGACATTTATCGCCCACCACTTGGCTCATTAGGCCATTTTAAAACATTGAATCCCTCGAACGTGGAAACAGACCTTTCAGCCCATCAACTCTACAGCAATCTTCCAAAGAGCATCCCATCCAGACCTACCTATCTCTATAACCCTGCATTTCCCACAGCCATCTACTTATCCTACACATCTTTGGAATGTGGGAGGAAACCAGAGCATCCAGAGGAACCCACGCAGATATGGGGAGAATGTACAAACTCCACATAGATAGTTGCCTGAGGGTGGAATTGAACCCAGGTCCCTGGCACTGTGAGGCAGTAGTGCTAACTACTGAGCCACTGTGCCACCCTGACAGGGCATGTAAGAGTCAACCTCATCAAAGTTGACCTGGAGTGACACGTAAACTAGGCTAGACATAGATGGCAGATTTCCTTCCATTGGTGAAAGTAAACAAAGTAAATATTTACTTGCTGAATAAATCCTTTAATGTTCTTCTTTCTTTAGCGATCTTCTTTTCAACATCTCATGCTAAGTGGTAACAATCAACCATCTGGAGGACATGGGTGTTCCAGACCTTTTAAATCAATTAGGATAACGACATCATTTGGGCAGTATATTTTATAATAATTTACTTTCCTTTTTAATAAATTAGAAGGATTAAAACATCTGGTGTGTGGTTTGGTTAAAAAACATCATACCTTTAAGACCTTTCCACTGAAAGATGGCAGGGAATGTGGTGAATCGTTCAGGCAGCATTTACTGGTGGCATTGGGTTCCTTGCCAAATGGAAAGCCAGCAATAGCTCTGAGTCACTTCTTTCCAGGAACCTCTTAACTTAATGGGCATTGGAGGGTCATTCTCAGGATCAAGGACCTCAAGACAGAAAACACTGTCCTTCGAAAGCTGCCAGACAATCAGATGCCAGCAACTCTGCATTTTATTTTAAATGTAGTCTTTCATGGGATATGCGTGTGGTGACATTTGTTGCCCATCCCTAACTGCCCTGGAGCTGATTGCCTCTCCAAGCCATTTCAGAGGTTAGTTAAGAGTCAACCTGATTGCTACGACTAAAAGCAAAATACTGCAGATGCTGGAAAACTGAAACAAATACAGAGGATGCTGGAGAAACACAATAGGGCTAGCATCAACTGTGAAGTCAGAAACAGAGTTAACATTTCTATTCTGGTATGACTCTTCTTCAGAAATGAAGAAAACTCAAAAGAAGAGTCATACCAGGCCTGAAATTTGCCAATGTGATGTATGCACATATCTGCACTTTTTAATCTTATTTGAATCCACAAGGTTTCCAAGCATTGTTCCTTGGTCAGGTGAAGTCACTTCATCTGATCAAGTAGCAGTGCTCCAAAAGCTTGTGATTTCAAATAAACCTGTTGGACTATAACCTGGTGTCATGTGACTTCTGACATTATTCATCTCAGTCCAACTCTGGCACCTCCACATCTTTTTAATCTTCCAGATGGAATATCTAGCAGTCAAATAATTTTTTCAGAAAGTGCAGCAGCAGACATTTCTACATTCGGTGAAATTAACTGAGTGGGTACTATTGAACTAAGCAATTGTAGGATTCAAGGCACAGAACTGATAAATATAAAGAGTGTACAGAGAATCCATTGTAGTGCAATATCCAAGGTGTGCCAATTTGTCATGTTGTGAAACATGATGATCTCCTGCTTCACAATTCAGGTACAGTTCTTATTCAAAGTGACTAGGAAAATATACTTGGTGAGTGGTGATGAGAATCTATAAATTTTAGAAATTAAACACTCATCTGCACTAATTATTTCAAAGAGGACATTAACTTGTCTAAAACAAATAGATCAATTACACAAAGCAAGACTATATGAGAGTATTAATTTGTCCAGTAATATGACCAACATCAGTTTCTCGGATCAAGTCATTTTCCCAAAGGAGAGAAATCTAGGCAGGCTGAGCTACAGTCATGTAATTCATGATTACTGATTATAAAAGAATCATGACATCAGCAGAAGCTTGAGTGTAAGATCAAAAACAATTGAGAAGTTAAGGAGAAAGGTAAATTATGTCTCTTGTAAAGTCTCCGGACATTCTTTCTCCCTAGAAACCTAAATTCTCAAGTCAGTGCAATCTCTGATTAGCTTTGACTACAATTTAACCTTAAAACAATCAGACATAATTTCATTCAAAATTTGACTTTTGCTTATTTGGTATGCTTGCCTTTATTGGTCAGTTAGGGGGTCATGTTGTGGCTGGACAGGACAGTCATTAGACCACTTTTGGAATACTGCATGCACTTCTGGTCTCCTTCTGATAGGAAGGATGCGGTGAAACCTGAAAGAGTTCAGAAAAGATTTACTAGGATTTGCCAGAGTTGGAGGGTTTAAGCTACTGGGAGAGGCTGAATAGGCTGGAGTTGTTTTCCCTCAAGCATTGGAGGCTGAAGGGTGACCTTATAGAGGTTTATAAAATCATGAGGGGCATGGATAGGATGAATAGACCAAGTCTTTTTCCTAGGGTAGCAGAATCCAAAACTAGAGGGCATAGGTTTAAAGTGAGAGGGGAAAGATTTAAAAGGGACCAAAGGAACAACTTTTTCACACAAAGGGTGGTGTGTGCATGGAATGAGCTGCCAGAGTAAGTGGTGGAGTCTGGTATAATTGCAACATTTAAAAGGTATCTGGATGGGTGTATGAATATGAATAGTTTAGACGGCCAAATGCTGGCAAATGGGACTAGATTAGTTTACGATATCTAGTCAGTATGGATGAGTTGGACCGAAGGGTCTGTTTCCATGCTGTACATCTCTATGACTCTACTGTAGATTATGGTGTACATAACAGGTAGGATGAACTAATCTTTTTCTGCTTCAACAACAATGTTTCTTTGTACACTTGCTATACAGATTGACACTGATGCCTCTCCCCACCTATGTTTTTTAGACACCTCAAGTAATACTCGTTTTAGTATTCAGCCTTGGTTTATCACCCTCAAACGCATCTTTTTCTTGCTGGTACCATACAATTTGGTGAAGAGAGTCAAGCTTGAGATGTGGCCACACCAAAACAGACCTCACACTGACAAATGACAAAGTTGGTGACCACTCCCTGGTTCACTTTTATACACAGTGTGTACTTCGAGCCCCATTTTTGGAGGATTTGTTGAGGCTTCAAAGCTGGACTTACACGTGAGCATCTACAGTAATGACATTAATAGTGGAATGAAGTGATGCAATAAATAAAACCTTTTAACATCGCCACACATTTCTCAAATTGTAACAGTTCTCTCAATCACACATCTTTCTTTTTCCGCCTGAAAAGATTTGCTATTATCCTCCTTCAATCACTTAAGAATACAAAATAAGTTGAAAAGGGACAAAACCAGAAATCATTGGAGAAACTGTCAAACTAGAACTTTGCTGCACATCCAGCTGCAATGGTATACCAAAGAGCAGGATACCTAAAAGATTAATAAATTCTACTATCTGAAATGTCAAAATATTTTCTGTTGATATTTGAAATATTAAACTATGATTGCGAAACCAGAAGAATAGAATCAACTGATTTCTCTTTATCTGAACATTCTATGATTTATCATAAAAGATCAACTAATGGGTATGGTGTTGGGTTGGCTTGATCCCAATTCCTGCTTCTCAGCCCGGTGAAATAGAACACTGCAAGCATTTCAAAGAGATGAAGAACTCTCATTCCACTACTTCCCTTTTGTAGTACTTTTTGATCCCTGTCTGTGATGGGGTGTTCCACAGCTCATTACGATGCTAATCCTTCAATTCAGTTCCAATTCACAAAGGACAGCACGACTTCTATAAAGTCCAACAACCTGAGCAAAAATAAACAATACTTACAAAATCAAACATTATTTGGAGACCAAACTGGAATCTGAAGTTGATCTTCAGAAGAGTTGCTTTCTTCACTAGAACTGTATTAGGTGGAAAGTTGATTTTATTATCCTAGGATAATTTTTTGATAAATCAATATGTGTTAGGATAGAGAGCTCAGGTAATTGCATTCTTCTGGTTTAGCAACCGTACTTTTATATTCCAAATATGAACAGAAAATATTTTAGTATTTCAGATATTAGAATTTATGAATCTTTTAGGTATCTAGCTCTTTGGTAATACCATTGCAGATACAATGGATTCAATGGAAGATTCAATGGAAGGACAAAGTCCAACAGTAGACATAAAATTTTAAGATTTAGATACCGGTAAAGCTTCTTGTGTTGTTAAGATTGCACTATTCAAACAATTGATAAATATTTCATCACACTTCATAAATATGCCACAGTTAAGCAACTTTTATTGCCCTAGGTACTCCAAACATCTGTGTGTGTTCATCAGAAAGAATATAAACCACAGATCAGAAACAATGCAGCAAATGCATTCTTTAGAAATGGGATAATTATACAGATAATAGAAACAAAAGGAAACCAAAGAAATATGAAAGTACTCAGCTGGTAAGGCAGCATCCCTGCAGAATGTTATGATCTCAGCTGATGTTATGACTGAACAAGTCAGATCCAGCCTGAAATCTGGCTTAGTAGATCATATTTCATTTTGTTTTCATTTATCAGGGTGGTATATGCTGAAATATAAGCAAACTGTACTATTTATTTTAATTACAAAACAGAAAGTTATTCTGCAAGAGAAATGATAAAAGAAAGAGTAAAACAAACTTTTACTAATAACACAATATGAAAAATTTTGAAACATCGATAAAATACAATCCCATCTACCCTAACACCATCAAGTACACATACACCAGAGACAGTTCACTTCTCATCAGACCTGTAGGTCTAACTCATCTGTTTCTCTCCATTGCCATTCTTCAGAATTTGGCAGCTTCTTCCTCGATTTGTCACAGAACTGAGCTTAGACTTTCTGAGTTTCAAAAATACTGGCAGGTTAATTATGGAAGTCCGTCACAACAAGTGGTCCAAAATCCACATCCCTGGTGCAAAACTGAAACTCTAATATATATATATACACACACACACCTTACGGAGGTAGCATATTAGAAATCAAGGAGCAATATTTCTGGAGTTGTCACAAAATTAAATATTTTATAAAAGTAAATAAAACTCCCCAATTTATATGCCCTTTAAACTGAGATTAATAGAAATTATAAACCAGGTTTCTATATTAAACAAGAGCTACTATTATTCCAAGTAAGTAGATTCCAGTACAGGAAAGGAATTATAAACTGCTGACCGATAACTCTAGTAGTTAACACACTAACCCACTTATACAACTTCCCTACATATGTAGACAGACACAAAAAGAGAGCATCATAGAATTAGAATTAGAATTAGATTTACTGTCATGTGTAGTACAAATTAGAAAAATGAAAAATAAAGTTAAAAGATCATCACTGCAGTCTAGGTACAAAGATATCTCGGTACAAATTGCCAAAGGAAAGAAATAAAGATAAAAGTTCAGCATTACAGACCTTCCAGAGCAACGAGCCCACTCTGGGTTTCACCTCAAGGCCAGGAGTCAGAGCTGGGTGCCTTTGAGGCTAGAAGTCCATAGTGGGCTTCCTTGAGGCCAGGAGTTCCTGCTGGATTTCCTTGAGGCTGGGAGTCCACACTGGGCTTCTGCAATTAAGCAGACTGAAAGGACAATTCAATGGACACTGTTGATAGGGTTCGCTGAGATGATCCTTTTGTCTTCTCAGGTCCTGCAGCTACACAAATCTTCTTTTCCAGGTACTTTTATTTGCTTGCAAGAGGCATACAGCAACTATATCATTGTTGATCTATTGGTTAAGAGGTGCAGCTTACAGCAATTGATGAGAAGAAATAAATTGGCTTTCTTCAGCTTTCAGGCTTAAGGTGCTTTTTATTGCAGAGAAAGGTCAGTACCTTCCTTTCTGGATGTCTGGTGGCTTCTGCACAAACATTCACGCCATAAACTGTTCAGCCATCTAGGACCCAATCGCATTGTTATTGGCAGGCAGAGAGTCTTTGACACCAACAATGGGTCACCATTCCCCAGACCAATCAGCTACTTGCTGGCCAAATCTCTATTCATACGCACTCACTGGCTCCAACTCATCTGCAACTAGACAGCCCCCATTACTTGAATAAACAGCTGTGTAAACAACACTTAATGAATCGTAGTTAACTTGCTTTTAAAAAGTACAGCAATTCTTTCCACAATCTTCAGTTTTTACTACAGTCCTTTTCCAATTTCATCCAGAAACAAAATAACAGAAAAATATAAGATACAGTCTTTATAAATCACATGTTTACATCATAAGAAATGCAAACCAATCAATTAATAAATCAAGTCTAAGTCCCTTCACAACATCTGCAGAGTATACCCAGTTTTATCTGTTTTTTGGGCAGTTGGTCTTCCAGCATTTGTACTATGCATTTCATTTAGAAAGGAAAGGAATGCTATCTCCTAAACTCACATCAATGTAAAAGTGATTATTTAAGTGTGTTCACAAAAACTGTACAAGAACATAAGCTATACAAGAACATCAGCTCTGTTGTATTCAGACATACTCCCTTTTGAGTAGAACTGCAATTCTAATCCTTTCTCTCCCTCAATGAAGAGCAAGTAACTTAAAAGTGTTTTTTTTTTAAAACTTAATTCCCTCTGAATTCATTCTCCTTTACAAATAGCTTTGTCACTTAAAGCCTTTGGCTTTCATCCTACAGTAGCTGTTTTCCCTGTCAGTAATAATGCTCTGAGGTTTCACATGTTTCTCATCAATCAAAAGCTTTGCTGTTGAATAGTTTGATGTTGTTGCTGAGGCTTGAAATCAAGGTTTATCTGTTTCTGTAGCAAGCCGCAAACCAAGATAATCACGTAAGTGAAAAGGTTCATACAGTACTCTATAAAATTTAATTAAGAATAGTGATACAGTCACAAAAGATAGTCCAAACTGCAGGATTATTGAGTTTAGAAAAGCTTGAGCCAAAGCTTTAGGTATTTCTGTCGCACTGCAAACACCTCGCCATGTAGCTAAAATTAAAGGATAATGAAAATCAGTTTGGAACCTTTGTTTATCTTCATGGGATGTGTGTGTCACAGACAAGGTCAGCATTTGTTGTCCACCCATAATTGCCACAACTGAGTAGCTTGTTAGGTAATTTCAGAGGCAGTTAAACACTTTGCTGCAGGTCTCGAGTCGCATGCAGGGCAGACCAGGTAAGGACAGCAGATTGCCTTCTGTAAAGGACATTAGTGAACTGGAAGGGAATTTAGATCAATGATATTTTCCTGGTCACCATGACTGAGACTAGTTTATATTCCAAATGTATTAAGTAATTGAAAATATTAATTATCTAAGTGGCACAGAGGGATTTGAAAGCATGCCCCTTCAAACATTAATCTAGATTTATGGATTACTATCGGTACAGTGATATTTCCACTTCTCCACTATTTCCCCAACTATTCATTATAGTGTGAAGAGATGAATGCTGCAAAGTCCAATGTCTTTTATTTCATTTATTATTTTGAGTTAACTTATTTTTAAAAATACTGCACGAAAATATTCAAATTGCTCAAGATCATCAACACGCCAAAGATGCTGAGTAGTCTCGGTTCTACGTTGCACCTGTAGGTGGCACTGCAACCATAATGTTTTGTGACCAATTGGGAAGACCAATTTCCAAATGACTCACTTTTTTAATTGTTACAAATATGAGATTTAAAAAATTATGTTTAGGCACTGTGTCTAATTTAGGTGAAAATTATGGACATCATGTGACCTATTATGAGGTCTGCCGAACAATAGGTTTGTCTAGCATGACTGTTCATGATTAAAGGGAGACCTGAGTTGTTTTTCAAGGAGAAAATGTAAGATGTTCACACTTGGACACTGGTAGCAATATTTATGTTTATTAAGATGGATTTCTAATCTCCAAAGTCCCAGCAAGGTTGAGAATGTTGGATGATAAGAAGATATGATTTAAACCATCTATTTACTGCTTATAGAAACAGGGTCTCACTGATCATAAATCAGTATTTCCACCTGGATACAAAGTCCATACGATTCAAGTTGCCATGGAGCTGAAATTTCAGAGGGTAAGGATTTCTAATATATTCCTGAGAATTCATAGATACAGGCAGAATCCAGGAGAGAGAGAGAGAGAGAGAGCAGCCAGAGGACTATAGTCTTCATGGTTCACAAGACAGGAATATGGGTACAAGTTCATGCTCAAACTGATAAGATCGAATTGTTGAGGATTTGAAATTAAGCTGGAAGATTCACCTCACTTGCAATAGAATAAAATCACCAGGAAAAATCCTCACTGTGAAAGACAGTTCTGGGATTAAAAGTTACCAGTTTGATGAGTAAAAATATGGAGGTAAACCCTCAGGAGCTAAGAATCACTTTAGACAAGACCCAGGAAAGTAGAGTGACTAAAGGGACTGTGTAAAATATATAAAAGGGAGAAGACTGCTTCTCTTGTTTGAACTAAAGTTTGAACTAGGTAGAATGCTCTTTGGAGGGTCTGTATGGATTTGATGGGCCGAATGGCCTGCTTCCATGCTGTAGAGATTCTATGATTCTATAATTGATGTAACTCATAAGTGTCTCACATACATACCTCCCCTATTTTTAATGGATCATTTACCTCCTACTTCACCGCTTTTCCAATAGCAATCAGAAAAAAAAAGTGATCTGTTTGTCTCATTCACATACACAACTATAAATACAGAAAACTGAAATAGTTAGCAATATGCAGCACATTTCTCTTTGCTTAATGAGGCTTAAGCTTAGAAGCTGCCCCCAATCTAATGACACATAAAGCAGACAAAGCATGTAATAGCATTTGTTTCCAGAGCTAACTTTTCCTGAAACAAGCTGCCACAGGTTATAGTTTAAGGGATGCCATTCTAAATCAAGCAGGACTGACAGGACAAAAGTGAGGATTGCAGATACTGGAGATTAGAGTCAAGATTAGAGTGGTGCTGGAAAAGCACGGCAGGTCAGGCAGCATCTGAGGAACAGGAAAATCGACATTTTAGGCAGGAGCCCTTCATCAGGAATGAGCTGGAAGCCACAGAGGTGGAGAGATAAATGGGAAGAGGTGGGGCTGGGGAGAAGGTAGTTGAGAGTGCAACAAGTAGATGGAGGAAGGCGTAAAGGTGATAGGTCAGAGAGGAGGGTGGAGTGGATAGGTGGGAAGGAGGATTGACAGGTGGGACAGGTCATGAGGATGGTGCTGAGTTGGAAGTTTGGAACTGGGGTAAGGTGGGGGAGGGGAAATGAGGAAACTGGTGAAGTCCACATTGATGCCCTGGGGTTGAAGGGTTCCGAGGCGCAACGATGAGGCGTTCTTCCTCCAGGCGTCGGGTGGTGAGAGAGTGGCGGTGGAGGAGACTCAGGGCCTGCATGTCCTAGGCAGAGTGGGAGGGGGAGTTGAAATGTTCGGCCGCAGGGCAGTGGGATTGATTAGTGCAGCTCTTCCTGCTCCTATCACCTGCCATTGACATACTGGAAGTGATTTGGGAATCCTTGTCCATGAAGCACAAAAAGCTAGCATCCAAGCTCAGCAGGTGTTCATGAAGGTAGATGGAATATTGACTTTTTTAACAAAGGGAACAGAGCATAAAAGTAGGTAAGTTTTCATAAAATTGTACAAGGCACAGCTGGACTACTTTGAGCGGTTTGGGCCCCTTGTATAAGTAAAGTTATATTGCCACTGGGCTGATATTAGGTACAGAGGGAGTGTCTTCTGAGGAGAGGTTGAATAATTTAATTGGGCCTGTGCACATTGGAATAGAGAAGAATGAGAGATAGCCATACTGAAATATACAAGATTCTTTGGGGACTTGACAAGGTATATGTGGAAAGTTTATTTCCCCTTGTAGAAGAGTCGAAGACTACAGGGCATAATCTCAAAACACAGAGGTTGCATAGTTAAGACAGAAATGAGGAGGAATTTCTTTTCTTAGATAGTAGTGAATCTGTGAAATTCATTCCCACAGAGGGCTGTCCAGGCTTGGTATTCCATACATTCAAGGCTGAGTTAGACAGCTTTTAATCAGTAAGGGAATCAATGATTATGGAGAAAAGGCAGGTAAATGGAGATGAGAATTATCAGATCAACCATGATCCCATCGAATGGCAGAACTGACCTGATGGGCTAAATAATCTACTGCTCCTACATCTTATAGTCTATTGGAACACCTTCTCAACAAACCTTCATTGGTCTTCAGGTCCTGGAGTCAGGCTTGAACCCAGAGCTTCTTACTCAAAGCAGGGACACCACCCCTGTGCCACAATACCTCCCTATCAGAAATGTAAAAGGAGACATTAATGTTTCAGACCTCAACAATTATTTTCTGTTTCTATTCCCTTTTATGAGTTAGCTTACTGCTGAACTGTTTCATTATATATCCAGGTCTTCTTTTAAAATTCTGCAATAAGCAAAAGAAATTCATTTTCCACTTATCTATCTAGTTCAAGCAGATGGAATCTAATTCACAAAGGCCTATTTGTACTACATCACACAGAGGCTGCATTCAAGTGTAGATTCTCCCGAATACCATCTCGTTGGCGTTGTGTATAATGCCTGACCAGATTCAACACATGCTAGACTTCAGGGTAATCTAATACACTGTAATCTGCACCTTGCTGCAGAGATGACAGGAGATCTAGAATCAGTTGTTTATTTGAGTTTGATGTGAGTACATTGCTTGGCAAGCCCGAACAACTTTGAAGTAAGAAATCTCCTTTCAAGATTATGGGTAAACAACTTCATAATTTACACTTAACTGTGCAGTAAAATCCACCTGGAAAGTCAAAACAAACATAGAGCTACAAGAGTCACATGAAAGATCCATACAATGATACTGCACAGAAGGCCAATCACCCCATTGTGTCTGTACTGGCTTTTCGGAAAAGTTATTGATTAATTCCTCTTCCCTGTTTTTGCCCAGAGCCATGTAATCTTTCTTCCTGTGTAAATGTTACCAATCTTTATGCAATTGTTATTATTGCAAAGGCACTAGTCACTCCAAACAATGTACTCCAGATCATATCAACTCGGTTTGTGAAAAGGTATTTTCTCATATTACCTCTGCCGTTTTTGCCAATCACCCTAATTTTGTGCCCTATGGTTTCCGATCCTTTTGTCACTACACATCCAAGTCATTTGTGACTTTAAACATTCTCAATCCACCTAACTGTCTTGCTTCTAAGGAAACAACCTCAGCTTCGCCTAAAGCATTCATCTGAAGTCCCTCATCCCTTATGTGTCTAAGTGGTCATGGATGGCCTATGAAATCAATCTTGCAGCCTTAAGTGGGAATGCCTACAATGCACAATTCAACGCTTGGGTTTCAGATAGATTTATCAAAGTGTGGAGCAATGGTACTACATCTTTATCGGTTAAGAATGTGATTCTGCTATAACTACTTTCTCAGATTATTCAGGATTCCCATTAATGGATTCTACACTGAAACTGTTTTACACTGTGGTATCCATTTCCTCAACAGTGCAACCCAAGTAATGCAATCAGCGAGTTATTTAATTCCTAGAACATGCTTATTACAACCAGGAAGGAGAGATGAAATAGCTTCTCTTTTTTGCCTACTCCTTGTTTGGTCATATTGTGGGACATCTATCAAAACAGGGCTTTTCATTCAAAAGGATGTACTTGCACATCAGAAAAAAGGAGAAAGTGAGGACTGCAGATGCTGGAGACCAGAAATGAAAAATGTGTGGCTGGAAAAGCGCAGCAGGTCAGGCAGCATCCAAGGAGCAGGAGAATCGACATTTCGGGCATAAGCCCTTCTTCAGGAATGACACCCTCCTCATTCCTGAAGAAGGGCTTATGTCCGAAACGTTGATTCTCCTGCTCCTTGGATGCTGCCTGACCTGCTGCGCTTTTCCAGCAACACATTTTTCAGTTCTTAGTTACATAAGAACCAATCAGACAGTTTTTACTGAGTTTAATAAAGAAAGAAAATAACTATAGTACTCACATTGATCTGGGTAAAATAGTAAAATGTACACATACTTGGAGGACACACACCAAATACATAATCACAAAGAGAGGATTGACCAATTTATATCCATAAATAAAAGGAATATATGGTCAACAGCTTGGTGACTCTGTTAGATACTCCTTCAGTGGTCCTGATGTTTTAGTTTAAAGTCACAGCAAGTTAATTTAATGATTCCTCTGGAGAGAGTGCTGTTGAGCAAAGTTCCTGTTTTAAAAAGATCACTGTTCACAATAAGCTTGTGTCTGCTTGGTCCCAAGCAGCAAACAGGGCTCAAAGCTTGCCAGGAAGTTTGAAGACAGAGCAAGGTTCAGTAGCTTCAACTTGCTTGTCCTCGGGTCACTAACATTTCAGCATTAACCCTCTGAAAAATGTTCCTTTTAGAGCCACAGAAAAGAGTTTGCTGTCTTCACTTTCAGAGGTGGGAATCCAAATAACATTGGTGTTTGTGTACTCCCAATTCAGATCGAGCATTTCTTGTCTACAAAGTTACCTTAGCCATTGTCCCAGTTTTTTTTATTCATTGGTGGGAGTATCACTGGCTGACAAGCATTTATTGCTCATCCCTAGTCGCCCTTGAAAAGGTGGTGGTGAGTTGCCTTCTTGAACCGCTGCAGTCCATGTCCTGTGGGTTGACTCACAAGAGCCTTAGGGAGGGAATTCCAGGGTATCAACCCAGCAGCAGTGAAGGAGCACCCTGTGATATGTTTCCAGGGCAAGATGATGAGTGGCATGGAGGGGAACTTGAAGGTGCTGGTATTTCCATGTAGCTGCTGCCCTTTTCCTTCTAGATGGAAGTGGTCGTGGGTTTGGAAGTTACTGTCTAAGGATCTTTGACAAAATTTCTGCAGTGCTACTTGTAGATAGCACACATAGCTGCTACTGAGCATCAGTGATGGAGGAAGTGGATGCTTGTGGAAGTAGTGCCAGTCAAGCAGGCTGCTTTGTCCTGGATTCTGTCAAGCTTCTTGAATGTTGTTGGGGCTGCACCATCCAGACACATGGGGAGTATTCCACCACACTCCTGACTTGTGCCTTGTAGATGATGGACAGGCTTTGGGAGTCAGGAGGTGAGTTACTCAGTATTCTAAGTGTGTGACCTGCTCTTGAAGCTACTGTGTTTATGCAGCAGGTCCAATTGAGTTTCTAAATTCTATGTTGAGTTTCTAAGGTCTAAGTGACTAGATTGTGATCCAATCTAGTGATCCAATCTCCAACAGTTGAATTTCAGGTGCTTGTTTGAATGCCCACTTGATGGTACAGGAGACAGAGTCTTTTGCATTCCTCAGGGGTTTGTTGTCTCTGATAGTCTCTTCCCAGACCCAGTGTCTCCATCCCAATGGGGTTTAACATTTTTGGCTGTGATTTCCAGTCACCTGTCATTTCAAAACGTCTGGCTTTAAAAGCTCGAGTCCAACTTCCAGTGAGCAGGTTAAAAATCACTATTTGAAATAAAGATATTTTCATGAAAGCAGCAACAATTAAATCCTTCGCTGGGTCACTGTACTTGATGCAAGCAAGAGGAGACTGGGTTTCCACTGGTTTCTTTGTTTCTTTTCAGACTAGTTTGATTAAAAGAACAAATCAGAGCGAAAGGTTGAGGGGAGACAAATCGTAAATTTCTTACATGGCAAATCGTGTTTTAGTGATCGTTTTGTTGGTTTTCGAAACGTTGCGCTGGATGTTAGTGCTGCCCACAAAGCTGGCTGGGTTCCCAGCAAAAATTAATTGACCTACTGAGTTTCCATTAATTGTGCCCATTTGAGTAATTTTCATGAGCCTTAAAATTGCACTTTGGTATAATCAGGAAGGCAGTGTCATCATGGTAATGTCACTGAACTAGCAATAAAAATCTGGAATTCATTAAAAGCTAGCCTGTGGTCGATTGTTGAACACATCTGGTTCACTTATGTTCTGTAGGGAAGGAAGTTGCCATCCTTACTTGTTCTTGCCTACATTTAACTCAGGCCTATGCAATATGGTTGATTTTAACCGCCCTCTGAAAAGTACTGAAGAGCCAATCAGTTCAAGAGCACCTAGGGATGAGCAACAAATGCTGCTCCTGCCAGCAACATGTCACACAGGAATAAAGGAAAAACAGTTATTCTGTACATAGGTTACCTTAAAATCTGTTATTGGAAAAATGTTAAGAGTTTAATGTAAAGGGTGCAGAGCATATGGAAATGCATGATGATTAAGTCAGAATGGCTTCATAAAGGAGAAATCATACCTGACAAATTTACTTGGACCCGTCGAGGAGCTAACAAACAAGATAGATAAATAGGAAACAGTGAATATTTTTGGATTTTCAGAAAGTGTTTGATAAGGTATCACACATTAAGCTACTTAGAAAGATAAGATCCCATATTTTTGGAGGTGGTATAGAAAGAGGATTGGCTAACTAATAGATGACAGCGAAATGGGATAGGGGAACGATTGGTAGTGTACCACAGAGATCAACACTGGGGTCACAGTTATTTATAATATACAGTAATGATGAGCAAAGTGAATATATTATAGCCAAGTTTATGATAATGAAAAGAATGGTGGGAAGGCAAGTTGTAAAGATGATGCAAAGTGTCTGCAGAGGGCTATAGACAGGTTAGGCCTGTGGGCAACAGCATTTCAGATAAAATATAATGTGGGAAGCTATGAACTTTGGCAGGAAGAATAGAAGAGATGAATATTATATAAATAGTGAAAGACTGCAGAAAGTTATTGGACAGAGAGACTTAGGAGTCCTCATCTATAAATCACAAGCATCCCTGTTTAGCAGATAATACAATAGGGAAGCTAAATGGATTGTTGGACTTTATTTCAAAGGACATGGAGTACAAAAGTAGGAAAGTGTTGCTAAAACTATAGAAGGCACTTATCAGACAACAGTTGGAATACTGTGAATAGTTTAGGCCACTTATCTAAGGAACTATATACTGGCATTGAAGGTAGTGCAGAGAAAGCTCACTAGACTAATACCAGGTATGGATGGTGAAATGAAACAAAGAACGACTGATGCTGGAGATCTGAAGCAAAAACAGAAGTACTGGAGAAACCCAGCAGGACTGCCAGCATCTGAAGAGAGAGAAAGTCAGAGTTAACGTTTCAAATCTAGTAGTGCATGCTGTCTACACGGCCTACTCACTCACTAGGGGCACTTCCCCACCTCTACCAAACATAAATTCACTTTCCTCTCTCTCATTCCAGAAGGAAAACAGCTCACTGTACGACCCAAAGAATCAAGATGCGTGGTAGGCTACCTAACATTCAGTTCCTCACCCCTCATTCAGAGAATATCCTGGTTCTGACCATCCCGAGTGGCTAAGTGACCATGTTCAAGTTCATGATTGGTATCAGAGGCTGGTCTCACTGTGATAGGACACCCTGATCAAAGGGTATCTCATGTGACTTGACTGAGGAGTGCTGGGGTCAACCAGGAGCAGCTCCCTGGCTTTATTTCTGCACCAAATGGCAAAGCAATAGAACAGTACCATGAGCCTGATACCTTTAGTTCAGGGGCAAGGGTCAAAAAGGCAAGGCAAGGCAAGGCAGAGATGCTGTGAGCATCGAGACTGGCTAAAAGTGAGGGGGACGAAGAGAGCAAGTGAACAGCCTGGAAATGCAGCCTGGTCCAGCCCATGTGTATGTCATAGGCTCTCCCAGCTGCAGCAGTACAATTATAATTACTGGAGTAGTCCGAGGTGCAGCAATGAAGTGCAGAAATGTACTGTCAGTGCTTAGTAGCTGGTGCTTGTCAGAGAACAATGTCAATGGAAATGGGATACAAACGGCTGGTGCCCATGGTATATTCCCTGAGATTTCGGTGCCTGCTGTCCAATGTGGAGGTCCTTTGAAGCAAGTGGTGAGCTGAAGTTTCCAAATACCCTCCTGATTTCCATGTTGAGAATTGTTCATTACTAGTTTGTTCACGGTGGGTGATAGGCCAGGAGACTGCATCTTAGTGGGGCAAGATCCGCAGTTAGTAAGGTCGTTAACAAGCAATAATCTCTCTTAATGGGCAACAAACCACTGCCTAACTTTGACACCCAGAACTTTATTAAAAGACGCAGCTGTTAATTCCCAATGTCAAGATGGCCCTCACTGGACTTCTTTTGTGATTAGAGTCATAGATTCATGGAGATGTTCAGCACGGAAACAGACCCTTCGGTCCAACCCGTCCATGCTGACCAGATATCTGGAAACCAATCTAGTCCCACCTGCCAGCACCCGGTCCATATCCCTCCAAACCCTTCTTATTCATATACCCATCCAAATGCCTCTTAAATGTTGCAATTGTACCAGCCTCCACCACATCCTCTGGCAGCTCATTCCACACACGTACCACCCTCTGCGTGAAAAAGTTGCTCCTTAGGTCTCTTTTATATCTTTCCCCTCTCACCCTAAACCTATGCCCTCTAGTTCTGGACTCCCCGACCCCAGGGAAAAGATTTTGTCTATTTATCCTATCCATGCCCCTTATAATTTTGTAAACCTCTATAAGGTCACCCCTCAGCCTCCGACACTCCAGAGAAAACAGCCCCAGCCTCTCCCTGTAGCTCAGATCCTCCAACCCTGGCAACATCTTTGTAAATCTTTTCTGAACCCTTTCAAGTTGTACAACATCTTTCCGATAGGAAGGGGACCAGAACTGCACGCAATATTCTAACAGTGGCCTAACCAATGTCCTGTACAGCCACAACATGACCTCCCAACTCCTGTAAACTTCTTAGTTTTATTATTTGAGGTAATGCAGTCAGAATACTTTTCACAACAGTTACTTGTCTGCACAGTTCCCTTTTGGATAAGTTATGCTCAAAAACATTGATAGGATCCCTGCTGGTGTTTTGCTAACACAATTAAGGCCTATTTAGTGGACTTTGTCTTTGAATGAATCCTTTTTTTAAATTTTACACGCACATACATGAACTGTGGTGAGAAATTCAATACAATGCAATTTTGTTCTCACATATACTTGTAATAGGTAACTTAATTTTGCTATTAACAGCTACAGCCAAGTTTGCTCAGGCATGGTGATGTTATACAACTTGATCTTTCAACAGTGGAATGCCCAGATTTGGCACTAACACAAAATAATACGAATTTAAGTTTTTACCGGTCTTCCACCTGCAACACTGGGGATTTGTTGAGTCGTGATAGAGCAGGATTTACAATTTTGATTGCCACCCTTGTTGAAACTATTTTATTGCAATTTGGCAGAAGGGAAGGAATCTGCTCTGAGAAGTTACTTGTTACTGCCGTGGCTTGCTTTGCCAAGAAACAGTAGTAGATTTATGTAATTCTTTACGTGCTGAAGAGCTTATTTGTGATATGTGTCGGAGAAAAGCCAGCAAGTGTTGTATGTAAAAGCCAGGTGTTTGCCCACTGGGAGGAACAGAAGATCACCCAGGATGATTCATTTGTACATTCAGTTTTTAAATATCACCATCACAAATTAATTTTTCAGGTGGAAACCCTTTCCAATGCCAGGGAAAGTCTATGCAAAGCAGGTGTATGAAAATGGCATTGCTGTGTGAACATGTTGAAAATGAAGGTGATTGTTTCTCTGGGCAGCCCACTGTACCCGTCACTGACAAGGGAGAAGAAACCTCTGTTGGAGGCATTCTTTCTTGCCAAAGATAGGATTGAATACTATGTCAATTTTACTACAGCGCTGTCAGATTCCAGGCTTCCACACAGCAGTTCTATAATGCAAAATTCTCAAATATGTTCAGTTTGCAGTTCAAAAAACTTCAGCTGTTTTGAAAGGGTGAATGAGTTTTTTTAATAAATTGCCAATTACTGCAAAAACTTAATACAGTAATTATTGAGTAATCCAATTACTCTGAAATAACACATGTTCCAATCAATTTTCTTACCCAAAATTTCTGACTATCTATTGCAAGCTTAGTGGTTTGGCATCACCATAAAAGAAAAGCAAAACATGCAGTACGGCTTGGCTTTACATAACCATACACTGGAAAATTGTGCAATCATTACATCATATTCCTCTTTGTGTTAGAAACTGTAATATTTTTCTTTTATTGGGAACACAAGTTGGTGCCAGAATGACACAGACGGTGTCCATGTAAAATACTTCTAAATGTCAGAGATATTCAAATGTAAAACATCATCCAGGTGAGCATTCAAAATCACACAAGGCCTGAAAGTCAGACTTCGTAGGTATTTGACTACAAAATACTTTTAAAAAACACAGAATTTGCATATGTTTTAAGAGTATATGTTTTCACAAGATAGAATAAAAGAATCTAAAATTTCTGTTATAACACACGTATGCCTCTCTGCATTCCAAAGGCACTGTTCTCTCAGCAGAACCTAGGTTCACTCCTCAGTCACCCACAAAGCTCTGCCTTTTGTGACAGCAACTTCCCATGATAGATTAGGAAATCCATTGTCCTTTCTTCCTTCTTCTCTCCAAAGTATCAAACACTTAGTCCAAATGAAACAGGAATTTACCCTCACTTCTTAATTCACATACTGCGTTCACTGCTCTTCTCTCAATAGGGAGCCCTAAACAAAGGATGGAGTGACCACTTTACAGAATGTCTCTGTTTAGCCCACAAGAATGACCCCAGGTTTTCTGTTGCTTGCCATTTTAATTGTCCACGTGTTCCTAATCCAACCTTTCTGTCCTTGGCCTGCTAGACTGTTCCAATGAAGCTCAATGAAAGCTTGTTGAATAACAGCTTAGCTACCAATTCAGCAGCCTCTTGACTCAAACTTGAGTTCAACTTTGTTAGGCCTTAGCTTCTCTCCCCATCTTGATCTATGCATTTTTTTGATAGTTCAATCATATTTAGTTTCTTTCCTATTCTCTTCATATTGCATTCAGTTGATAATCAGCCACCAGCTACCCAGGTTCGATTTCCACCTCGGGCAACTGTCTGTGTGGAGTTTGCACATTCTCCCCATGTATGTATGGGTTTTCTCCAGGTGCTCCAGTTTCCTCCCACAATCCAAAGATGTGCAGTCAGGTGAAGTGGCCATGCTAAATTGCCCATCGTGTTAAGTGCATTAGTCAGGGGTAAATACAGGGTGGGGGAATGGTCTTGGTGGGTTACTCTTCAGAGGGCAGTGTGGACTTGTTGGGCCAAAGGGCCTGTTTCCATACTGTAGAGAATCTAATCTAATCATTCAAGCTAGAAAGGATATATCTTTAGTCTTTTCACTATAGGTTTTGTAATTTAACAACTCCTGCCCTCCATCCTATCACAGCCATTCTTCTTTGCTCTTCCCTCTCCTTCCCCCCTCCAATGAGTTTTAAATCTCGAGATTTCCATCTTTCTGCAATTTGGATGAGTGGTCATCAACCTGAAATTGTAAACTGTTTTTTTCTCCACAGATGCTGTCTGCCCTACTGAACATTTCCAGAATTCTTTAGTTTTTTTTCAGATTTTCAACATCTGTAGTCTATTGCTTTGAAAGAGAAAGACTGGCTACACTTAAACAAGTCTGGATCAAGTGCATCCAAGGAGACTGAATGGGCGAAGAGTGGAAATTATGAACATGATTTTCTGATCCTCCTTAGATAACGATGGTGCCAAAGGTCTGGGAATTGTAAACATTACATTTCGGTTCAAAAGCATGTTAGGATACACCAAATAACTACAGCCAGTCAGTTAATATTAATTGTTAGAAATAACAATTAGGGACAAAGTAAATAGGCACTTGAACAAATGGAAATTTATTAAGCCAACAGAGAATTGTTAAAGGCAAATCATGTTTAACTAAC
Organism: Chiloscyllium punctatum; assembly: GCF_047496795.1. NCBI lineage: Eukaryota > Metazoa > Chordata > Chondrichthyes > Orectolobiformes > Hemiscylliidae > Chiloscyllium > Chiloscyllium punctatum. The sequence continues at coordinate 78,143,965 of NC_092760.1, forward strand.
TTGTTGAAATTTTTGAGAATGTTGATAAGAGTGATGCTGATGGTCTGATGTACATTGACTTCAGAAAAGCCTTTGGTAAAGTGCCATATAACAAGTTGTTAACTGAGGCAGGATCCAAAGAATAAGAGGGATTGTGGCAGCAGGGACATGAAATCAGATGATGGGCACAAAACAGGGCATTGGCTTTATTTGGACTGGAGGAAAATATACTCTGACCTCACAGATCAGTGTGAGGACCAAAGCTTTCTTGATCTACGTGAATGACCAAGGATTTAATAAGCAAAACATAAATTCAACATTTGTACATTTTGTACACAAATTTTGAAGTATTATGAACTATCAGGAGGATATAATGCATGAAGGATACAAACAAGCTGGTGGAATGGATGGGCTGGAGACTAGCAGAGAAATATGGAGTGATGCATTTCGATAGGAAGAATGAAGAATAATGAGGGGAAACATTTTCATTTCACAAGATGCTGACATTGCAGGTTTGGCCAGCACGTGGTGAAGATGGTTGTGAGGTGCCTTTTTCAACTGCTGAATCCATTTTGTCTAAGTATAAAATTCTTACAGTGCGAAAGCAGGTCATTTGACTCATTGTGTCTGTATCAACCCTCAGAAGAACATCCTAACCCCCTACCTTATCCCCTGCATTTTCCACAGATAACCCACCTAACCTGCACACCTCTGGATACTATGGGCAATTTAACATGGGTAATCCACCTAACCTGCACATCTTTAGACTGTGGGACGAAACCGAAGCACCTGGAGGAAACCCACGCAGACACAGAGAGAATATGCAAACTCCACACAGACCGTTGCCCACGGGTGGAACTGAACTGAATCCCTGGCACTGTGAGACAGCAGTGCTAACCATTGTGCCACCCAATGTATGCCTACAGTGCTGTTTGGGAGGAAGCTGACACAATGGCATTAAAGGGACAGCAATATAGATACAAACCAGGATGATGTGTGGAGGACAGAGGATGCTTACAGATTGGCAGCCCTTCTCCTCGGACAATACAGAATAAGGGGAAAGTAGGAGCAAAGGTGTCTGGGGAGATGTAATACAAATTATTGAGGATGGAGGAGCAGGTTTAGAAAATGTTCAATAAATCAGAAAATATCCTCAGTTTTAGAAATCGGAGCAAAAGCAATCAGGTTATGGCGAACTTTAATAAAATACTGGCTCAGCCTCAGGTTAATTGTTCAGTTCTGGATATTGTTCTTTAAAAAGAATATGAAGGTAGTGTTTTAGAGAGGGTGCAGAAAAGACATACATGAAGGATTCCAGTTATGTGGATAGATTAAAGAAGCTGGGGTTGTTGTCCTTGGAGATTGAGAAGGGATTTAACAGAGACATTTGAAATCATCAGCGGTCTGGACAGAATAGATGCAATGGAACTTACCATTTATGGAAGGTTCAGGGAACAGGAAACAAGTGATTGCTAACAAAAGCAATGTTGACATGAAGGAGGACTTTTTTTGCATAATGTGTGGTAGGATCTGGAATGGACTGGTTAGGAATTGATGAAGGTAGATTTAATCATGGCTTCAAAAGAGAGTTTCATAATTACCTGAAGTGAAAAGATTTTCAGGGTTATGAGAGAAAGGTGGCATAATATGGGTAGTGGACCTGGGTGAGTTACTTTTGAGAAAGGGTTTGTTCACAATGAGCCAAATGGGATCTTTCTGTGCTGTATCCATTTTCTGACTCTATGCATATACTGTTTGTACAATAAAATATTCAAAGACTTTTCTTCCACCACCTTTTCAGGAAGAGAATTCCAAAAACAATGAAAAAAAGTCACCTCATCTCCATTTTAAATGACTAACCTCTGATTTTTAAACACCTCATTCTAGACCCTTCCATAAGAGGAAACACCCCCCCCCCCCGGAAATCAGAAACAAACACAGAAATTGCTGAAGAGGTTCAGCAAGTCTGGTAGCATCTGTGGTGAGAATTCAGAGTTAACCTTTCGGGTTCAGAGACTCTTCCTCAGTTCTGACCGATGTAGACATAGTGAGCCCATTGGCCTGCTCTACTGTTCATGTTCTAAGTAACAATGTGGAAGCCAAGGACTGAAGGGGAAAACTGTGGATAGTAACCTCAAATGAAAGGGATGGGAACATGGGAAAACTGATGCAGTTGACAGGGACAGCAAGACAAAACACAATATGAAAGATGGGATTGCATGTATAGATCTTGACTATGTAGACTGTCCACACATTCATAGTGTGCAGAGTAAGTTTTTGTTTGTCTGTGTCTTCAGCTGTACATTTGCCCTGTTAACAAGAGTTTGGGAGTTAATGAACATTGTATACCCTTGGGTTTAGAAGACTGAGAGGGGACCTGATTGAGACATATAAGATTATTAAAGGATTGGACACTCTGGAGGCAGAAAACATGTTTCCGCTGATGGGTGAGTGCCGAACCAGAGGACACAGCTTAAAAATACAGGGTAGACCATTTAGGTCAGAGATGAGGAGAAACTTCTTCACCCAGAGAGTGGTGGCTGTGTGGAATGCTCTGCCCCAGAGGGCAGTGGAGGCCCAGTCTCTGGATTCATTTAAGAAAGAGTTGGATAGAGCTCTCAAGGATTGTGGAATCAAGGGTTATGGAGATAAGGCAGGAACAGGATACTGATTAAGGATGATCAGCCATGATCATAATGAATGGTGGTGCAGGCTCGAAGGGCAGAATGGCCTACTCCTGCAACTATTGTCTATTGTCCTGGAAATGCAGTTTTGACCCAATGCTAAACGATGCATTTATGACCATTAAAGTGTTCCACACTTTTACAAAATCCCTAAAATATCTATTTTATAAGCCAAGCTTCCAAATAATAATAATATATTATAAAACATTATCATTTATTATTACACCAATTTTTCATTCATTTGTGGAACGTGTGCTCCCTTGTCAAACACATGGACATTTTCATGAACATAGAGTCATAGAGATGTAAAGCATGGAAACAGACCCTTCGGTCCAACTCGTCCATGCCGACCAGATATCCCAATTCAATCTAGTCCCACTTGCCAGTACCTGGTCCATATCCCTCCAAACCCTTCCTATTCATACACCCATCCAGATGCCTTTTAAATGTTGCAATCGTACCAGCCTCCACCAGTTCCTCTGGCAGCTCATCCCATACACGTACCACCCTCTGTGTGAAAAAGTTGCCCCTTAGGTCTCTTTTACATCTTACCACTCTCACCCTAAACCTATGCCCTCTAGTTCTGGACTCCCCCAACACAGGGAAGAGACTTTGTCTATTTATCCTACCTATGCCCCTCATTTTATAAACCTCTATAAGGTCACCCCTCAGCCTCCAACGCTCCAGGGAAAACAGCCACAGCCTATTCAATCTCTCTCTGTAGCTCAAATCCTCCAACCCTGGCAACATCCTTGTAAATCTTTTCTGAACCCTTTCAAGTTTTGCAACATCCTTCCGATAGGAAGGAGATCAGAATTGCACGCAATATTCCAACAGTGGCCTAACCAATGTCCTGTACAGCCGCAACATGATCTCCCAACCCCTGTACTCAATACTCTGACCAATCAAGGAAAGCATATCAAACATCTTTTTCACTATCCTATCTACCTGCGACTCTACTTTCAGTGAGCTATCAACCTGTACTCCAAGGTCTCTTTGTTCAGCAACACTCCCTAGGACCTTACCATTAAGTGTATAAGTTCTGCTAAGATTTGCTGTCCCAAACTGCAGCACCTCACATTTATCTAAATTAAACTCCATCTGCCACTTCTCAGCCCATTGACCCATTTGATCAACATCTCATTGTAATCTGAGGTAACTTCTTCGCTGCCCACTACACCTTTAATCTTGGTGTCAACTGCAAACTTACTAACTATACCTCTTATGCTCGCATTCATTTTTGTCATTTATATAAATGACAAAAAGTTGTGGCAATCCACTGGTCACAGGCCTCAATTCTGAAAAACAACCCTCCACCACCACCCTCTGCCTTCTACCTTTGAGCCATTTCTGTATCCAAATGGTAGTTCTCCCTGTATTCCATGATATCGCGCAAGAGAAGAATGCACTCACATTGTCACACAGTCCACACACAAAGTGGCTCTAACTTTGAAACATAAGCAAAGGCAAAACCCAATTAAAAGGCATTCACATCAACTATAGACTCTGTGATCTACATGTCAAAGTGCTGAGTGCAGACTGCAGTCACAAACGTAAGGGCTGAAGGATGTCTGAAAAATGGTGCTATCCAGGATGTTTCTCAAAGATGAGCATAGCTTTGTCACTATAACTTTTCTTCGCCTTTGGGAAAGGTTGAGCCTTTTTAGCAACAATATCCTTTACAGCCATCCAGCTCCAGTGAAATAACACTCTCATCTTCACTCATATAATTTTGTCAGTTGAGTCAGAAATGTAAGTATTTCCTTTCAGCGGCTTTCTGCAAACTGACCAGATGTGATTGTCTCCATTTCTGTCTAAAATACACAGACAGGCTAAAACATTAATGTTTTTATGACTTGGACTATGAGGCTGAAAAACAGGACATCTGTTGGTATGGATCTTTCATTCAGAATTGAACCTTTTTCTGGCCTCTGGTCTCTCTTTCTGGTGGCACTAAAAGCTCAGCATGATAAATACTTCAGTAATTATCTCACCAGGTAGTTTATCAAATCATTTAGCTCAAGCGATATGATTTCCTAGAAATGCAGTTTTGACCCAACACAAAAAGATGGGTTTCGGACCATTAAAAAAAAGGCACTTCCACAAAATCCCTAAAACGTCTATTTTATAAGCCAAGCTCCCAAATAATAATAATATATTATAAAACATTATCATTCATTATTATATGAAAGCTTTTTTCATTCATTTGTGAGATATGGGTGTTGCTAGCTGGCCAACATTTATTGCCCATGCCTAGTTGTCCTTCAGAAGGTGCAGGAGAGCTACCTTCTTGAACTGCTGCAGTCCACCTGCTGTGGGTTGACTTACAATGCCTTTGAAGAGGGAATTCCAGGATTTTGACCCAATGTCCCATGATGTGCCCTAATTTACTTTGCTCCACTTTTGCTGGCCATGCTATCCAGCCACTTCGGCCAAAAGCTCTCAAATTCCTTCTCTAAGCCTCTCCACCCACCACCTCCAATTCCTCCTTTGGATTCTTCCTTTAGAATAACCTCTTTGACCAAGCTTTTGGTCAGACATCATAATATACTTGAAAATAATGAGGTGTCCACCAGGTGAAGCTATGCCAAACAGCAGGTGATAGACAGAGCTCAGCAATTCATAATCAATGTATCAGATCTATGCTCTGCCTGTCCTGTCGTGAATGGTGGTGGACAATTAAACAATTCGCTGGAGGAACAGGCTCCACAAACCTCCCTATCCTAAATAATGGGGGAGCCCAGCACACGATTGCAAAAGATAAGGCTGAAACATTCACAATTATATTCACAATACGTGTCGACTGTGATGATTCATCTCAGCCTCCTCCACAGGTTCCCCAGCATCACAGATGTCAGTCTTCAGCCAATTCGATTCACACCACATGATGTCAAGAAACAGTTGGAGGGACTGGATGCTGCAAAGGTTATGGTCTCTGACAACATTCCTGCAACAGAACTGAAGACTTGAGCTCCATCACGTGCCACATCCTTCAACAAGTTATTCTAGTCCAATGAGAAGACTACCAAATTAACTGGCTATATAGAGATTTGCCCAAGTGTGTCCTGTACACATAAAGTAGAACAAATCCAACTAGCCAATTAACAAATGGCCTATCAGTCTACGCTTGATCATTCATAAAGTGATGGAAGGGGTCATCAACAGCGCTATCAGGCAGCACATACATATCGATAACCTGTTAACATACAGGTTTGATTCTGCTACGGCTACTCAGCTCCTGACCTCAATACAGCCTTAGTTCAAACATTGCACAACAGCTGGATTCCAGAACTGTGGTGACAGTGATTGCCTTTGCTATCAATGCAACATTTGATTAACTGAGGCATCAAGGAGCTCGAGAAAAACAGAAGTCAAAGGGAATCAGGGAAAACGCTGCTTAAAGTTGTATCTGGTACATAGAAGGATGGATGTGGTTGTTGGAGGTCACTCATCTCAGCTCCAGGACATCCCTTCAGAAGTTACTCAGGGTCACACCCTTGGTTGAACTATTTTCAGTTGTTTCATCAATGATCTTCCCTCCATTATGAGATAAGAAAGAGGAATTTTCACTGATGATTGCATAACACTCAACACATTTGTATCTCCTCACATAATGAAGCAGTTCATGGCCAAATGCATCAAAACAATGACAATATAGAGTCTGACTGACAAACAGTGAGTAATATTCATGCCACACAAGTGCCAGATAATGACCACCTCTAACAAGAAAGAATCAAATCATCATCCCTGACGTTCAATGGCATAACTATCACTGAATTCTTCGCACTATCAACGTCTTGGGGGTTACCATTGACCTACCGGCAGCACGGTGGCTCAGTGGTCTGCACTGCTGTCTCACAGTGCCACGAACCCGGGTTTGATTCCACCCTCGGGCATATGTGTGTGGAGTTTGCACATTCTCCCCATGTCTGTGTGGGTTTCCTCCACGTGCTCCGGTTTCCTCCCACAATCCAAAGATGTGCAGGTTAGGTGAATTGGCTATGCTAAATTGCCCATAGTATTCAGGGATGTATAGGTTAGGTGCATTAGTTAGGGGTAAATATAGCATAATAGGGGAATCGGTCTAGGTGGGTTACTCTTCAGAGGGTTGGTGTGGACTTGGTGGGCCAAAGGGCCTGTTTCTACACTGGAGGGATTCTATTATTCTTACCCTGAATTGGATGAGCCAAACAGCTACAAGTAACTCATCTCTACACTCCCCAAAGATGGTCCACCAACTACAAAATGCAATTCAGGAATGTGATGGAATACTCCCAAATACCTGGATAACTGCAGCTCTAACAACCTTTAAGAAGCAGCTGCTTCCACCATGCTGGAAAAAGCAGCACATTTGATTGGAACCACTGCCACAAATATTCAGTTCCTCCCCACCACTGATTTTCAGTAGTAGCAGTGTGTGCCAATCATTTGATGCACTGCAGAAATTCATCAAGGCTTCTTAGACAGCACCTTCCAAACCCACAACCACTTCTGTCTGAAAGGACAAGGGCAGTAAGTACAAAGGAACACCACCACCTACAATTTCTCCTCCAAGCTGCTCACCATTCTGACTTGGAAATAAAGTACCATATCTTCAATGTCACTGGGTCAAAATCCTGGAATTCCCTCTCTAACATTATTGTGGGTGTACTTATACCAAATAGACTGCAGGGGATCAAGAATGCAGCTCACTTCCGCCTTCTCAAGAGTAATTAGGGATGCACAATACATGGTGGCTCAGCCAGCGATTCTTACATCCCCTGAATGCCTAGAAATAAAAATCCCTCAATGTGGCTCTCTGTGTCAAATTTCTTTTGGCAGTCTCTCCTGTGAAATGCCTGAGGAAGTTTTACTGGGTAAAGGTTATATACAAACGCAACTTGATGTTGGAGGTAATTTGGCAGAATAGCAAGACTGTGCAGGATTTATGCAGTTAATGGAACACACCTGATGCCAGTGCACATCACAGCACCACAATGCCTTGGGGCCCTGCCAATCTGTCCTATCCTCCTACCCAGTGGAGTGAATCTAACTGCCTAAATTGAAAGAATGCACCCAGTAAAAATACATACTATGTATGCTGTTAATAGGGTTACAAGTATAGAAAATTAGGCAATCCCATCCTCCCCAAAATGCAGAAAGTATATTAGATTCACACAAGAGCAAGATTTTTAAAAAAAGCAATGTTGATGCCAGTTTAATTTTAACATTTAGCCCCAGGAAGTATATTTTTATGAGCCTTTCCTGAAGCATCCCTTTAGGTATTATATGAACTGAGCTATTTTAACCTCAAAAAGAACATAAAAGTGAGTGACAGGGCTAATAGGTTTGCTGAAGGATTTTAAATGTGTTTTAAAAAATACCATGTAGTTCTTGTTCCTGCAGCTGAGAAACGGTGATTACATTAGATAAAAGAGCAGAAATAAATCCTGTTTTTTTCAGACCACTTGTGGGCAAAAACAATTAAATATGGAGTAAAACAATTTTATTTCAATTTAAATAGCAGTTTTGTAAAGCATTCATCTCTTCATTCCCAAGTTATGTGAGGCTGGATTTGCATATTATTAACGTACTGCATTAACTAGTTACTTTACAACAGAAACTTGGTCAATTCTGAATAACTTGCAAACAAAATTTGCAAATTAGAAACTCAGGGATGCATAAGTTAGGTGCATTAGTCGGGGTAACTATAACATAACAGGGGAATCGGCCTAGGTGGGTTACTCTTCAGAGGGTCGGTGTGGACTTGGTGGGCCGAAGGGCCTGTTTCCACACTGTAGGGATTTTATGTTTCTAACCCTGAATTGGATGAGCCAAACAGCTACAAGTAACTCATCTCTACACTTCCCAAAGATGGTCCACCAACTACAAAATGCAATTCAGGAATGTGATGGAATACTCCCAAATACCTGGATGACTAGTTTAATTTTGTATTTCATCTGGAACTGTCTCCAGCCTTCTTCAAAAAATCATCATGAAAGACCTACCTCCATTCTTGCCTATTTGCCGAAAGCACCGCCAGAACATTTGAATAAATGAAGCCCTATTGTAAGGGGTAGCTTTGATGAAGACGAATTCGCGAAACAAAATGTGACTTCCAAGTTGAACACTATTAAAACTAAACAGAAAAGAAACAGCATTAATTATAGCTCATACTCACAATCAACTAAACCATTTCACTCATGAATGAAATTGAATGTGATCACAGTGAATTGAAATAGGAGGCATGATCACAACACTGCACAGGATTTAGTGTCACATATATGTAGTTAAGTTTTAAATTATAACAATTTAACGTGACCTTCATCATAATTATGCAACAATAGGTTTCGCTTCCCCTTTGGTATATTGTTTTAGGAATCTCGTGACAGAAGGAACCTAAAGATGTGGTGAGTCATCAGCAAGATAAGAACATACGAACATATGAATTGGGAGCATGAGAAGGCTATTCATCCTTCCAACTTGCTCTACCATTCAATCAGATTATCGCTGATCTCATTGTGCCTTCAGCTTCACTCCTGCCTACCCCTGATAACCACTGGCTGTTTTGTTAGTCAAGAATAATCTACTCTTGCCTTAAAAATATTCAATGATCCTTCTTCCACCGCCATATGAAGAGAGTTCCAAAGACTGATGACCCAAGAATGAGACATCATAGCTGTGTAGACTCATAAAAAAATGACTTTATTCACTAGTAAGAGAAGGTTAAGGAGAAATCTCATAATAGAGTCATAGAGATGTACAGCACGGAAACAGACCCTTTGGTCCAACCCATCCATGCCAACCAGATATCCCAACCCAATCTAGTCCCACCTGCCAGCACCCGGCCCATATGCCTCCAAACCCTTCCTATTCATATACCCATCCAAATGCCTCTCAAATGTTGCAATTGTACCAACCTCCACCACATCCTCTGGCAGCTCATTCCTTACACATACCACCCTCTGCGTGAAAATGTTGCCCCTTAGGTCTCTTTTATATCTTTCCCCTCTCACCCTAAACCTATGCCCTCTAGTTCTGGACTGCCCGACCATAGGGAAAAGACTTCGTCTATTTATCCTATCCATGCCCCTCATAATTTTGTAAACCTCTATCAGGTCACCCCTCAGCCTCAAACGCTCCAGGGAAAACAGCCACAGCATGTTCAGCCTCTCCCACTAGCTCAGATCCTCCAACCCTGGCAACATCCTTGTAAATCTTTTCTGAACCCTTTCAAGTTTCACAACATCTTTCCGATAGTAAAGAGACCAAAATTGCACATAATATTCCAATAGTGGCCTAACCAATGTCCTCTACAGCCGCAACATGACATCCCAACTCCTGTACTCAATACTCTGACCAATAAAGGAAAGCATACCAAACGCCTTCTTCACTATCCTATCTACCTGCGACTCCACTTTCAAGGAGCTATGAACCTGCACTCCAAGGTCCCTTTGTTCAGCAACACTCCCGAGGACCTTACCATTAAGTACATAAGTCCTGCTAAGATTTGCTTTCCCAAAATGCAGCACCTCGCATTTCTCTGAATTAAACTCCATCTGTCACTTCTCAGCCCATTGGCCCATCTGGTCCAGATCCCATTGTAATCTGAGGTAACACTCTTCGCTGTCCACTACACCTCAATTTTGGAGTCATCTGCAAACTTACTAACTGTACCTCTTATGCTCGCATCCAAATCATTTATGTAAATGACAAAAAGTAGAGGACCCAGCACCGATCCTTGTAGCACTCCACTGGTCACAGGCCTCCAGTCTGAAAAACAATCCTCCACCACCACCCTCTGTCTTCTACCTTTCAGCCAGTTCTGTATCCAAATGGCTAGTTCTCCCTGTATTCCATGAGATTTAACCTTGCTAATCAGTCTCCCGTGGGGAACCTTGTAAAACGCCTTACTGAAGTCCAAAAAATCATATCCACTGCTCTGCCCTCATCAATCTTCTATGGTATTTCTTCAAAAAATTCAATCAAGTTTGGGAGACATGATTTCCCACGCACAAAGCCATGCTGACTATCCTGAATCAGTTCCTGCCTTTTCAAATACATGTACATCCTGTCCCTCAGGATTCCCTCCAACAACTTGCCCACTACCGAGGTCAGGCTCACCGGTCTATAGTTCCCCGGCTTGTCTTAAACAGTGGCACCATGTTTGCCAACCTCCAGTCTTCCGGCACCTCACCTGTGACTATCGGTGACAAAGTATAACATTGGAAATGCCTACAGAAGCAAAATACTCAGAAATGCTAGAAGTCTGAAATGCAAACAGAAAATGTTGGAAATAGCCAGCATCTGTGGACAGAGAAACAGTTCAAATGAGAAAGCAATCAACCTGAATATTAGCTCTATCTCTCTCTCTCTGTGCAGATGCTGCCAGACATGTTGAGATTGTTTACACTGTTTGACAAATTGGCACAGGAGGCTTAGAATCAGGATAAATGCTCAAAGAGTAAAGGAGATGATTTGAAGAAAAATGTTCCGCAATTATTTGAACATTGAATGCTTTATCATGATGACATATGGACTATACTGCATACACGCTAAAAAGAAATTGAGTATTTGATATTAACAGAACACAAAAATATGAAAGGACAGACAGATGGGATTAAGTAGGGATGAAAACAGGGCACTTAGAAAGTTGGAACAATCTCATTAGGTATGGTAATATCTGAGCAGAGAGAAACAGATTTAACATTTTTATTCTGGTAGGAGTCTCACATAAGAACATGGAACATGAAACATAAGAGCAGGAGTAGGCAATTCAGCCCTTTGAGTTCATTTTGCCCTTTAATGAGATCATGATTGATCTTCTACAGAACATCACCTTCCTGCACTATCCCTTAATTTTTTTTAATGTGTAGAAGCCATCTTCTGATGATTCTTCTTCAGCTCTGAAATTTCTGAGAACAGAAAATGGGTATTACTAGTTGGGAAATTCAATTACTTTCACATTATCTGAGATAAATTCATTATTAAAAAGATGTAGAGAACATAAAATTAATAAAATACATTCAGGGAACTTTCTTCAGCCACCACATTAAGCCCAAAGAGATCAGGCTGTTGAGAAGGTACATTCAGGGAATGAAGTTGGGCAGAAAGAAGGGGTTACAGTGATGCAACATTTAAATGGCTATGGTCATGATTCAGTTAGATTTTGAGTGGCAATGGGAAAGAACAAAGGCAGACCAAGAGTAAACATTTTAAACTGGAAAAAGGCAAACTTTACTAAACTGAGATATAATTTGGAAGTATTAAATAAATTTTGCAGTTCATTCTAATTCAAATGTAACTTGGATTGGAAACAGCTACTTGAAGATAAATCAGTGTCAGAGCAGTGCAAAACATTCAAGGACGAGATAAAGAGGATTCAGACCAAATACATTCTCATAAAAAAAGGTGAGTCTTGAAATATTAGACCACTTTTTTACGTCCATTGTGAACAGTCTTCTTTCTGTGGTGTAATTATTTTCCATGCTTCAGTTTGAACTATGCTTGATGCAAAAGTAAACAAATTATCCCCTAACAAACTAATCTTTAAAAGCATATGTTGTCACAGCAAATTTTGCAATCAAAACATGATTTAGTTAGATTTGATTTAATATGTGTGCGTGAAGGACTGACAGTGATGACTCTCAATGAAAATAACTGGATAATGAGAACAGATGCTATCCAGACAAAATTCCAGAAAATGGAGACAGAAACTCAAATGCCTCAGTTTATAAAGATGCAAACAGCAAAATTTTCAATGAAGGAAGCAGAATTTCATTGACTATTGGTAAGTGGGTGAAATGATCCTGAAATATGAGACTGATGTGATAAAACTACAAGGATATGGCCAGGATAAGGCCACACTGAGGTGAAAACTAATGGAGTGCAAACCCACCAGAATTCATCTTTGTGGGATCATACAGGATCTAATACACAAAGACATTTCATTGATGGGGCTATTACATTGTAAATGAATAAACATGAAGTTCAAAGTCCTTTTTTATCCAGCTTTATATTGATTTATTAAGAATAGTTAAACTTTGTAGTTTAACTTCAGTTAGCACAATTTCATATTGCAGACGGATTGAAAGAGAAAACAGAACCCATATCTGATATGTCCTTACTCTTCTCATTTTTATGACAAGAACCTTTTAATTCTTTGGTAAATCTTCTTAGGGCTGAATCTTATGATATCGTTGCTAAGTGTCAATTTGTCGCATTTCATTGAAGGTTTCTTTCCATGTTGCCTAGCAAGATTTCTCACCATATCATCTCAAACTCGCCTCATTAACCACCACCCACACCCCTACAGTGTCCCTCTAGGCCAATTCTACCACTCGCCATAGCCATAAGAGTTCACCGTTCACTGGATTCCCTGGAATGGACAGCCTGCAGTTGCACAACCACATGAGTCTGGGCATTTCAATACATTTCCTGACATTTAAAAGAAATTTGCACCCTGCTTCACAGACAGGGGCCTGGATGTTCTGGTTGATGGGAGGAGGGAGGTCCTCCTCTCCCTAGACCAGCAAAAGCAGCCATGGAATCAGATTCTGCCAGCTTGGGCCAAGATTGCCACCTGCATCAGGGAAGTCTCAAGTTTTTGGACCTACTGCCAAGGTCAGTGCAACCACTTTCTCTCTCCTCCTTCACATTCTCCCACTTCTATTCCTGCTACTGACCCATTCTCCCACCAATGCTAATGCTCTGCCACTGTAACTGTCCCATGCAACATCTTCCATCAATCTCTCCTCCACACTTCCTACACAATGAACCCTCCGTTCTCATGAGAACCCTTCTCATCCACCCGTGGCATCTCACCATCTGCACCAGCACTAACAGCTATGCCACCCATTTCCATATCACTCACTCCCACCCTTTATCTCATTCCAGGAGAAGATAGTTCAGGGAGAAGTGATGGCCTAGTGGTCTTATTGCAGGACTGTTAATCCAGAGATCCAGATAATGTTCTGGGGACATGCATTTGAATTCTGCTATGGCAGATGGTGGAATTTGAATTCAATAAATATCTAGAATTAAGAATCTAGTAATGACCATGAATCCATTGTTGATTGTTGGAAAACCCATCTGGTTCAATAATGTCCTCTAGGGTACGAAACTGCCATCCTTACCTCCTCTGGTCTACATGTGACTCCAGACCCATAGCAATGTGGTTCACTTTTAACTGCCTTATGGACAATTAGGGTTGGGCAATAAATGCTGGCCGAGCCAGCAACACCCTCGTCCTGTGAATGAATAAAGAAAAGAAAATAGGGCAAAAGGGGTCCTGTCAGGTGCTGGGCATTCTCAAAATTAGGCTCCTCACCTTCGATGAGGAAAGAACCCAGGCACTCACAGAAAAGTATGGGGACCTCTCCGGAAGGGATGTAAAGACATCTAAGCTGCCTGACAACCGAGTAAGTACCATTCTTCATTCCAATGCAACTATCATATTAATCCCACTGTCATAATCACACACAAACTATAACCATTGATCACTCTTTTATGTCTTGCAGATGCAAGTGCAATGTTCACTGCCAAGTTGGCGTTTCCACAAGAAAGGCTCTCCAAATCTCACAGCAGGTAAGTTCAGAGACCTCAGAGTAGACATTAGCAAGGCTGCTTCCTTTGCGCATACCCCAACCCATTCCCAACTTCAACTGCCACCATCTCATACCTCAACAGGACATCTAGCTAGGTTACTGTTGGGAACACAAGCTGGTGAGCACAGCACTCCCACATTTCTGCAATATTTCCTTCGATAAGGGACCCAAAACTATTCACAGTATTCCATCTGTGTTCTGATTAGTGCATTGCATAGTTTTAGAAAAACCTCTCTACATTTGCATTCAATTCCCTTTGAAATAAGAGCCAACAATGCATTTGCCTTTCTATTATCCGCTAAATTTATATTCTAGCTTTTTGTGATTCATTGCTGAAGACCCCCAAATCCCTCTGTGTTCTAGCTTTCTGCAGTCTTTCTCCATTTAAATAATACTCAACACCTATATTCTTCCTGCCAAATACATAACCTCACATTTCCACAGCTTATATTCCATCAGCCACTCAATCTTTGTTCTATAGCATTGAAAAAAATGCAAATTTATTTTAAATATTAAACTTATATGAACCACAATCAAAGTGAGGGTGTGGTCTCTGGGTCTGCATTGAAAATCAGTAGAAGCTCCACTTTATCTAATTTGAGGAGTCGCCATCAATTTTGAAGTATATTATTATCTGCAAAATACTGCAGCAGCCATAAAAACTGGCTTATAAATCATATCAGCTATTAAAAAAGTCTCACCCACATCCTTTAAGTGAACAACAGGGGATTGTTCACATTTGGCAGACATCTACCTCCAAGTTTACAAGTCATAAAGGTCTTTTATGTTCATATGAGAGATTTTTGAGTAATTGTTCAAGTTGTTTCTCCTGAGATTGCAAAACAGATGTTCTGAAGTTACCAAATATTGTTGAGATAAAAATTAACCTTGATTTGTGGCCATCGGGGAATTAACTATCCATTCCAAATTGCACTTGCCCATTGACCTCCCAATGGGCTTTTGCATGATAACATGATGTAATTAGAAATTGACAACAACTCAATGCCCTCTACAGGAGATCTGTGATCGATGAGAACACAGCTAACAGCAGTATCACCTAAATCACTCATTTTGAAGAATTCTTCACGAGCAGTGCAGAGTCAACCATGCACATATGATAAAATAAAGTGCAGGAAAGAAAGACAGAGAGATTCACGAAGCAAGAAAATATATGGTTTTATATCTCCAACTATAATTAAAATCTGAAAGAATGAGACTTCCAACTCACAAAACAGTTTTCACTCTGGGAGAGGCTATTTGCAAAAGATACGTTGATAACACTATCCAATATCCATCTACACTTGAATGGACAAACTTTAACTTGTAGCAAGAATTATGAAGACCTAGGGGATGAGTACATGCATTTTTTGTGTCCCACTGGAGAATTGTTCAGTGAAATGCTGTTGCAGCAACGTTTCTGAGCAGTACAACACAGACAGCAACCTCTCAGTTTCCAGTATTCAGGCTGTGCACATGTTGTCACCATGAGCTGTTGTCTAAACTACTCTTTAATCATGGTGCCTGAAATAACTGCACAGAGACCGGTATCCCATCACCAAGTGACCCTTTATTTAGATGTGCACAGTGTGCTGGCTATGAACAGCCAAATTGGATTCAGTCCCTGAAGTCAGGAGACTCTCTGAACCTCCTGTTTATTTTTTTTTTAATCTCTGACACTCCTGTTTGTTTTTTTTACCCTCACACTACCGCCTAACCGCGGTGGTGATTTTATTTTCCCCCAGCACCCATGTTGTGTGTGTGCAGGTGTGAGACACAGTGAAAGACACAAGGTGCACGAATCTTTATTCAAATTTACCTCCTGTGTATATGTGTCAGCTAGGGCTCCCTGATTTGCCCAGGTTAACGATCCCAATCAACAATCTCATAGTCAATAGGATCCACTTGGTTCCAATCACTACAGCACCCTAATGCCATTTTTATCATAAAATCTGGGTTCTTATGGTAAGCTTTGCTCAAACTGGTTAATAAGTGGGTTACAGCCAAGGTTGGTTTAAAACCTTACTGCTGATCAATGTTTTAATAATCTCTTGGACTTTAAGTATAAGAAAATTCTAGTTAACTAGAATTTATCCTAATTTCCTCACTCACCTTTACCCTCACAGTGCACAATATGGAAAGATGCACTTTACAGGGACATGTAAATGTGAACAATAGACCAAGAAATTTTGTAAATCTGTAAGCTTCAAAGACTTGATGAATTAAGAGAGAAAATTATTTGGTTGAAAATTACAGATGTTTTTGTGTAGTTTATTTTTGAACTGAGGAGTGGCAGATGGAGTTTAGATCAATGTGAGGTGTTGCATTTTGGTAAGGCAAATCAAGGGAGGACTTGTACGCTTAATGGTAAAGTTCTAGGAAGTGTTGCTGACAAAGAAACCTTGGAGTGCAGGTTCATAGGTCTTTGAAAGTGGAGTCACAGGTAGACAGGATAATGAAGAAGGCGTTTGGTATGCTTTCTTTATTAGTCAGTGCACTGAGTATAGGAGTTGGGAAGTAATGTTGCAACTGTACAGGACATTGGTTAGGCCCCCACTTTGGAATACTACATTCAATTCTAGTCTCCCTGCAATAGGAAGGATGTTGTGAAACTTGAAAGGGTTCAGAAAAGACTTATAAGGACGTTGCCGGGGTTGGAGGGTTTGACCTATAGGGAGAGGCTGAATAGACTTGGGCTATTTTCCCTGGAGGGTCGCAGGCTGAGGGAGGACTTTATAGAGGTTTATAAAATCATGAGGGGTATGGATAGGGTGAATATCCAAGGTCTTTTCCCCATGGTAGGGGAGTACAAAACTCGAGGCCGCAGGTTTAAGGTGAGAGGGGAAAGGTTTAACAGAAAGCCAAGGAGTAATGTTTTTAGGAAGTGGGTGGTATATGTATGGAATGCATGGAAGAAGTGGTGGAGGCTGGTACAATGGCATTTAAGAGGCATCTGGTGGGGTACATGAATAGGCAAGGTTTAGAGGGAAATGGGCAAAATGCTAGCAAATGGGACTAGATTGATTCAGGATATCTGGTCGGTGTGGACAAATTGGATTGTAGGGTCTTTTACCATGCTATACAACTCTATGATTAAATTGTGAATACTAACTAGTAACCACTGTGGCAAAAACTCAAGTAATGTGACAAAGAACAAAATAACTATTACTCAAGAGAATAATTAGTAAACTGGTGGCAAACTTGCAGTTTTTCACCGAAGAGCATTACTAAGCAGAGTTTAAATGCTTCCATGAAATCTTCTAAGGTTGGGCAAAATTATTAACGGTGTAAAAGAAACAGCTGTTTGTTTCCCTTGATCACACCGCATAAAATGAAGATATTTATAGATTGTAGTAGCACAGCAATGAGGCAGGCATCTTATTTAGGACTGATTTAATGCTATTAAGATATCATCTCTTGCACTGTTAAAAAAAACATAAATTCAGAGTGGAGCAGAAGATGTTTATGTCATTCTTGACACTGGTTGCAGAATGCCTAGAAAAACAGACAAAATACTCTGTAATAAAGAGACAAAATCCTTGCTGGAAATACAAAGTGGATCAGGCAGCATTTATGGCAAAATACAACAGATAAACATCTTAAATCTCTAAGTGGAATTGAAAAAAATCAGAGATTGAACAGGATTAAAGCAAGTACTTCCTGCTTTGTGACAAGGACACCAGACCTGGCAATTACCATATCCAAAGGAGAATCCAGCTGTTGCTTCTTAATTTCCAATGGCATTACCAATATTGAATTATCCACCATTAATATCCTGGGAGTTAGCGCTGACCAGAAACCAAAGCAGACCAGCCATATAAATTCTGTGCTACAAATCCAGATCAGAGGCTAGAAATTCTGTGGTGAGTAATACACCTCCTGACACCTGAATGCCAATATCTGCAAGACCCAATTCAGGAATGTGATGGAACACTCTTCACTTCCTGGATGAGTGCAGCTCCAACAACACTCGAGTGACTCAACATTATCCTGGAAAAATCAGCACATCGATTTGCATCACACCACTTCTTTAAACATTCACTTTCTTAATCACAGACTGGCAGTGGCCACAGTGGGTATCATCTACAAGATGTATTAAAGAAAGTCACTAAGGTTTCTTCAAGAGCAACTTCCTGACCCTCTAACTCTATCACAAAGGAGCACAAGGGGAAGAGATGAATGGGAATAGAACCATTTGTAAATCCTCCTCCAAACTACATAACATCCTGACTTGCATCTATTTCACCACTATTACTTCATGATCACTATTTCACCATTCGTTTACTGTCAGTGAGTCAAAATCCTGGAACTTCCTTCTGAGCAGCACTGTGTGCATCCCTACTCCCCAAAGACTGAAGTATTTCAAGAAGGCAAGTTACCTTCTCCAAGGTAGTTGGGAATGGACAATGCTGGCTCAATCAGTGATGGCCACATTCCTATTAATGCATATTAAAAAGACACATAAGGGAAATATGAAAATGGCAGATACAAACAATGGATACAAGAGACAATAGCTGATAGCCATGACATCTGGAGGGGGGGAGCTGTTTGAAGTGGCATTGACAGGGGTGAGTAAAAGTGAATAGCTCTGCTGGCCAAGAACAGAGACCAGAAACTCCTGTGCCTGCTCAGCCCACAACTTTCCAGGGCACAGAGCCTGCCATACCGGAGTGTGGCTCCTGAGTCACACTCAGTGATATGTAAGGTAGGACTGACCATCATAGAGTCAACCATTGTCTTAGAAAGAGCAGGAAAGATGAGGAGCAAAGAACAAAAGGGAAGATTTGTAACAGAGTGGGAGGCAAGAGAAACTGAATAACAATTGTGATGATAGTGTAAGGCGAAATGAGATGGGAGTGCGACAAAAGAGAGCATAGAGGAAGTGTGATTTAAAAATAGAATCATCATCAACAACTGTCATTCAACATGTTTGAGCAGAGATTAAGTTCTGATATTGCTGAAATCAGCATTGTGTCTGAAAGGCTATAAATTGTCTCATCAAAAGATGAGTTGCTGTTCTTTAAACTTACATTGAGCTTCAGTGGAGCAGTCTAAGAAACCTAACAGGGTGTGGAACCAGCACAGACAAATAGGTAGGCCATTTGCTTTTGTCAGAATATTCTGTTAATCGTTTTTCTAAAACCTTTAATGGGATGTGGAAGTTATTGGAAAGTTTGCAGGAAATTTGTTGACCGACTATACTTCTCTACTTGCCCCTGAACTGAGTAACTTGTGAAGTCATTTTAAAAGGCAGTTAAGAGTTAAGCACATTGGTATGGGTCTGGAGTCACATAGATTGTGAGTTCCCTGATTAGGACTGTTAATCTAATCCAATCAGGGAGCCCTGGTTGACGGATATTAACAGGAGTGTCAGAGATACTGACACACCGGTGCATCGCTCTGTATGAGGTTGTTCTGTATGAGGTCAAGAACTGTCCAAGTATAAATAAAGGGTGACTTGGTGATGGGACACCGGCCTATGTGGAGTTATTCCAGTGGCGATGAGAGTAAAGCATGACCCTGAAGAAAGACGCTCTCAACAGAATTAGGGTAAGCATTTCTTACATCCTGCCTTGCATTGGGAAGCTTGATTTGTTTGACCCTGCCATTGAGGACTGGGCCCAGTATCTGGAAACAATGTGTTTTTTTTTCCAGGAAAAAGGACATTGTAGCAGAAGAAAAATGAGTAATTCTCCTGATAACCTGCAGAGCTGCAGGGTTTTTTTCTGTCATTAGGAACCTAACTTTCTGTGAGGCATCAGATACTAAAACTTTTCAAGAACTGACTGACATAGTTAAGGAATATTATGACCCGAAGCCTCTAACTCTGAGATGCTACCATTTTTACGCGGCAATTTGAGAACCAGGGGAATCAGTATTGGTATTTATGACTAGCTTAAGACAACTGGCAGAAGACTGTGAATTTACTTTACCCCTTAATGAGATGCTGAGAGACCATCTGGTATTTGGGATTAATGATAGAACTATGCAAAAGGTCCTGCTAGGTGAAGCCCAACTGAACTTCAAATACGTGCTACAACTAGCTTTGTCATTGGAAAATGCAGCAAGTGGTACAAGCAAGTTGCAAGGTATTCTGATCGAAGTGGACACCCTCAACAGTCTGACTGAGCTTGGGGAGTACCTCTTGACTGCAGGCAATTGCATAGACTAAGTCAGGACGTTTCCCATCCACATCCCTCTCACAATCTCTCCAGTTTCAGACTTACCCAGGCTCAGAATCCAATGGATCATCCCTGATTGTGAACCACCACATCATTCTCTCTAGTCCTCTTCCTTATCAGATTCTAAATGGAACATTTTCTCTGTGATACCCTATAACTCTTTAACCAATTTAGTACACTACATGCATTGCTCACAATGTAGTCTCCTCTACACTCAAAACAGCATTGTAGGTTGTGTGAACACCTCACAGAAAACCATTTAGTCCGCAGAAGGTTGTTGCCTTGTAGAACTGTGTTGCCCCAGTGAGCAGTAAAGCCAGGTCATGAATATCTTTAACGCAGAGTTATATAAATATGATTGATAATGGAATCAAAGAGCGCTGGGGGAGAACAGGGATTAGAAATGAAATTAGAGTTGAGGACATATTCAGATGAGCCATAGTCTTGTCAAATTGGAGGAGCAGACTTGAAGGGTTAACCCCAGCTTCCAGCATGTCTGCTTGGATACAAGCCCAGCACCAAGCTTCTGATGGCTTGCTATATTAATTTTCCATCTTGATCTCACATGAATGCTATAGTGGGTGACGCTCTGGCCACTCTTCAATATTAACTCTTTCAGATCTCTCTCCAAGCATTTTTTTTCCTTTATAAATGTTTACCAATTGGTGCATGTAATTATTTTTATCACAACCACATCTCCCCCAAGTATCTCATTTGCAGTAATTCAGCCGATTTGAAGGTTTCGCAATTTTTCCAGGACACATTCACTTTGGACTTGGAAGAATCCTAGGTATTGGAGTTGAAGGTTGTCGAATCTGATCCTATTCTGACAGTGTAAAGTCTGTAGATCCCTTTTATTGAATTTCCTTTGTGAGAATTTTTTTATTCTTTCATGGGATATGGAATGGCTGGCTTGCTACCAACCCTAATGGCCTTTGAATACCATGTTAGAGGGCAGGTAAGAGATAACCACATTGCTGTAGTCTGGACGAACACATAGAACAGACAAGTTTTGGATGGAAGAAAGATTTCCTTCCTTAAAGGAAATTAAGGAACTAGATTTTATGACAACTGTCAATGGTTTCAAGATAAACATGACTGAGACTAGGTTTTTAGCTACATTTTTTATTAACTGAATTTAAATTCCACCAAGTGCTATGGCAAGATTTGAACCCTCACACCCAGAGGATTAACCTTGGCCTTTACTGGTCCAATAGCACCACCTCTCCTGTCTCTCCTATAACAGGCAGCTGAGTCAATCCAAGGGCATTTGCTGGTCAGTTTTCCCTTAACTCAAAGAATTCCAATGCCAGTGTCTTATAATGTGCCCACCTCACTGCTCCAAAAAGTCATGTAGTCCTTTATAATCAAAGTGTAGACCACACAATCCCAGCTTGATCTTCAAGCTGCAAAACATAAACAATTCTTCTGCTGCTTTTTAGCTGTATAGTAGTGTTCAACTTCCATTTTCCAATTTGTAGTTTTGAAGGAAAAATATGTAGTGCCTAACATAGGCAAAATGGAGGGGATACTATTGCAATGTCATTATGCCAACTGTTAACTTTGAATCTGAGATTGAGATCTGAGATGCAGTAAAGGACTTGGTTCCTACGAGGTTAAAATCTTATTAATGTGTTCCTGGCTCAGGAAATGTGGAGTTGTTACCTCACCAATCTGTGGAAGGTGTGTTTAGAGCGAGAAACAAAAAGAAGATAGTGATGGCTGCTGTCAGGAGTGTAAATGACTCTCTTCCTTTCCATGACACACTGCTGTTCCTATTCTCACTGGAAACTCATCTCCATAATCAATTAAGAGCACACAACCTTAACTGTCAGACCTTCAATTGGCTTCCCACCAGGGAGAGCTCCTATAACCAGTCTCCTTGGTGAAAATCTCATGCAAAATTTTTAAATAACATAATTTTGCTCAGTGACACTTTAATAGAATTATGATTTTTACAGGTTTGTACTGTCAAATGGAGCAGTTGATAAGATTATTGGCTACGTAAGGTGATGGGTTAAATATGCCAATATTTAGAGTCATGGAGATGTAGAGCACAGAAACAGACCCTTTGGTCCAATTTGTCCATGCCGACAGGATATCCCAACCCAATCCAGTCCCACCTGCCAGCACCCAGTCCATGTCCCTCCAAACCCTTCTTATTCATATACCCATCCAAATGCCTTTTAAATGTTGCAATTGTACCAGCCTCCACCACTTCTTCTGGAAGCTCATTCCATACACGTACCACCCTCTTTGTGAAAAAGTTGCCCTTTAAGTCTCTTTTATATCTTTCCCATCTCATCCTAAAACGATGCCCTCTAGTTCTGGACTCCCCCACCCCAGGGAAAAGACTTTGTCTATTTATCCTATCCATGACCTCATGATTTTATAAATCTCTATAAGGTCACCCCTCAGCCCCCGACACTCCAGGGAAAACAGCTCCAGCCGATTCAACCCTGGCAACATCCTTGTAAATCTTTTCTGAACCCTTTCAAGTTTCACAATGTTCTTCCAATAGGAAGGAGGCCAGAATTGCACGTAATATTCCAACAGTGGCCAAACCAATGTCCTTTACAGCCACAACATGACCTCCAATCTCCTGTACTCAATACTCTGAACAATAAAGGAAAGCATACCAAACGCCTTCTTCACTATCCTATCTACCTGCAACTCCACTTTCAAGAAGCTATGAGCCTGCACTCCAAAGTCTCTTTGTTCAGCAACACTCCCGAGGACCTTACCATTAAGGGTATATGTCTTGCCAAGATGTGCTTTCCCAAAATGCAGCACCTCGCATTTATCTGAATTAAACTCCATCTGCCACTCCTCAGCTCATTGGCCCATCTGGTCAAGATCCTGTTGTAATCTGAGGTAACCTTCCTCGCTGTCCACTACACCTCCAATTTTGGTGTCATCTGCAAACTTACTAACTATAACTTTTATGCTCATATCCAAATCATTTATATAAATGGAGAAAAGTAGTGGACGCAGCACCGATCATTGTGACACTCCACTGGTCACAGGCCTCCAGTCTGAAAAACAACCTTTGATGAGATGGTGATGCTGAAATTTTGGGTCAAATTGTATTGCAAGATGTTTTAAAAATGTAAATCTAACATGACAGTTGATATTTTCAAAAATATATTGGTTTAAACGCCCACCTGCACTGCTGCCAGTTATTTCAATGGAAATTATTCATTCAATCTCTCAAACTGGGAAGTAAACGATAAAGAATAGGTAATATAATACGGCTTAATTTGAAAATTAACCTCCTGTAGTTTTAATTTCTTGCCAAGGAAGGTGGGAACGTAATTAATCAAATATTTCCTGGAGAAACAAAGGACCTTGGTTGTTTTATTTTACAATTACTTATAATTCATATTTTTAGTTGCAATATTTTATTAATGCTTTTAAATTATTACTTTTTGCAAGCTGATTGTATGCTCACTAAACTCTACTATCAATCTATAAACAGGCAATTAAGTGACAATTTTACAAAATATTTGAGGCATATTTAATATATAATTAATAAGTCAAGGAAATGAAATGCATTTTTTATTGAAATGCAATAAAATGACATACACAATACACAAGCTCGAGACTACAAACTAAGGTAGAGTCTAAACCTGACAAAATCAACATCAGAGCTGGTGGCAGCAACTGAGAAATAGAATTAGTTTCAATTTTTTTATTTTCTTTTTCTTTGTTCCCCTTTGGAAAGCAGGCCATTTGGCACAACAAGTCCACACTGATCCTCCAAAGAGTAACACACCCAGATCCATTCCCCTACACCTGTTACTCTACGTTTCCCCTGACTAATGCACCTAGCCTACACATCCCTGAACACTACGAGCAATTTTAGCATGGCCAACTCACCTAACCTGCACATCTTTGGATTGTGGGAGGAAACTGGAGCACTGGGAGGAAACGCACACAGACATGGGGAGAATGTGCAAACTCCACACAAATAGTCACCCGAGGCTGGAAGCGAAGGCGGGTTCCTGGTGCTGTGAGGCAGCAGTGTTAACCATGCCACCCCAGAATTAGTTTGAATGTCACATATATTCAAATGAGTAATGAAAGGTTTACACATGTCACAGTATAGGGCCATTCTTAAGTACAAAGGTATCTTGGGACAGATAGTTAAGATCAAATTCTTAGGAAACAAAACACACTTTGAACAACATAGAACTAAATAGTCCAGCATTATAGGTTTATAGGAATAAATTTTAAAAAAGTAAAATGTTCTGGAAGTTAGTTTTTCCGAACCCCGTCCATGCCAGTACCTCGTCTCAAGGGTGACGTGCACCGTCTCACTGCTGCCTGCTCCTGACCCACCAGTGTAGGAGTTAGCCCACTTTAGGCACCATCTCTTCGCTGCTGGGCCCATTCCGCTGATACTGCTGAACCCACACTTGCCCCACAACCAAGCATCCCCGGCACCACTGCCAGGCCAAGCCAGGCTGCCTCCGGGCCACAAATCCCACTTCAGTTGCAGATATTTTTTTTAGATTAGATTACATTACAGTGTGGAAACAGGCCCTTCGGCCCAACAAGTCCACACCGCCCCGCCGAAGCGCAACCCACCCATACCCCTACATTTACTCCTTACCTAGCACCACGGGCAATTTAGCGTGGCCAATTTACCTGACCTGCACATTTTTGGACTGTGGGAGGAAACCGGCGCACCCGGAGGAAACCCACGCAGACACGGGGAGAATGTGCAAACTCCACACAGTCAGTCGCCTGAGGCGGGAATTGAACCCGGGTCTCTGGCGCTGTGAGGCAGCAGTGCCATCTTGAACACCCTGCTGCAATCGGGCTTCAACATCAAAAAAAAACTTCACTGCTGCTGTCACAGGCCCGAATGGAGAGAAAACACACTTCGCTGTCACCAGCCACCGATCAGTGAGAGAATGTCCTGACTGCTGCCTCCTATCACCGGGAGAAAGTCCTAACAGTGCTTCCTATCACCAGGAGAATGTCCTGGCTGCTGCTCCTATCACCGGGAGAATGTCCTGGCTGCTGCTCCTATCACCGGGAGAATGTCCTGGCAGTGCTTCCTATCACCAGGAGAATATTCTGGCTGTGCTTCCTATTACCGGGAGAATGCCCTGGCTGCTGCCTCCTATCACTGGGAGAATGTCCCGGCTCTGCTTCCTATCACCGGGAGAATGTCCTGGCTGTGCTTCCTATCACCAGGAGAATGTCCTGGCTGTGATTCCTATCACCGGGGGAATGCTCTGGCTGCTGCCTACTATCACCAGGAAAATGTCCTGAATGCTGACTCCTATCACCAGGAGAATGCCATGGCTGCTGCGTCCTATCACTGGGAGAATGTCCTGGCTCTGCTTCCTATCACCGGGAGAAGGTCCCAGCTGTGCTTCCTACCACCAGGAGAATGGCCTGGCTGTGCTTCCTATCACTGGGAGAATGTCCTGGCTGCTACCTCCTATCACCGGGACAATGTCCCGGCCACTGCCTCCTATCACTGGGAGAATGTCCTGGCTGTGCTTCCAATCACCAGGGGAAAGTCCTGGCAGTGCCGCCGATCACCGGGAGAATGCCCTGGCTGCTGCCTCCTAACACCAGGAGACTGTTCTGGCTCTGGTTCCTATCACCAGGAGAATATCCTGGCTGTGCTTCCTATCACCAGGAGAATGCCAACGCCCCTGCCCCCTATCACCGGGAGAATGTTCTGGCTGTGCTTCCTATCACCGGTAGAATGTCCTGGCCGTGCTTCCAGTCACCCGGAGAATGTCCTGGCTGTGCTTCCTATCACCAGAAGAATGTCCTGGCTGTGCTTCCTTTCACAAGGGAATGTCCTGGCTGCAGCCTCCAATCACTGGGAGAATGTCTTGGCTGTGCTTCCTATCACTGGGAGAATGTTCTAGCTGCTGTCTACTAGCACGAGGAGAATGTTCTGGCTCCAGCCCCCCATTACCGGGAAAATGTCGTGGCTGTGCTTCCTATCACCAGGAGAATGTACTGGCAGTGCTTCCTATCACCGGGAGAATGTCCTGGCAGTGCCTCCTATCACCAGGAGAATGTCCTAGCTGCTGCCTCCTATCACCAGGAAAATGTCCCAGCTGCTGCCTACTATCACTGGGATAATGTCCTGGCTGTGCTTCCTATCACCAGGAGAATGTCCTGGCTGTGCTTCCTATCACCAGGAGAATGTCCTGGCTCTGCTTCCCAACACCAGGAGAATGTCCTGGCTGCTGCCTCCTATCACCAGGAAAATGTCCTGGTTCCTGACTCCTACCACCAGGAGAATGTCCTGTCTGCTGCTGCCTATCACCGGAAGAATGTCCTGGCTGTGCTTCCAATCACCGGGAGAAAGTCCTGGCAGTGCTTCCTATCACCGGGAGAATGTCCTCGCTGTGATTCCTATCACCGGGAGAATGTCCTGGCTGCTGCCTCCTATCACCGGGAGAATGTCCTGGCTCTGCTTCCTATCACCAGGAGAATGTCCTGGCTGCTGCCTCCTATCACCGGGAGAAAGTCCTGGCTGTGCATCCAATCACTGGGAAAAAGTCCTGGCAGTGCTTCCTATCACCAGGAGAATGCCCTGGCTGTGCTTCCTATCACCAGGACAATGTCCTGGCTGCTGCCTCCTATCACCGGAGGAATACCCTGGCTGTGCTTCCTATCACCAGGACAATGTCCTGCCTGCTGCCTCCTATCACCGGAGGAATACCCTGGCTGTGCTTACTATCACCAGGACAATGTCCTGGCTGCTGCCTCCTATAACCGGGATAATGTCCTAGCTGTGCTTCCTATCACCGGGAGAATGTCTTCGCTGTGCTTCCAATCACCAGGAGAATGTCCTGGCCGCTGTTTCCTATCACCGGGAGAAAGTCCTGGCAGTGCTTCCTATCACCAGGAGAATGTCCTGGCAGTGCTTCCTATCACCAGGAGAATGTCCTGGCTGTGCTTCCTATCACCGGGAGAATGTCCTGGCCTCTGCCTCCTCTCACCGGGAGAATGTCCTGGCTGTGCTTCCTATCACCGGGAGAATGTGCTGGCAGTGCTTCCTATCACCGGGAGAATGTCCTGGCCACTGCTTCCTATCACCGGGAGAATGTCCTAGCTGCTGCCTACTATCACCAGGATAATGTCCTGACTGCTGCCTACTATCACCGGAAGAATGTCCTGGCTGTGCTTCCAATCACTGGGAAAAAGTCCTGGCAGTGCTTCCTATAATCGGGAGAATGTCCTGGCAGTGCTTCTTATCACCAGGAGAACGTCCTGGCACTGC
Source organism: Chiloscyllium punctatum (assembly GCF_047496795.1). Lineage (NCBI taxonomy): Eukaryota > Metazoa > Chordata > Chondrichthyes > Orectolobiformes > Hemiscylliidae > Chiloscyllium > Chiloscyllium punctatum. The sequence continues at coordinate 78,171,656 of NC_092760.1, forward strand.
TTCCTATTACCGGGAGAATGTCCTCACTGTGCTTCCTATCACCAGGAGAATGTCCTGGCTGCTGCCTCCTATCACCGGGAGAATGTCCTGGCTGTGCTTCCTATTACTGGTAGAATGTCCTGGTCGCTGCAGCCTATCACCAGGAGAGTGTCCTGGCTGTGCTTCCGATCACTGGGAAAAAGTCCTGGCAGTGCTTCCTATTACCAGGAGAATGTTCTGGCTGTCCTTCCAATCACCGGGAGAAAGTCCTGGCTCTGCTTCCTATCACCGGGAGAATGTCCTGGCTCTGCTTCCTATCACCGGGAGATTGTCCTGGCTCTGCTTCCTATCACCAGGAGAATGTCCTGGCTGTGCTTCCTATCACCAGGAGAATGTCCTGGCTGCTGCCTCCGATCACCGGGAGAATGTCCTGGCTCTGCTTCCCAACACCAGGAGAATGTCCTGGCTGCTGCCTCCGATCACCGGGAGAATGTCCTGGCTCTGCTTCCCAACACCAGGAGAATGTCCTGGCTGTGCTTTCAAACACCAGGAGAATGTCCTGGCTGTGTTTCCTATCACCGGGAGAATGTCATCCCTGTGCTTCCTGTCACCAGGACAATTTCCTGGCTGCTGCCTCCTATCACCGGAAGAATGCCCTGGCTGTGCTTCCTATCACTGGGGGAATGTCCTGGCTGTGCTTCCTATCATCGGGAGAATGTCCTGGCTGCTGCTTCCTATCACCGGGAGAATGTCTTGGCTGTGCTTCATATCACCGGGAGAATGTCCTGGCTGCTGCCTCCGATCACCGGGAGAATGTCCTGGCTGTGCTTCCTATCACCAGGAGAATGTCCTGACTGCTGCCTACTATCACCAGGAGAATGTCCTGGCTCTGCTTCCCAACACCAGGAGAATGTCCTGGCCGCTGACTCCCATCACCGGGAGAATGTCCTGGCTGTGCTTCCTATCACCAGGAGAATGTCCTGACTGCTGCCTACTATCACCAGGAGAATGTCCTGGCTCTGCTTCCCAACACCAGGAGAATGTCCTGGCCGCTGACTCCCATCACCGGGAGAATTACCTGGCTATGCTTCCTATCACCAGGAGAATGTCCTGGCTGTGCTTTCTAACACCAGGAGAATGTCCTGGCTGTGCTTCCTATCACCGGGAGAATGTCATCCCTGTGCTTCCTGTCACCAGGACAATTTCCTGGCTGCTGCCTCCTATCACCGGAAGAATGCCCTGGCTGTGCTTCCTATCACTGGGAGAATGTCCTGGCTGTGCTTCCTATCACCGGGAGAATGTCCTGGCTGCTGCCTTCTATCACCGGGAGAATGTCCTGGCTGTGCTTCATATCACCGGGAGAATGTCCTGGCTGCTGCCTCCGATCACCGGGAGAATGTCCTGGCTGTGCTTCCTATCACCTGGAGAATGTCCTGACTGCTGCCTACTATCACCAGGAGAATGTCCTGGCTCTGCTTCCCAACACCAGGAGAATGTCCTGGCCGCTGACTCCCATCACCGGGAGAATTACCTGGCTATGCTTCCTATCAGTGGGAGAATGTCCTGTCTGAGCTTCTTATCAGCAGGAGAATGTCCTGGTTGTGCTTCCCATCACTGGGTGAATGTCCTGGTTGTGCTTCCCATCACTGGGAGAATGTCCTGGCTGTGCTTCCTATCACTGGGAGAATGTCCTGGCTGAGCTTCCTATCAGCAGGAGAATGTCCTGGCTGTGCTTCCTATCACCGGGAGAATGTCCTGGCTGCTGCCTCCTATCACCGGGATAACTTCCTAGCTGTGCTTCCCATCACCGGGAGAATGTCCTGGCTGCTGCCTCCTATCACCGGGACAAAGTCCTGGCTGTGCATCCAATCACTGGGAAAAAGTCCTGGAAGTGCTTCCTATTACCAGGAGAATGTCCTGGCTGTGCTTACTATGACCGGGAGAATGTCCTGGCTGCTGCCTCCTATCACCGGGTGAAAGTCCTGGCAGCGCTCCTATAATCGGGAGAATGTCCTCGCTGTGCTTCCTATCACCGGGAGAATGTCCTGGCCGCTGCCTCCTATCACCGTGAGAATGTCCTGGCTGTGCTTTCTATTACTGGAAGAATGTCCTGGCTGCTGCCTCCTATCACCGGGTGAAAGTCCTGGCAGCGCTCCTATAATCGGGAGAATGTCCTCGCTGTGCTTCCTATCACCGGGAGAATGTCCTGGCCGCTGCCTCCTATCACCGTGAGAATGTCCTGGCTGTGCTTTCTATTACTGGAAGAATGTCCTGGTTGCTGCAGCCTATCACCGGGAGAATGTCCTGGCTGTACTTCCTATCACCGGGAGAATGTCCTGGCTGTGCTTCCTATCACCAGGAGAATGTCTTGGCTGTTTCCTATCACCGTGAGAATGTCCTGGCTGTGCTTTCTATTACTGGAAGAATGTCCTGGCTCTGCTTCCTATCACCGGGAGAATATCCTGACTGTGCTTCCTATCACCGTGAGAATGTCCTGGCTGTGCTTCCTACCAGTGGGAGAATGTCCTGGCTGCTGCCTCCTATCACCGGGAGAATATCCTGACTGTGCTTCCTATCACCGTGAGAATGTCCTGGCTGTGCTTCCTATCATCAGGAGAATATCCTGGCTGTGCTTCCTACTATCACCGGGAGAATGTCCTGGCTGTGCTTCCTATCACCGGGAGAATGCCCTGGCTGTGCTTCCTATCACCGGGAGAATGCCCTGGCTGTGCTTCCTATCACCGGGAGAATGTCCTGGCTGTGCTTCCTACCAGTGGGAGAATGTCCTGGCTGCTGCCTCCGATCACCGGGAGAATGTCCTGGCTGTGCTTCCTATCACCGCGAGAATGTCCTGGCTGTGCTTCCTATCACCAGGAGAATGTCCTGGCCGCTGTTTCCTATCACCGGGAGAAAGTCCTGGCAGTGCTTCCTATCGCCGGGAGAATGCCCTGGCTACTGCATCCTATCACTGGAAGAATGTCCTGGCCGCTGCCTCCTATCACCGGGAGAATTTCCTGGCTGTGCTTCCTATCACCGGTAGAATGTCCTGGCCACTGCTTCCTATCACCGGGAGAATGTCCTAGCTGTTGCCTCCTATCACCAGGAAAATGTCCCAGCTGCTGCCTACTATCACCGGGATAATGTCCTGGCTGTGCTTCCTATTACCGGGAGAATGTTCTAGCTGCTGTGTACTAGCACCAGGAGAATGTTCTGGCTGCAGCCTCCCATTACCGAGAGAATGTCCTGGCTGTGCTTCCTATTACTGGTAGAATGTCCTGGTCGCTGCCTCCTATCACCGGGAGAATGTCCTGGCTTTGCTTCCTATCACCAGGAGAATGTCCTGGCTGTGCTTCCTATTACTGGTAGAATGTCCTGGTCGCTGCCTCCTATCACCAGGAGAATGTCCTGGCTTTGCTTCCTATCACTGGTAGAATGTCCTGGCCACTGCCTCCTATCACCGGGAGAATGTCCTAGCTGCTGCCTCCTATCACCAGGAAAATGTCCCAGCTGCTGCCTACTATCACCGGGATAATGTCCTGGCTGTGCTTCCGATCACCGGAAAAATGTCCTCGCTGTGCTTCCTATCACCAGAAGAATGTCCTGACTGCTGGCTACTGTCACCAGGAGAATGCCCTGGGTCTGCTTCCCAACACCAGGAGAATGTCCTGGCTGATCTTCCTATCACCAGGAAAATGTCCCAGCTGCTGCCTCCCATCACCGGGAGAATGACCTGGCTGTACTTCCTATCACCGGGAGAATGCCCTGGCCGCTGCCTACTATCACCGGGAGAATGTCCTTCCCCCTGTCTCCCATCACTGAGAGAATGTCCTGGCTGTGCTTCCTACTATCACCAGGAGAATGTCCTGGCTGCCGCCAACGATCACCGGGAGAATGCCCTGGCTGTGCTTTCTAACACCAGGAGAATGTCCTGGCTGTGCTTCCTATCACCGGAAGAATGCACTGGCTGTGCTTCCTTTCACCAGGAGAATGTCCTCGCTGTGCTTCCTATCGATGGGAGAATGTCCTGGCTGACTTTCCTATCAGCAGGAGAATGTCTTGGCTGTACTTCGTAACACCGGGAGAATGTCCTGGCTCTGCTTCCTATCACCGGGAGAATATCCTGACTGTGCTTCCTATCATTGGGAGAATGTCCTGGCTGTGCTTACTAACACCAGGAGAATGTCCTGGCTGTGCTTCCTATCACCGGGAGAATGTCCTGGCTGTGCTTACTAACACCAGGAGAATGTCCTGGCCGCTACCTCCTATCACCGGGAGAATGTCCTGGCTGTGCTTTCTATCACCAGGAGAAGGTCTGGCAGTGCTTCCTATCATTGGGAGAATGTCCTGGCTGTGCTTCCTATCACCGGGAGAATGTCCTGGCTGTGCTTCCTATCACCGGGAGAATGTCCTGGCTGTGCTTCCTATCACCGGGAGAATGTCCTGGCCACTGCCTCCTATCACCGGGAGAATGTCCTGGCTGTGCTTCCTATCACTGGGAGAATGTCCTCGCTGCTGACTCCCATCGCCGGGAGAATGTCCTGGCTGCTGCCTATCACAGGAAGAATGCCCTGGCGGTGCTTCCAATCACCGGGAAAAAGTCCTGGCAATGCTCCCTATCACCGGGAGAATGTCCTGGCAATGCTTCTTATCACCGGGAGAAAGTCCTGGCTATGCTTCCAATCACTGGGAAAAAGTCCTGGCAGTGCTTCCTATAATCGAGAGAATGCCCTGGCTGTGCTTCCTATCACCGGGAGAATGTCCTGGCTGTGCTTCCTATCACTGGTAGAACGTCCTGGTCGCTGCAGCCTATCACCAGGAGAATGTCCTGGCTGTGCTTCCTATCACCGTTAGAAAGTCATGGCTCTGCTTCCTATCACCGGGAGAATATCCTGACTGTGTTTCCTATCACGAGGAGAATGTCCTGGCTGTGCTTCCTATCACCGGGAGAATGTCCTTGCCCCTGACTCCCATCACTGGGAGAATATCCTGGCTGTGCTTCCTACTATCACCGGGAGAATGTCCTGGCTGTGAGTCCTAGCACCAGGAGAATGTCCTGGCTGTGCTTCCTATCACCGGGAGAATGTCCTGGCTGCTGCCTCCTATCACCGGGAGAATGTCCTGGCTGTGCTTCCTATCACCGGGAGAATGTCCTGGCTGTGCCTTCTATCACCAGGAGAATGCCCTGGCTGCTGCCTCCTATCACCAGGAGAATGCCCTGGCTGTTCTTCCTATCACCGGGAGAATGTCCTGGCTGTGCCTTCTATCACCAGGAGAATGCCCTGGCTGCTGCCTCCTATCACCAGGAGAATGCCCTGGCTGCTGCCTCCTATCACCAGGAGAATGTCCTGGCTGTGCTTCCTATCACCGGGAGAATGTCCTGGCTGCTGCCTCCTATCACCGGGAGAATGTCCTGGCTGTGCTTCCTATCACCGGGAGAATGTCCTGGCTGTGCCTTCTATCACCAGGAGAATGCCCTGGCTGCTGCCTCCTATCACCAGGAGAATGCCCTGGCTGTGCTTCCTATCACCGGTAGAATTTCTTGGCTGCTGCCCCCTATCACCGGGAGAATGTCCTGGCTGCAGCTTCCTATCCCCGGGAATGTCCTGGCTGCAGCTTCCTATCCCCGGGAGAATGTCCTGGCTCTGCTTCCTATCGCCAGCAGAATGTCCTGGCTGTTGCCACCTATCACCGGGTGAAGGCACATCCGAGATCTGCATGTGGCCCTCTGTCACTGCCACGCAGGTGCTGCCAACCAACCCGTCTCAGAAAAGAGGAGAATAAAGACCAAACGAAAACGAAACTAAAGCGAAAGTAAAGAGCAGAAGCAAAAGTAAAACAAAGAAGGGAAGAGATCGGACTGGATGTGCCCCGGGTAAAAGCCTATTCCTGTGCTTACATCTCTCATCGAAACTGAGAAATTGAGTCGTGCTGCTTCAACATCAGCCTCTTTCACTTCCACGGCCTTTGAAACATGAATCAAGCAAGCTCCTGGCTCCCTTGTGGATAGAGGACCTCCTTCCTCTTGTCTAAGCACTACACCAAGACTTCTCGCACTGTTTCAGAGAACCTCCCAGCACCATCTGAGGGGTCCTTCCCAGCACGAAGCTATTTTTAGACTGACTTACAACTTCTGCAGCAGTCAAACAGCACCCCCACGTTCAGAGAGTTTTGCAGTAGTGCAGGCTAGCTTGACTTTATGCTACCTCCTCATGATTTTGCACTTCCTCGTCAGTAACGGGAAGCACTCAACAGAAGTCTACAGCTGGCTGCATCATGGAATCATGTAAACAAGCAGGTAGCACAAAGCTTGCTGATGCACAAGTACCAGATTTGTAATCCTGTACGTCCACCAGGATTCACTGGAAAGGTGTAAGAGCCTAGAATTTGCTCTGCAGATAATCACAACCTTTCACTGTAACGGAAGACAGCTTACCTTTGTTTTGTTCGTTCCTTTGACAATGAATCGTGTCCCTTGCCTGACTCATTTCTTCCACATTAATTGGATGTTGCTAAATGCAGCAACATTTTCCATTCCTCTATATTTATTTATTTAAGATTGATGATTACAATATTTTGATAGAATAAACACATACACTTCAATGCAAATGTGTCCCTTATAAGAATGCAACCATTACAAAAACAAATCAAGCATGTTAATGACCCTAAAGGAGAAACAGGAAAAACATTGAAGAAACATGGCAGCATCTGTGGAGAGAGAAGCACAGTCAACTGTACAGCAACTTCAGTTCTGCAGAAGAGTCATACTGGACTCAAACCATTAACTCTGTTTCTCTCTACAGCAAGAGTTTCTCCAGCATTCTTTCTGTTTGTTTCAGATTTCTGCCCCATTTTATTTCTATTATATTACTGCTTGTTAATTTTTTGTTTAGTTGATTATTTAAATGATTTGGTGGTGGATTATTTTTCAAAAGCAAAGATGAGCCTTGGAGGGGTCTTGTGGCACAGTGGTTGTGCTACAGGTCAGTAGGTCCGGGTTCAAGTCCTTCAGAGGTGCGATATAACATCTGAATAGGTTGCTTAAATATATCTGCAATAGCTGAGTTCTGCATCACATAAAATGTGCAATTTGGCAAATGGGTGATTATGGTGGCTCAGTGGTTAGCACTGCAGCCTCACAGTGCCAGGGACCTGAGTTCAATTCCAGCCTCGGGTGATTGTCTGTGTGTAGTTTGCACGTTCTCCCTGTGTCTCAATGGGTTCCCTCTGGGTGCTCCGGTTTCCTCCCACAGTCCAAGGATGTGCAGGTTAGGTGAATTGGCCATTCTAAATTGCCCATAGTGTTCAGGATGTGTAAGTTGGCTGCATTAGTCAGGGGTAAATATAGGGTAGGGGAATGGGTCTGGTTGGATTACTCTTCGGAGGGTCATTGTGAACTTGTTGGGTCGAAGGGCCTGTTTCCACACTGTAGAGATGCTGTTTTCTGTCTACTCTCTGAAGTCATTGTTCGATTTAAAACAAAAAAAAACCCCTGAGGTTTGGAGTCATACAGCATGGAAACAGACCATTCAGTCCAACTAATCCACACCAACCTGTTCCCAAATTAAACCAGTCCCACCTGCCTGCGTTTAGCCCATATCCCTCCAAACTGTTCCTAGTCATGCACTTATCCATATGTCTTTTATGGATAGGGGAATGGGTCTGGGTGGATTACTCTTCGGAGGGTCAGTGTGGACTTGTTGGGCTAAAGGGCCTGTTTCCACACTGTAGGGAATCTAATTTAAACATGCTAGAGACAAGCAGGCAGAATGCGGGCTGAAGTACATTTTCCCCCCTAACATTGTTTGGTTTAACTCTTACTTTTCTTTTGTTTCATTTTTGATGCATTGCCCTGGCCAGCAATGCTTGCTAACTTTCTTTTGTTTCATTACTTAATTGATTAATTTGGAGTTTCTCAAGAACTGTGCCACAGAGGTAGCATCCTTATCTCTGAGCCAGCAAACATGTCCCAACTGCTCCAGGTGTGTGCCCTAACATATCTGAATAGGTTGATTAAAAAAAGATTCTGGATTAGTGGTGCTGGAAGAGCACAGCAGTTCAGGCAGCATCCAACGAGCAGCGAAATCGACGTTTCGGGCAAAAGCCCTTCATCAGGAATAAAGGCAGTGAGCCTGAAGCGTGGAGAGATAAGCTAGAGGAGGGTGGGGGTGGGGAGAGAGTAGCATAGAGTATAATGGGTGAGTGAATGGGAGGAGATGAAGGTGATAGGTCAGTGAGGACAGGGTGGAGTGGAGAGGTGGAAAAGGAGATAGGCAGGTCAGACAAGTCCGGACAAGTCAAGGAGACAGTGCTGAATTGGAAGTTTGAAACTAGGATGAGGTGGTGGAAGGGGAAATGAGGAAGCTGTTGAAGTCCACATTGATGCCCTGGGGTTGAAGTGTTCCGAGGCGGAAGATGAGGCGTTCTTCCTCCAGGCGTCTGGTGGTGAGGGAGCGGCGGTGAAGGAGACCCAGGACCTCCATGTCCTCGGCAGAGTGGGAGGGGGAGTTGAAATGTTGGGCCACGGGGTGGTTTGGTTGATTGGTGCGGGTGTCTCGGAGATGTTCCCTAAAGCGCTCTGCTAGGAGGCGCCCAGTCTCCCCAATGTAGAGGAGACCACATTGGGAGCAACGGATACAATAAATGATATTAGTGGATGTGCAGGTAAAACTTTGATGGATATAGAAGGCTCCTTTAGGGCCATGGATAGAGGTGAGGGAGGAGGTGTGGGCGCAGATTTTACAGTTCCTGCGGTGTTAGGGGAAAGTGCCAGAATGGTAGGGTGGGTCGTAGGGGGGTGTGGACCTGACCAGGTAGTCACGGAGGAAATGGTCTTTGCGGAAGGCGGAAAGGGATGGGGAGGGAAATATCTCCCTGTTGGTGGGGTCTTTTTGGAGGTGGCGGAAATGTCGGCGGATGATTTGGTTTATGCGAAGGTTTGTAGGGTGGAAGGTGAGCACCAGGGGCGTTCTGTCCTTGTTACGGTTGGAGGGGTGGGATCTGAGGTCGGAGGTGCGGGATGTGGACGAGATGCATTGGAGGGCATCTTTAACCACGTGGGAAGGGAAATTGCGGTCTCTAAAGAAGGAGGCCATCTGGTGTGTTCTATGGTGGAACTGGTCCTCCTGGGAGCAGATACGGCGGAGGCAGAGAAATTGGGAAAACGGGATGGCATTTTTGCAAGAGATAGGGTGGGAAGAGGTGTAATCCAGGTAGCTGTGGGAGTCGGTGGGTTTGTAAAAAATATCAGTGTCAAGTCGGTCGTCACTAATAGAGATGGAGAGGTCCAGGAAGGGGAGGGAGGTGTCAGAGATGGCCCAGGTAAATTTAAGGTCAGGGTGGAATGTGTTGGTGAAGTTGATGAATTGCTCAACCTCCTCGCGGGAGCACGAGGTGACGCCAATGCAGTCATCAATGTAGCAGAGGAAGAAGTGGGGAGTGGTGCCGGTGTAATTACGGAAGATCAACTGTTCTACATAGCCAACAAAGAGGGTGGTGTCTCGAACGTATGTGGGGAGTTTCTGGACTAGGGGGGATAGGACAGTGTCATCACAGCTTCCAACCTCATAGTCCGGGAACCCCGCACTGCCCGGTTCTACCTCCTTCCCAAGATCCACAAGCCTGACCACCCTGGCCGACCCATTGTCTCAGCATGCTCCTGCCCCACTGAACTCATCTCTACCTACCTCGACACTGTCCTATCCCCCCTAGTCCAGAAACTCCCCACATACGTTCGAGACACCACCCACGCCTCCACCTCCTCCAAGACTTCCGTTTCCCCGGCCCCCAACGCCTCATCTTCACCATGGATATCCAATCCCTCTATACCTCCATCCGCCATGACCAGGGCCTCCAAGCCATCCCTGGCAGGACCTGTGGACAGAAATCAGAGCTAACGTTTTGGGTCCACTAACCCCTCCTCCAAACTTCACAAATGCTGCCAGATTTTTTCGAGCAACTTCTGTTTTTGCTTATAATTTTTTTCAAAATTCGACAACCAGACAAATTTGGTGGTGGGTCTTTTATAAAAACAAGTTGAGTTCTGCCAGAAGGTCCAGGTTCAGGTTCCACAGAGAGGTCATAACATTGACTCTATGTCTGAAGATTTTGATGAAAAATATCCAAGAACTGTGTTCTGTCTTTACCTTTCAGCCAGATCATCCAGGTTCAAGTCTCAACTGCTCCAGGCATGTTGCCATTACGCATCTGAACAGGTTGTTTAAAAATATCGAGTGCTGAGTTCTTGAAGACTTTTGTGGAACAATGATTGTATCCCAACCTCTGGGTCAGTCCTTTCTAGACTTCTTATTTTAAAAGGAGTTCCTGCACCAGAGAGGCTGGGGTTCATACCTCCCCCTCAAACATTGTTTTGATTAAATCCCCTCCCATTCTTTCCCTCTTTCCTGAAATTTTTTTGTTATAGCTACAGTGATTGTACTTTGTTAATTGAGGTGTTTAACTGCTGATGGGTCGATTTTCCAAAAGAGCTGATTTCTAGTGATTTGTAAATTTGCTGGTGGATTCCTTTATAAAATAAAGAGCTGAATTATTCTCCAGTGGGTAGTTGGTTCCTGCAAAGGGAAAGGGTCCAGAAGAGAAAGGTGAAAACCTATGTTTGTACTATACCATAAATTTTGCAATAAAACCTTTGTAAACACCTGCCTAATTTGTCACAAAAATATCAGTGTATAAAACAACATCCATTGCTGCTACCTGTGCATTGATGGTGGAAGAAGTGGATGTTTGTGGTGCCATTTGAGCAGGCTGCTTTGTCTTGGATGGTGTCAAGCTTCTTGAGTGTTGTTGGAGCTGGACCCATTCAGGCAAGTGGGGAGTATTCCAAGACACTCGTGACTTGTGCCATATAGATGGTGGTGCATTAATTTGCAGGATAATTGCGGACAATACATGGATAGTGAACTTTAAAATTTATCTTTCATCATCTACAGCATAAAATTTGGAACAAAAACAGAAAATGTGTAAAATGGTCAACACGTCTGGCAGCATCTGTGGGGATAGAGAGAGATAGGGTTAATGTTCCATCTTGAAAACAACTTCCTCAGAACTGAAAAAAGGCAGAAATGCTGCGGATTTTATACTTGTAAAAACAGGAATGGGGAAGGACAAAGAGAAGCTCTGAGAGAGGGTCAAGGGTGGGACAGATTAAAAGGCAATGATGTAATGGAACAAAAGCAAAGGAAGCATAGTTTCAAAAACAAGACATTGGTCCAGAGTGAGTGTCAATGGCAGCCTAATGAAAAGCTGCATCTGACAATAAAAGCATGAGAAACAAGGTTAAGATCTGCACTTGGCAAAAAAGACCATCAAACTGCAGAACAGAGTTCACAGTCTGAAGTTGTTCAATTTAATGTTAAATCCAGAAGGTTGTAAAGTCTCTTAATCAGAAGATGAGGTGCCATTTCTCAAGTTTGTGCATGAGCTTCGCTGGAACAATGCCGTGGGCTGATGTCAGAACACTGGGGAAAGCTCTTGTTCAAATACTGACATGGGATCAGAAATAACTCCACAGAGGCCAGTATCCTGTCACCAAGTCACCGTTTATTTACACTTGGAGAGTCCATGACACTGATCAGTTCTCTCAGAGCTAGCTCTCGAAGTGAACAGAACCTCTGACACACCTGTTTTTTTTCCCACAAAGAAAACACTATATACAGGGGAAAGGGCAGCAAAGCCAAACCCCAAACCCCACCGTTCAACCAGTTTTCAGGGAGATGAGGGCAAACCTCAAATCCCACTTCCATTCATCACATAGATAACAGTAATAAACACAGACAAGACAGTGCAATCAAATCAGAAACAGTGGATAGAACACAGGCCCAATATAGCTATAAAAAAAGACACGTGACACCTGTCCACACCACATTCTGATCAGACTGTCTTTGGCTAGCCTTCTTGTCTGGCTGCCCTGCATGCTGACCAACCCTCCCCTGCTTTCCTCCAGGCTGGTTATCGACCACCCAGCTTCCAGTCACCCGCATACTGACTGGATTATCCTGGGCAGCTTTCCTACAAGATGGATGGTGGCCTTCCGGTCTCTGGACACCGTGCGTAGTGACTGACCCTCCCCAGTCCACTTTCCTCCGAGACAGCCATCAGCCACCGGCTACACTCCTGTTTTTTTTTTAGATTCCCTACAGTGCGGACACAGACCCTTCGGCCCAACCAGTCCACAGTAACCCGCCGAAAAGTAACCCACCCAGACGCATTTCCCCTCTAACTAATGCACCTAACACTATGGGAAATTTAGAATGGCCAATTCATCTAACCTGCACATCTTTGGATTGTGGGAAGAAACTGGAGCACCAGGAGGAAACTCCACACAGACAGTCACCCGAGGTTGGAATCGAACCTGGAACCCTCGTGCTGTGAGGTAGCAGTGCTAACCACTGAGCCACCGTCCTGCCCCCTACACTCCTGTTTTTCTTTTTTTTGTGGATGCTGGAATACACGTTAATTTTATATCTGGGATAAATAAATATTTGTTAGGTAAAGGTATAGATCAGTATGAGCCAAATGCAGATATATGGAAGCAGGCTTCAGATCAGCCATGAACTCACTGAATGGTGGAACAGGCTCAAGGGGCTGAACAGCCTACTCTTGTTCCTATGTTCCTATTGTAATACATGGAACCTGAAATAACTCAACAAAGTCACCCTTTCTTTACATGTGGACAGTCCTTGACACCGACCCAGCTCCCTCACAGCCAGCTCTCAGATTGAACAGAACCCTCTGACACTCCTGTTTATTTTCTTCTTTTTTTAGTGTTTTTTTCCCCCCAGCACTCATGTTGTGTGTGTGCAGGTGTGAGACACAGTGAAAGACACAAGGTGCACAAATCTTTATTCAGTTTCCACCACCAGGAAAAAAGGAAACACCCGAGTGGCCAGTGACAAGCAGTGCCCTTCACATCAAAAGGCAATGCTGCGTGATCAAACAGTGAAGGGGAGGGTACACTCCTGTTTATATCTGTCAGCCAGGGCTCCATGATTGGACCAAGCTAACAGCCCCAACCACAAAACTCATATTCTATGTGGTCCACCTGGCTGACCTTGTTACCATCATGGATCTTCCACATCCACCTAAGCAGGAAGATGGAACGTCAGTTTAACACCAAATCAAAAAGGCAGCACTACCAACATTGCAGCAATCCATCAGTAAAGCTCTGGAACATCAGCTGAGACATTTGAGCTCAAATGCAGCAGTGGGACATGAACCCGAAACCTTGTGAGTTAAGACTGCTTCCAACTGAGCCATAGCCTACAGTCAGGGGGCCAAAAACTTGATAAATGAATTTCCAATTGTTAGAACAACAATAACATTTCAGAATATGTTTCTGCTTTTATTTTGTCACACCAATTACAATTATTGTTTAAATACATTGCAGCATTCAGCAGGCATAAAGAAAATCTCAGGATTCAGGACTAAACTGCTTTATTTGTTCAATCCATAATCCATTTTGTTCACCTGTGCGAGCTCTGCCATTTTCAGATAGTAATTTAATTCTTTCCTTCCTCTATCTTGTCTAATGAACCTGCTTTCTGCTGTTTACTTGCCAAGATAGCAAATGCCAATGCACTTTTAAATCAAGATTCCACACAACTGCCTGCAGCAACTTAATCGCAGTGTATGATACTAGAATAAAAAATGTTTCCTGCCAGCTCGTCCCATGTTATAAGAAAATGCTTTTAAAAGTAAAGCAAGATGATATGGATATAAGAATGCATGCATTGAGCAGCTGAATTATATTTTTCAGTCTGAAGCAGATGTCTGGTATTTGGGAGCAAGGATCCTTAAAGAACTGGGTGCGGCTGAATAACAAAGTTTACAGGTGGATAGAGAATGAAAAAAGTATTTCACAATGATGATCATTAATCAGCGTTCAAAACTATTTACACAATTCAGGTGATGGAGATACAACTACATAAAAACACTATTTTTCACATTCCATTTTTGCATTCTCATCTTTTAAATTAAAAATTACCTTTCAATCACTTGGTGTCTGAGATCACTGTAAAAGGGCCTGAAATGATTAACAGTTGGATGCCATATACAATATACTGCAGTGGACCAGAAAAACGATTGCAGCTTCTATCAGTATCTCCCAGCAAATTTGAACACAATTTAGACAGTAGGAAAGGCTGAATATCTGTGTGGTTCTCATTTACACCACTCAGTGATAATTATGGAACAGGATATCACTTGCCCATGTTGATTAATGAAAGTGCTGCTGCAAATGACTTGGTTGGCTCGGGCTCAGCAGGTGGGGGAGGCAATTTTTATTCGACAGGAGGATACACAAGAAAGTGGCGTTGGAAGGAGGCAGAAGTAAAATTAAAAGTAAGGTCACTTTCATTTCAGAGGACTATCGGGCTATTCTCTCATTAGCGAGAAAGACAACTGGTGGTGAGTTTCGCCTGAGGGTCTCAATACCTCAAGCTAGCAGCAATGCTTCGTGGCAACTTCAGCCTGTGTGGGAATTGAACATACACTGTAGTGGTCACTCTGCATCACAAACCAGCCAAATAACCTAACCAACCCTCATTATAAGTAAAATAAAGATTTTGAAGGAGTTTAAATGTCGGGAGATTTTAGGAGGAGGCTATTTGACTCCATGCATCCACACTGGTGAACAAAGATCTAATTGCACTAATCCCATTACAGCAACCCAAGTGAATATCTAAATTCTGCTTAAATGTACAAGGGTTTCTAACTCAAACACCCTTTCAGACAGTGAGTTCCTGCAGTCTCCAAGTGAAAATATTTCTCCTTGACTCTCTCCTTAGGCCCTACTTTCACCTCAAGTCTATGTCCCCTGGTTATTGGCTCTTATACTCATAGAACAGATGCCTTCCTATCCACCCTATAATCTTATACGCCTCTACCAGGTCCCCTTGCAACTTCCCTGTTCGAAGGAAGGCTATTCCATCTTTCCTCATATCTCATAACCTCTAGCCCAGGGTACACTCTGGTAAATCTTCTCTGCACCTTTTCTCGTACAATATATCCTTCCTATAATGTAGACCATAAGAGCAGAAATTAGGCCATTCAGCCCATCAAATCTGTTCCACCATTTGATTTGACTGATAGGTTTATCAACCCCAATTTCCTGTAACCTTTGATCCCCTTGGTCATCAAGAACTTATCTATCTCTGTCTTAAGTATACTCAATGACCTGGCTTCCACATCCTTCTGTGACATGAATTCCACAAATTCATAACTCTCTGGCTAAAGAAGTTTTTCTTTATTTCTGTTCTAAACAGTCTTCCCTTTATTCTAAGGTTGTGCCCTCAGTCCTCGTCTCTCCTGCCAATGAAAACACCTCCCCAACATCCACTCTGTCCAGGTCGTTCAGTACTCTGTAAGTTTCAATCAGATCTCCCCTCATCCTTCTAAACGCCACTGCGTATAGTCCCAGAGTCCTCAAACGTTCCTCATATGGTAAGCCTTTCACTCCTGGGATTGCGAACCTCCTCTGGACTTGCTCCAGGGCCAATACATCCTTCCTGAGGTATCAGGTCCAAAATTGCTCACAATACTCTAAATATAGTCTGACCAGAGCCTTATAAAACCTCAGAAGCACATCTCTGCTTTTATATTCCAGTCCTGTCGAGATGAATGACAACACTATATTTGCCTTCCTAAATTACTGACTCAACCTGCAGGTTTACCTTAAGAGAATCCTGGACTAAGATTTCAAAGTCCTTTTGTACTCCAGATTTCTGAATGTTCTCCCCATTTAGAAAATAGTCCATATCTCTATTCTTCCTACCAAAGTGCATGCCCTCACACTTTTCCACATTGTATTTCATCTGCTACTTCTTTGCCTTCTCTCCTAATCTTTCTGCAGCTTTTTTAGCCACATTATCTACCTGCCGTGCTAACTTTGGGGGTCTCTCAATACGAACACCAAGTTCTCTAGTCTTCAGTATTTTCTAGGGTCCTACCATTTATAATGTAATTCCTCACCTTGTTAGTCTCCTCCAAATACATTACTTCACAATTTTCTGGGTTCAATTCAATTTTCTATTGCCCTGCCCAGCTGACTAGTTCCTGTGAATCTTCCCATGGCTTAGAGCTATCTTCCTCCCTGTTTATCACCCCACCATTTTCATGTCATCCACAAAGTTCTTGATTATACTCCCAATGTTTAAGTCAAAATCATTAATGTATACTACAAACAGCAAGGGAGCCCAGCACTGAGCCCTGAGGAACCTCACTGGAAACAGACTTCCAGTAACAGAAACATCACTCTACCATCGCCCTCTCCTTTCCTGCCTCTCAGCCTATTTTGGATCCAATGTGCCACTGCCTTGGATTTCATGGGTTTTTACTTGACCACCCAGCCATGCGGGTCCTTATCAAAAACCTTACTACAGTCTATATAGACCACATCAAATGCATTACACTCATCAACACTCCTGGTGACAATGAAGTACATGTGGGGGGGAGGAAAGTGGCAGGGAGGTTAAAGAATAAGGATAGCTCTTCCCTTCAGCGAAATACTGCAGAAATCTGAACTAAAACAGAACTGGTAAATGGCGACAAAAACGGAAGTTGCTGGAAAAGCTCAGCAGGTCTGCTGGCATCTGTGAAGAGAAAGCAGAGTTAAGGTTTCAGGTCTGGTGACCCATCCTAGAACTGATAAATGGTAATGAGCAAAGGATGTGGAGCAGATGTGCTATTAACACACACAATATGATTGGCTCTTAACTGCCCTCGAGATAATTAGGGATAGGCAAGAAATGCTGACCTAGCAAGCATCACCCACGTTCCATGAAGGAATTAAAAAGAAATTAAACGAAAAGGGAAAACCAAAAGAGGGAACAGTGTGTAACTGCTGACTACAGTGTGGAGTCCAGATGCTGCAAATTGCCGAATTGAAAGCTGAGGCCCTGCTCGCTTATTGTGCCATCATCATTCCTTTTGATCCCAGATGACTAACCTTTTTGGCATCTAATCTCTCCTGACTTCCACCCTATCACAGACCTTTCTTTTGTCCTTGTTCCATCCACATCTTGCTGAATCTACTGCATCTTCAGAGAGTGGTGGATACATGGAATGCTCTGTCCCAGAGGTAGTGGAGGCCAATTCTCTGGATACTTTCAAAAAAGAGATGGATAGAGCTCTTAAAGACAGTAGAATCAAGGGTTATGGGGATAAGGCAGGTACAGGATACTGACTATGGATGATCAGTCGTAATCATAATGAATGGCGGTGCTGGCTCGAAGGGCCGAATGACCTACTCCTGCTCCAATTGGCTATTGTCTATCTCTAATTTGTCCCAGTTCCGATGGAATGCCAGACAAATATTAACTATTTCTCTCTCTGCACAGTTGCAGCCTGACCCACTGAGTTTTCTTCCCAATACTTTCTGTATACATTTCTTTTTTCCGGTAGATCCATTCGTCTTCTAATTTCCCAAAGTGTGTTTGATACACATGTGGTCTTGTTTAATCTTAAGTACTGTGATAGTGTCATAGGAGATGTAGGTCATTTAGCCTGTTCGGCCATTCTCGATGATGACTGATCACTGAACTCATAACTCTACTCCACCGCTATCCCCATATCCCTTAATATCATTTTGCAGCTAGAAACCTATTGATCTCTGTCTTGATTATACTCAGTGACTGAGCTTCTACAATCTGCCTGTGTGAATAATTCCAAAGAACTGGCTTTTGAGTACCTTCTCATCTCAAGCCTTCCCCTGTTATTTTGTTATTCATTCATGGGATGTGGGCTAGGTCAGCATTCCTTGTCCGTCCCTAATTATCTACGTGGCAGTTAAGGGTCAACCACATTCTGGAGTCACATGAAGACCAGACCAGGTAAGGATGGAAGATTTCCTTCACTAAAGGGTGTTAAGGGTCTTTATGGCAATCAACATAACTGTTCCAGAATTCACCACTACAAATTTCACCATTTGCCATGGTGTGATTCAAACCCATATCTCTAGAACATTAGCCTGGGGCTCTGGATCACTCGTTCAGTGATAATTCCATCACCGTTCTTCGTGAGATTGTGTTCCCTTGTCCGAAAAACAACTGATCATTACCATGGTTTCCTTTCACTCTGCCAACATTATATCCATGCTGCCATTATCCTTTTTCAATAGCCTTTAACTTTACTGACATTCCTGTTAGGTGACACTTTATCAAACCCCTTTGGAAATCCATGTGCATACCACATTAATCACATTGCCCTCATCAATTCTCTATGCCCTCACCAAAAAGTTCAACTAATTAATGACAATTTGTCCTGAGCAAATATATATTAGGTTTCTCGGATTAATTTATCTTTATTCCACATGCCCAGGATTATTGTTTCAAGAGTATTTTCACCATCAACACTAAACTGATTGTGTGCATTGTTGGATTATTATTACACCTTTTTCTGAACAAAGGATTAATGTCTGCAATTCTCCAGTTCTCATGTATCAAAGGAGAATTGAAATATCGTGACCAGTGCCTGCAGAACCTTCAACTTCCTTTTGTTCGGTATCCTCAGACAAGTCTCACTTGGTCCTCAGGACGCATCAGGCTAAATTTTCATTCATCATCTGAACCATAGAACACAGAATATAGAACATTACAGCGCAGTACAGGTCCTTGAGCCCTCAATGTTCCACCGATCTCTGAAGCCCATCTAACCTACACTATTCCATTCTCACCCATATGCCTATCCAATGACCATTTCAATACCCTTAAAGTTGGCAAGTCTACTACTGTTGCAGGCAGTGCATCCCACGCCCCTGGACCAGACCTGTAAAGCAAGTTAACTCATACATTGACCATTATTATGTAAATTTATCCATTGAAGAAAATATGCTAAAAATGTAAGAACGCTATGTCAGCTTCTGCTCTCCTGATGACTTCGGTTCCCAGCCCCACATCAGCACCTACATCTTGTCTAAAATGCCTTGGTTATTAATCCGATAATAAGGCAGGGTGAATGGGTGTCCAACAACGTTCCTTCTCCATTGCTCAGTTTCACAGCAACTCAACATTTCTTTTGCACAAGGTTTCACAAGGTTACTGTGAGTTAATGACAGCATAAAATGCTTGAAATGTCTGTCACCACGGATATCACCCTCCAATGTGTGGGAGGCCAGTGTTCCCTCATGACCTCATCTCTTTGCTTTGTGCCTGTCCCTGTTTTGGTGTTGCATTAAATGTTGACACCTTCCCCTCCATTGTGAATTGTGATCCAATGTCTATACCAATCTGAAAATAAACCAATCCACTGATCCTGTATGTGAGCCAAATCAGCCTCATCCTCCATAAGAGATTAAAGAGTGTGTGTATATATAAACTGGAATCCAATGGATTAACTACGTGTCTCTGCATCTAATATTCTTTGATTTAAATCAAACCCATGAACATGAGCTGAACACCTCAAAATTTATTACAGTGGAGTAAATTCAAGCAGGACCGTGCTCAGAGTTACTGAGTGGACCAACAACCAACTTGGTGTCATATAAGCTAACACCAAGGGTTGAATTCTCCCAGTTCATTGGTGAGGGAAGGGCAGGCAGAAGAGATGAGAATGTAGAGAAATCAAGACATTGG
The DNA here is from genome assembly GCF_047496795.1 of Chiloscyllium punctatum. Classification (NCBI taxonomy): domain Eukaryota; kingdom Metazoa; phylum Chordata; class Chondrichthyes; order Orectolobiformes; family Hemiscylliidae; genus Chiloscyllium; species Chiloscyllium punctatum. The sequence continues at coordinate 78,191,218 of NC_092760.1, forward strand.
GAGAAAGTCCGAGACTCCTGTCAGCAATGCTGAATTACCGGAAACTTGCTGACTGGCTGCCTACTGCGCCATCAAATGAGCCATTTTAATGGCCAGATAAGGCCATTCCTGTTTCTGTGAGACTGCACCTATTTTGGTCAGGCCTGCAACTCAGTAGGCCCCTCCACTGCAATGGAGGGAGCGCCCCAGCGGCAAAGACAACCAGCTGTTCAGATCCTAATTTGCATGTCCAAGTTGACTGATTTGAGATGCTTTGCCTGAACATTTAAAAGTGGCAAACTTTCAAGTTAGTTGTCAACGAACTCACAATCTGAAGTAGAATGTTGCAAATTGAAACTGATCCCTGAGGCAAATTAACAAACAGGTGCAACAAACATCAATTTCTGCTTGTTTGGAGCAGTCGAGGGTGCTATTCCAGACACACTGAGCACAGCAGATGTATACCCTGCAACTGGCCTACACACTGACATACTATTAAAACTAAACACATGCCATCCCCAAGAACTTATATTACTCTCTTTCCTGATGAGAAAGAAAATCTCACATTTGCTTCATTTATTACTGCCCACTAACTTCCAAACAGCTCTCTTTCAACCTGGGTGGATATTTCTCTGGGAATTCACACATCTTGTTTGAAGTTGCACACAGAAACAGATAAAAGAGAGCTGCGCTATATTTGCCTTCAGGTGAAATGCTCAGTCAAGCAAATTAGGCATATATCTTTCAAGTTTATACAGGTGCAGTATCACACCTGCTGATACAGAAGAGTGTAAGCAGCAAATTTTAAACTATGTCTGCTAAATACTGTCTTTCTGCCCATTCCTTGGTTATTGCTGTATACATTTGCAAAAGGGTCAGGACTACATCCTCCAGTAAGGGTTTAGCAAGAAAAATGATGAGTTATGCTCTAGCACTAAGTTGCATCTATATAAAACATTTCTGACGTTACGTCCCAAGGTGTTTCACAAAGATAACCCAAAACATGACATGGAGGCACATGGGCAAATATAAGGACGTGACCAAATGCTTGGTCAGAGAGGTTTTAAGTAGTGTCTTAAAGGAGAAAAGCAAAATATAAAGCTTTAAAGAAGGAATTCCAGAGTTTACGGCCTGGGCAGCAGAGATTAGAGCCACTAACTGTGCAGTGCTTAAAATTGGGAATGCTCATGGGGCCAGAATTAAAGGAACACAAATGTCTTAGATAGTTATGGGGCTACAGAAGATGACTGAGACAGGGAGGATGATATTTGAGAAGAAAAATGGACACTTTAAAATCGAGATGATGCTTAAATAGGAGCTATTGTACCTCAGTGAGCACAAAAGTGATGGGTAAATGGGACTTGGTGCAAGTCAGGACAAAGACAATGGTGTTTTGGATGATCTTCAGTTCAAAGCAGTCTTTATGTAGTGCATTGTTCAGGATACTCAAGTAGAGGGTAATTAAGACATGGATGAGTGTTTCAACAGGGATTGAGCTGACGAGGTAGAGGCAGAATCTAGTGTTCATATTACAGAAGTGGAAATAGTGTTGGAAAAGGAAGATAGTTAGAAGATCAAGCAGGGGTCAGATCTGATACTAAGGATACAAAGAGCCTAGTTTAACCTTAGGCAGTTACCAGGAAGAGGACTGGAGTTGGAGGCAGGGATTGATTAGCTGATTGATTTACTGTTATCACATGTACTGAGGTACAGTGAAAAGTGTTGTTTTGTGTACTATACAGGCAGATTGCATCATACAAAGTGCATCAGAATAACAGAACAGAGTGCAGAATACAGTGTTATGCACACAGAAGGTGCAGAGAGAGAAATCTGACAATATTTGAGAGGCCCATTCAAAAGTATGATAATAGCAGAGAAGAAGCAGTTCTTCAATCTGTTTGTATAGGTGTTCAAAAGTTTATACCTTCAGCCCAACGGAAGAGGGTGAAAATGCATATAAATTAAGTGGGAGGGGTCTTTGATTATGTTGGTTGCTTTCCCAAAACAATGGGAAGTATAGATGGAATGAATGGAAGGGTAGTTTGCATGATGGACTGAGTTGTGTTCATGATTCTCTGGAGTTGCTTGCAGTCTTGGGAAAAGCAGTTGCCATACCATGCTACGATGCATCCAGATAGGATGCTTTCTAAAGTGCATCTATTAAAATTGCTATGAGGCATTATGGATATGACAAATTTTCTTAGTGGAAATGTTTTGCTGGACCAAAGAACTGAAGACAATGGCTTTAGTTTTCTCAATATTTAATTGGCAGAATTTGCTGCTCATACAGTACAGTGGTAATAGGGGACTCCATAGTGAGAGGGACTGAAAGGGGATTCTGCTGCAACAGGCAGGATTTGAGGATGGTGTGTTGCCTTCCTGATGCCAGGATTAAGGACATCGCAGACAGAGAGCAGGAAATCCTCAAGGGCGAAGGTAAAGAGCCAGACGTGCTGGTGCATGTCGGTACAAATAACGTCGGGAAGAAGAGGATGGACATTCTACAGCGGGACTTCGAAGAACTCGGAAGAAGGCTGAAAAGCAGGACATCCAGGGTGGTTATCTCCAGTTTTCTTCCAGTTCCTCGGGCTGGAGAGGACAGGAACAGAGAGATAATGGACTTGAATGTGTGGCTGGGGAACTGGTGCAGGAAGCAAGAATTTAAATTCTTGGATCACTGGGGTATGTTTAGCGGTAAGGATAAATTATACAAGAGGGACGGGTTGCACATTAATAGGTAGGAGACCAGCATTCTGGCAAGTAGGTTTGCCACTGCAACACAGCTGCGTTTAAACTAAATGGATGGGGTGGCGGGGGAGGGGGGGGGGAGGAAGAGAGGGGACAAACTGGAAGTTTAAGAAGGAAGTTAAAGGGAAAGTTAGAACAAGAGAAGTCAAGAAAGACAACAGAATCGATGGAGCAGAAAATTCAAAAAAGGATCATGCCTTAAGTTCAAGTGAAATAGTGATTGATAGGAAGGGTGAGGGGAGTAACAAATTAAAAATATTATATATGAATGCACAAAGCATTAGAAATAAGGTGGATGAGCTTGAGGCTCATTTGGAAATTGGCAGTTACAATGTTGTGGGGATAACGGAGAAGTGGCTTCAAGTGGACAGGGCCTGGGAAACGAATATTCAAGGCTATACGTGCTATCGTAAGGACAGACTGACTGACAGAGGGGGTGGAGTGGCCCTGTTGGTAAGGAATGATATTCAGTCCCTTGCGCGGGGGGGACCTAGAATCAGGGGATATAGAGTCAGTATGGATAGAGCTGAGAAATTCTAAGGGTAGAAAGGCCCTAATGGGAGTTATCTACAGGCCCCCAAACAGTAGCCTTGTTGTAGTGTGTAAGTTGAATAAGGAGCTGAAATTGGCCTGTCGCAAAGATATTACTACAGTTGTTATGGGGGATTTCAACATGCAGGTAGACTGGGAGAATCAGGATGGTACTGGACCTCAAGAAAGGGAGTTTGAGGAGTGCCTCCAAGATGGATTCTTAGAACAGCTTGTGCTGGAGCCGACCAGGGAGAAAGCAATTCCGGATCTGGTGTTGTGCAACAAACCGGATTTGATCAGGGACCTCGAAGTTAAGGAGCCATTAGGAGGTAGTGACCACAATACAATAAGCTTTAATCTGCAGTTTGAAAGGGAGAGGGTAGAATCGGAAGTGACAATGTTTCAATTGAATAAGGGGAACTATGGAGCTATGAGGGAGGAACTGGCCAAAGTTCCATGGTACAATACCCTAGCAGGGATGGCAGTGGAACAACAATGGCAGGTACTTCTGAGTATGATGCAGAAGATGCAGGATCAGTTCATTCCAAAAAGAAAGAACGATCCTAAGGGGAGGCAAGGGTGGCCGTGGCTGATGAGGGAAGTTAAGGACCATATAAAGTCAAAAGGGAAAAAGTATAACAAGCAAAGATGAATGGGAAATCAGAGGACTGGGAAGCTTTTAAAGAACAACAGAGGATAACCAAAAAGATAATACGCAAAGAAAAAATAAGGTACGAAGGTAAACTGACCAAAAACATACAGGAGGATAGTAAAAGCTTTTTTAGGTATGTGAAAAGAAAAAAAAATGGTCAAGACTAAAATTGGGCCCTTGAAGACAGAAACGGGTGAATTTATTACGGGGAACAAAGAAATGGCAGAAGAGTTGAATTGGTACTTTAGATCTGTCATCACTGGGGAAGACACAAACAATCTCCCAGACGTAATAGTGGCTGAAGGACCTGAACTGAAGGGAATTTATATTAGGCAGGAAATAGTGTTGCAGAGACTGTTAGGTCTGAAGGCTGACGAGTCCCTGGGACCTGATGGTCTGCATCCCAGGGTACTGAAGGAGGTGGCTCTAGAAATCGTGGATGCATTGGTGATCATTTTCCAATGTTCTATAAATTCAGGATCAGTTCCTGCGGATTGGAGGGTGGCTAATGTTGTCCAACTTTTTACGAAAGGAGGGAGAGAGAAAACAGAGAATTATAGACCAGTTAGTCTGACCTCAGTGGTGGGAAAAATGTTGGAGTCAATTATAAAGGACAAAATTACGACACATCTGGATAGCAGTAACAGGATAGGTCAGAGTCAGCATGGAGTTATGAAGGGGAAATCATGCTTGACTAATCTTCTGGAATTTTTTGAGGATGTAACTCTGAAGATGGACAAGGGAGATCCAGTGGATGTAGTATACCTGGACTTTCAGAAAGCCTTTGATAAAGTCCCACATAGGAGGTTAGTGAGCAAAATTAGGGCACATGGTATTGGGGGCAAAATACTGACATGGATTGAAAATTGGTTGGCTGACAGGAAACAAAGAGTAGTGATAAATGGCTCCCTTTTGGAATGGCAGGCGGTGACCAGTGGTGTGCCGCAGGAATCAGTGTTGGGACCGCAGCTTTTTACAATGTACATTAATGATATAGATGAAAGTATTAAAAGTAATATTAGCAAATTTGCTGATGACACAAAGCTGAGTGGCAGGGTGAAAATGTGAGGAGGATGTTAGGAGAATACAGGGTGACCTGGACAGGCTAGGTGAGTGGACGGATGCATGGCAGATGTAGATTAATGTGGATAAATGTGTGGTTATCCACTTTGGTGGCAAGAACAGGAAGACAGATTACTACCTAAATGGAGTCAAGTTAGGTAAAGGGGCAGTACAACTAGATCTAGGTGTTCTTGTACATCAGTCAATGAAAGCAAGCATGCAGGTACAGCAGGCAGTGAAGAAAGCTAATAGCATGCTGGCCTTCATAACAAGAGGAATTGAGTATAGAAGCAAAGAGGTCCTTCTGCAGCTGTACAGGGCCCTGGTGAGACCGCACCTGGAACAGTGTGTGCAGTTTTCGTCTCCAAATTTGAGGAAAGACATTCTGGCTTTTGAGGGAGTGCAGCGCAGGTTCACGAGGTCAATTCCCGGAATGGCGGGATTATCTTATGCTGAAAGATTGGAGTGACTGGGCTTGTATACTCTTGAGTTTAGAAGGCTGAGAGTGGATCTGATTGAGACGTATAAGATTATTAAAGGATTGGACACTCTGGAGGCAGGAAACATGTTTCCGCTGATGGGTGAGTCCCGAACAAGAGGGCACAGTTAAAAAATAAGGGGTAGGCCACTTAGAACAGAGTTGAGGAGAAACTTCTTCACCCAGAGAGTGGTGGGTGTATGGAATGCTGTGCCCCAGAAGGCTGTGGAGACCAAGTCTCTGGATATTTTCAAGAAAGAGTTGGATAGAGCTCTTAAGGATAGTGGAATCAAGGGTTATGGGGATAAGGCAGGAACAGGATACTGATTGAGGATGATCAGCCATGATCATAATGAATGGTGGTGCAGGCTCGAAGGGCAGAATGGCCTACTCCTGCACCTATTGTCGATTGTCTACAGGATATTGTTCTGAAGGTTTGGTGCATAATGTACCTTTAAGAAAGTGTGGAAGCTGGCAGTGACCTAGAGAAGCTCAAAGTGTGCTAAAAAAATTAAAAATGCAACATTTGGTTATAAAACAAATAGCTGAAGGTACACAAATAGTTGACATGGTACACAACAAATTCGAATTTGGCCAATCAATGTAAATTATGCCCCAAGATACCAAAATCCAATCGAATTTGAATTTCACTGTTTTAATGATATCAAACCAATGAGACTGTCCAATATTTTGGGGTATATAAAATTGGGTATTTTGAACAGTTAGCCACAGCAGTATAGAGCACCAACAAACACAGATGGCCTGTAGAGTATCTCTCTGAGAAATATCTTGTCTTATGAAATTTGTGAAGCAGAAGACCGAAGAAAAGACCCATGAAAGAGCAGACAAAGATACCAAGAGAACAGCAATAACTGGCTGGCTTTTGAAATTTGATTTTTTTTTTGTAAACTTAACTGGGGGGTTTTATCGGATCAGTATGTTGTTGTAGAGTGGGAGTAGACAAATTGATCAGACAAAGGAGGATTACCGTGTAGACAGTTGTTGTTTAATGTTCTTGTGTTTCTAAGTAAATTGTTAAAATGTTTCTTTGCATAGAAGGAGTTTTACAGTTCTTGGTCACTCATACTTTAACAGATTACAAGGTGAGGAGGTGAGCTTTATTGTGGGTCTGTTTCAAATTCGCAGAAGGATTTACCCCGTGACGTTACAATATCAGCCAAGAAATCCGAAAACATAGAGAAAATGAAGAGATTGAGAGAGGTGATGGTGAGGCAGAGCTGGAAGTCACCAGGCCCCATATGGAAACAAATGTTATGTTTATGGATGGTGTCGCCAAGAGGCAGATTATAGATGAGAATCAGATGTGGGCCAAGGAAAGATCCTTGGGAGGACATGAAAGACATGGTGAACTGCCATTTCAGATGGTGCCCTGGCTACAATTAGAAAGATTAGACGAGAACCTGGTGTGAGGTGCCCCATCCAGATGGGTGATGGTGGAGATAATTTAGAGAAGAACGGTGTATTTAACTATGTCAAAAGTTGCAAGCCACACCAAGAGGAGAGAAAGTTTACCTTCCTGACAGTCTCGTACGGCGTTTTGATCACTTTAACAAGAATTCTTTCTGATCTCTAACAGGGTAGAAACACGATTAGAGACATTCAAACACGGAAAGAAAATAGCACAAACTTGGGAGGTAGCAACATGCTCAAGAACTTTGGAGGTGGAAGGGAGGTTCAGTTTAGGAGACGTTTTGATTTTAAAGTTTACAGATTTGTAATGAATAAATTGCACAAAAATAAGTGAATTTCTATGTCGTGAAATACTGAGCAGACCAAACTATCATCCTAAAAACCTTCTGAACAATCAATCCCTCACCATACAGCCACTCCTGCCTTTCCCAAAACTTCACTCCAAATTCAGTGAGATACATTACCTCTTTGAGGGCCTCCACATTCCTGGTTTCATTTCCCTTTCGAGAGTGTGGTGCTGGAAAAACACAGCAGGCTAGGCAGCATCCAAGGAGCAGGAGAATCGACGTTTCGGACACAAGCCCTTCATCAGGTTTCATTTCCCAACTAATCTGTTTAATTAGAGCTTGAACTGTGCTACAAACTGAACAAATTGGGAGTTATTCTTTAGAATAACTCCGAGTTCAATTTACCTGTTTCCTTAAAAAAACTATTACTGATATAATTCCTCCCCTGACAGTCTGCAGATTCTCAATTTCCCAACCAGCACTACATTTGAATTTCTCTCAGCGTCTTGAGTACCCAAGTAGAGAAAGAGCCCTTTTCCTGCATACAGTTCAATCCAAGATTTAGTTAACATTCCTTCCAAATGTGAACAAAAGGTTTTGTGGCACAATGATATTGTCCCTTCCTCTGAGCCAGACGGCCCAGATTCAAGTGACATCTGCATTGGAGCTTTGTCATAAAACAACTCAACAGGTTGATTAATTTGTTTTCCTTACAGCCTATACTGCATTGTTAGGTGTATCATGTGCTACAAGAAGCAATCACTTTCATATTTGATTTTCTTTCTGCAGTCTTGTGTTGTCTGTATTGAAAGCTTTTCTCACTTATCCTTTCAACCAATTCAGGATTCCTTAATTTTGTAAACGTGAAAGAACTGCTGGTGCTGTAAATCAGAAACAAAAACAAAAACAGAGTTCGGAGGAAGGGTCATTCGACCCAAATTGTTACATTTGATTTCTCACGACAGATGCCGCCAGATCTGCTGTGCTTTTCCAGCGATTTCAGCTTTTGTTCAGGATTCCTTAATACCTGGCTGGTAGTTTTCCCTGCTCATGGGAATCTCCCCAAATACTCATCACCTCAAATTATCACCAACACATACAGTTAGCATCACCCTCTCAACAAAAAGGCTACGCTGTTTTTCTTCTGGTTCAACCAGCTGTCAATCTACCTCAGAAGTTTTCTTCATATTCCAGACTCTTGTGTTCCATAAATAATTGGTGGGTGGAGCAATTAATTTCCCAAAACTTCACTCTAAATTCAATGAGATACATTACCTCTTTGAGGTCCATCACATTTCTGGTTTAATTTCCCTTTCAAGAGTGTGGTGCTGGAAAAGCATAGCTATTAAAATCTAAATATTATTTCTACAGAACTTCCATTGTAATTTTCCAAAATATACCAACAAATTTGTTTAGTATTTTATTATCCTTTAGATAATAACCTTGAAATCCTTTGAGATAGTGGAAATTATTTGATTGATTTCACCTCTTTACCTACACTTGTGTGAATTCTATCCAGATATACTACATGTTTATCTTCTTAATTAATTTTATTCAAAATGTTTTTCTCTACTGAGCAGTTTTAACTTTTACTTAACCCCAAATAAATTCAGGTTCCAATTGGGAGATTGTCCAGTCTTCTTCATTACAGGTACAATAATAATTTATCTGGCATTTTTGCTAGCTCTTGCTCATTTGATATAGTGTCTCCTTTGGGTCCTTACAAATCACGTTGACATTCTCGTCCACCATTCATTTATTCTCAGCATCTTTCACCTCAAACACATATTATGCTGGCACTTTCGATGTCATTTTGTCCAAACTTGAGTCGCCATCCTTCAGTCTCTCCTCCTCGGTTTCCCACTGTCATTGTGAATGAAGGACTAAATTGCTGTCATGCCTGGGAAAAATACAGAATCAAGAACCTGATTGCATAAGAAAAATAAGTTTAAAATTTTGCCTGTCACATTAACATGTGTCTCCAGAACTGCATAAGGTGAGAGATCAGAAAGTGAGAGGCAGGGCAAAAAAAATGTTCCTTTTGACTCCCCAGGAAATTTTAAATTGCAAGTATATACACTGCATTTGCACAGCTATGGTTCTCTACAAAGGTCTAATAATGCTGAATGTTTGGAAAACATTTTTAAATAAAATCTCTAGTCTTTAGGTCCAGAACACTAACCACATAAATCAAATTTTTTAACTTAAAATCTACATAAATTTCCTCAAAAGATTCCTTTATTCTCTACATTTGCTTTATTGATATTTAATTTTGAGTTTTGCAAAAAACTGGACTTAGTGAAGGCAATTTTAAAATGCTCAAAGTGATGTGATAACTCAAAGCAGCTAATATCAGGAATAACTGGATACATTACAACTGAAGCAAGAGAGGAGCAGATAAGGAAAAATTACAGTTTTAATTTCATATGCTTTATTGAGATTTCAACATTACAATAAAGGCAGCTTCGTCGGGGAAATTCCAATAACTGTTTTACAGCTCTTAACAGGTATACTCGTTATAGCAGTTATAATAGTTATAGTGGTTATATTCATAGTTAATTTGTTACTTATCTAATATACTTGAATTTGATTATCCTCACCTATATGTCACTGGTTTCTCTTACTAATGAATCAAACTGAAATCAAACGCTATTTGAAAGAGACACTACCCACATAGTTTTGAAAGGTCACTATTGAACATCAATGCATTACTCTGGTTCACAGCCTTCATACTATTGTACACCTTTCTGCATTCCAAATACTTTTCAAGTAAATATTTCATCATCTCTGAAGCCATATGAGGGTATGCAGCTGGTGTCTTGGTAGCACACACACCACAGTACAAGGAACATCATGACAAAATATGCAAAACATAACAAGATTCCTAAGCCTGTGCTGGCATTGAGTGAAACGATAACATCATTCAGTGTAGTTTATTTTTAATGGAATGTACAAATATACAACTCTTCACAGTGATACAATATCTTGATGTACAGTGAAATGACTAGAAATCCCTAACAGAATACCTTTGCTTAGCTCACTTTTAAAAGAAAATCTATAAATATTATGCTGTTGTCTGCCATCTGACAATTTGCGAGAATGTTCATCGCCCTTCACAATATTAGATACAACACAACATGTCAAATGCTCAGGACCTATTCATTTGAGAGAACTGGGCTTAGCACAAACATCATCTCAAGTGAGTTCCAATTTTGGTTTTCTTACAAACCCAATTTCATTCCAACCAGACCAACTACTTCGAACAGCCCCATTTGAAAATACTTACTTTTCTGATTTGCTTTAACTACTAGAAATTAATAGCCCCATCAGGAAGTCTATTCTGGAAATTAATTTGTGTAATTGGCCAATATTTTCAAATGGCGTTGCAGCTGAAGGCCTTTATGCTTGACACTATTAAGACAAAGAAGAATGACGATCGCTTCTCTGAAGAATGCAAGAAAAGTACACAATTCTTTCATTGGGAGAGATAATGAACCTATAAAAACACCCAGAAATCTGCAGCATATTGTTATGAAATAATGAGCCTCATTGTTGCAAATTGAACTCTATTCCTTCAATTTTCTTACAAAGAATAAAGCAGAGAATCATTTAACAAAAACAATCCTCAGACTAATAACAGTGTCTGTAGATTCTCTGTATACTTGGTTTCTTCGCAACAATGATTTTTTGTATAATCAGGCATGACCAAACAGCATGTTATTATAGCTTTATTGTGTGCTGGTGAGAAGATGATCATTCCAAGCATACACCTCGACTGGAATAATGATAATTATAGGCATCTAGCTGACAACCAGTGCTTTCGACTGTTTATTTGGTTGCTGACAACATGGACTGAAAGGTAATATTTCTACAGATTTGGCTCTCAAGAAGCCATATCTAGATTATTTCATCAAAATATGAAGATCTGCCACATGCTCCGATCCTGCTCCAATTTCTTGTGTGAACACCCTTCCCATGGGGCCACATGGCAGAATCAGAGGGAAGATTCGTGCTTGTACACCGACTAAGTGAGAGTTAGATTGGGAGAGAAAGAAAGAGCGAGAAATGGAAAGAGAGAAGAGGAGACAGATAAAAAGCTCAGAGAGAGAGAGAGCGAGGGGGGGGAGAAAGATACCAAAATTCAAATGTGTTATTATTATCACATTACTATCATTGGAGTTTGCTGTGTGCAGAATTGGTTGCAGGGTGTACAACATTACAGCAATGAATACACTTCACACGATAATTCAGTAACTATGAAGTATCATAGGATGTCATGAGATTGTGAAAGCTGCCATATCTATGTACATCTTTCATCTTAGATTATTGTTCAAAATTTTAAAATAGTTTACATTCTTACTTTATGAAGAGTGGCAGACAAATGGGGTAACCAGCTGTGAGATCTATAAACATTTACCTGGATGATTTATAAACATCTTCTCATCAATCACTTCATAGATGTTATTACTACTGGAGCTGCTGAGACTTAAATTCAGGCTTCCTGGTCCAGAGGTAGGGACACGATTTTACTACAACAGCCCCTCCTGGATAATTATTGTGTTCAGATTTTATACATTTTTAAAATTTTGCATGGTTAAATAACTTGAATTTAACCAATTGGATTTTCAACACATACAGAAATCTGGTACTGTGCTGAGTTTGTACGTTTTGACCTGCCCATAGCAGGGAAGCCCAGCAGTGGCTGGTGAAACAGAAATGTAAGCAGCACATTCACTTTTGTTTATTCTTGAATGGTCTGTGGGCATCACTTGTAAGGTCAGCATTTGTTGCTCATCTCTAACTGTCCTTGACTGATGTAGCTGTTATATGTAATTGTGAAGAGATAAGGATGGCAGATTTCCTTCCTCAAAAGACATGAGTGACCCAGATGGGTTTTAATAACAATTACCACCATTACTGAGGCTAGCCTTGAATTTCAAATTTCTTAACAGCGTAGCGGAATTTGAATCCATTTCTCCAGACCATTGGCCTGGGCCTCTGAATTATTACTCCAATTGCAATATCACTACGGCACCATCTCCCCACTTGCTGATTGGGTTTTAACCCAGCCACTGTATTTTCATCAAGGCACCTTAACTAGTTAGAACAGGCAGGCTTGGCAATGACCTGCATTTGTCTTTTTCTGGAATATTTATCATTTTTTTTTAAGTGAGGATGAGACTTTGTCAAACTGTTTTTAACAGTGCCAGAAGTTACAGCATTAGGGCTCAGCAGTAATAGTCTGCTTCTCCACCACATTCTGCACCTTTCGATGTTTCTGGACTTATTCAGGATATAAAAGATAAGGGGCATGGTAATTTCATCTACACCTTAATCTATACCTCAAGCCAAACCTCCTCTCTCGCTGTCTTCCAAACTCTTCTCAGTATACTGACACACCTTGCAGATGCACCCATCCCTTCCACATCTCCATGTGAACATTCATCACAAATGTGCACCTTCATTTTAATGTGATATTGCTCAGTGATCCTCCAAGCACATTGTCCATCTATTCTCTCAACATCATACATTTCTGGCAGCAATAGATTGGATCTTTTCTCATTATGATCACAAAATAGCAAGAAGAGACAGGCAACAGCAGTGGAGAAAGTCGACAGCAAAGAGTCCTCAGAGGAGGACACTGACTCACGAGAAGTTGTTGTGGCATGGTAGTCCTCACCTCAGGACCAGCAGCTTTGGGTTCAAGTCCCACTCCAGGTCTTGTTGGCTATGGAAAGAGTACTCATAATGTGATTCAGGGTACTGATAATTAAACCAGGATTTCTTCCACACCTCCACCTTGCACTCTAGAAGTGCACTTAAAGATATGCTCAAATAATAGAAGATTCCACAAGCTGCAGATCGTACACAAGTTAAAGGCAAACAGTTTTTGCCAGCTTCCAAATGGACCAAAACTTTCAACCAGCTGGCAAACTAATATTTGATTTGATTTGCTGTCACATGCACTGAGATGCAGTGAAAAGTATTGTTTTGTGTGCTACCCCGGGTAAAACATACTTACATAAATACTTCAGGGTAATAGAACATAATGCAGAATAACATTTCAAAGTCCCCTTCATTGAATGCATTATCATCACCAAATTAAATGGAATATTTGATGGCTTGAAACTAATGACTTAACAAGTAAAATACTAGTGTTTTAAATAAGCTTTTTATTGCTTTTTTTTTAGAACATAGAACATAGAACAATACAGCACAGAACAGGCCCTTCGGCCCACGATGTTGTGCCAAACTTCTATCCTAGATTAAGCATCCATCCATGTACCTATCCAAATGCCGCTTAAAGGTCGCCAATGAATCTGACTCCACCACTCCCACGGGCAGCGCATTCCATGCCCCCACCACTCTCTGGGTAAAGAACCCACCCCTGACATCTCCCCTATACCTTCCACCCTTCACCTTAAATTTATGTCCCCTTGTAACACTCTGTTGTACCCGGGGAAAAAGTTTCTGACTGTCTACTCTATCTATTCCTCTGATCATCTTATAAACCTCTATCAAGTCACCCCTCATCCTTCGCCGTTCCAACGAGAAAAGGCCGAGAACTCTCAACCTATCCTCGTACAACCTACTCTCCATTCCAGGCAACATCCTGGTAAATCTTCTCTGCACCCTCTCCAAAGCTTCCACATCTTTCCTAAAGTGAGGCGACCAGAACTGCACACAGTACTCCAAATGTGGCCTAACCAAAGTCCTGTACAGCTGCAACATCACCTCACGACTCTTGAATTCAATCCCTCTGCTAATGAACGATAATACTCCATAGGCCTTCTTACAAACTCTATCCACCTGAGTGGCAACCTTCAAAGATCTATGTACATAGACCCCAAGATCCCTCTGTTCCTCCACCTGACCAAGAACCCTACCATTAACCCTGTATTCCGCATTCTTATTTGTCCTTCCAAAATGGACAACCTCACACTTGGCAGGGTTGAACTCCATCTGCCACTCCTCAGCCCAGCTCTGCATCATATCTAAGTCCCTCTGCAGCCGATAACAGCCCTCCTCACTGTCCACAACTCCACCTATCTTTGTATCATCTGCAAATTTACTGACCCACCCTTCGACTCCCTCATCTAAGTCATTAATAAAAATTACAAACAGCAGAGGACCCAGAACTGATCCCTGCGGAACTCCACTTGTAACTGGACTCCATGCTGAATATTTACCATCTACCACCACTCTCTGACTTCGACCGGTTAGCGAGTTTTCTATCCAATTGGCCAAATTTCCCTCTATCCCATGCCTCCTGACTTTCCGCATAAGCCTACCATGGGGAACCTTATCAAATGCCTTACTAAAATCCATGTACACTACATCCACTGCTCTACCCTCATCCACATGCTTGGTCACCTCCTCGAAGAATTCAATAAGACTTGTAAGGCAAGACCTACCCTTCACAAATCCGTGCTGGCTGTCCCTAATCAAGCAGTGTCTTTCCAGATACTCGTAAATCCTATCCCTCAGTACCCTTTCCATTACTTTGCCTACCACAGAAGTAAGACTAACTGGCCTGTAATTCCCGGGGTTATCCCTATTCCCTTTTTTGAACGGGGCACAACATTTGCTACTCTCCAGTCCCCTGGTACCACCCTAGTTGCCAGTGAAGACGAGAAGATCATTGCCAACGGTACTGCAATTTCCTCTCTTGCTTCCCACATAATCCTAGGATATATCCCGTCAGGCCCGGGGGACTTGTCTATCCTCAAGTTGTTCAAAATGTCCATCACATCTTCCTTTTAACCCAACTTTTCTTAACAAAAGTTCACTGACAAAAGGTTAGAAAAGCTGGACACATTCTCTGAAATGAATTGCGATGGTGTAAAGAATAAACTTTGACACCACTTTTTAACACTGTGTCTTCGATCAGCTATGCTATCTTGGCAACTCCCTCCATATTATTATTGTTATTGCTCTCTCCGAAGCAGCCTTCAGCCTTTTTACTGAAAAAATAAGTCAGCACCATCAGATGCACAGCACACACAATTAAACAGTCGATTACATTCAAGGCTAACATTCAAAGAACCCTAGAGATAAAACACAACAACTGAAATAGCTCTTTCAAACATCAGGATCACAAAAATAATTGCTTTAGATAGTCCCTTCTATCCGTAGATATGCCTACATTATCAGTATGAAAATAGTTTTTCTCATTTCTGGCTCAACCCCCTTCCTGTCTGTGAAGCACCACCTACGTTTCTGCCGCATCTTACTCAAACACTATTTCCTCAATCTTATGCTGGTTAAAATTGTTTCTGCTCCACAATTGCACTGTCAGCTCTTTCAGGGAACAAAATATTAGCAGGTTTTTCATCCTCATAAGTCTCCCTCAAACACTTCTTTCTCCAAATAGGTTACTGCACGAGTTGAATAAGCTGCTGTCTGAGAACTACCTTCTTGTGCATTTCTCGTGCAAAATTCAATACTTTAGCTGTCACACTATTCACAACAACAACACTGCACTGACCAGTGACATTCCCCATAACTACAACTCGGGCTTACTGGCATACCTTATTCTTTTCTGTCTCCCTGCCATCTTTGAAATCATTATCCATTTAATTTTCTGCCAACAGCTTTCTTCTCCAGTTTGTTTTTCTGAGTGTATTCTCTGCTACCTTACATGCATGTGACAGGTTGAGAGGTAACATTGCATCAAATGGCATCTCCTCTTTCACCTGCACTTTATGTGTAACTTAAGTCCATCCAACCATTGAGGTCCTATAAATGTGAAAACATGGACTACAACTGAGGAGAATGGCACACAAGATTGACTGGGCAAGTGTATTTTCTCACCTGTCCTTTTATGGGTTCAGAGATAATATACTGATAATCTCTACATTTTCTGATAGATTCAAAAAAATTATTATTCTGGTCCTTGGCTTCTTATTAGGATCTAGAAAGAGACCAGGATTTGTTAAATCAGCATCTTGGCAGTAGAATCAGCAAGCTATCACCGAGCAAGCAATTGTAGCTCCCAGGAGATATGATGTGATCAGTAGAGCTGCTGCATTATCACTTTACCTTGTTCACCAGGGAGCAAGGAAAACAAATAGTAATGGGCAGGGAATAATGGAAGTTAGAATTCACAAAGGACTGTGTAATTACTAACACCAAGTGAGAAGGCCATCACAGCCTAAAGGTTTTTTGGAGATACCCCAGATGTGGATGTTCGCACCAATTCTGAAGACGACGACTTCATATGCAATTTTCATTGCAATTTGTAATACAGATCATACATTAGATATTGCAAAATAAAGCTTCCACTAATAATATTCTCTCATACCAAGCAAAGTTATTGGTCAAATATTATGATGTAAAACACTAAAGACCAAAGAAGGTGTCTTCACTTTCCTGTTTATCTTGAAGATTCAGTGTTTCACCTCCCTGAATGCTGATTAAAACAGTGAACACAGTCAGAATAAAGATTCATGTTTTATCTTACTTTAAAATACCTATTTAAGATAAAGTTTAGTTTGCTCTGGCATACTCTGAGGAAATGGTTTCAGTCAGTGAAACAAAGCATATCGCATATCTCTAGCATGGAATGAATTCCTCTCCTGAGACACACGCTAAACTCAGAGTGGCTAAAAGCTAATTGCAATGATCTGCAGCAAACTGTATTCAATCCTACCAGCTAGATCTGTGAGAAGAGGTACAGACATCCTTTGAAAATGAAAATCTAAGAGGTACGTATGATGAATAAAGAGAGCAATATGTCCTTCAGTCAAGGACACTGTGCCCCTCAAATCCCTTGATGACATCATCACAGACAAAGTCAAATAGATACAATGCTGATTAGAATACTTTAATTTTGTGAAACTATTGTTTGAAGCCATATTAAATGTATCCTGCAGGCTTCAGACAGTCAAGGAGCACCTATAAATGAGCTTGAAAAAGCAGTCGCTACTTTAGTTTCAGGAAAGGCAGAAAGAAAAGATGAAATTTTAACTGAAACCCTGAAACCCAAAGAGCTGGTTATGCCTAAATGTCTGCACAATGTCTCGCCAACTGGAGGGTAAGACAAGTTACATAAGGCATGCAGGATGACAACATTATTTGATTATAAAAAAAGTCAAGGAAACTGGAGAGGTTGCAATGGTTGGAGAATTTCTTTCCTCAGCATCACTGGCAAGGCATTCACATGGATCATTCTTCATTGATTGAAGGACCTGGTAACACAATCTTACATACAAGTAGATCACTGCAGCACTAACTACTGCATTAAATGTATAGCTTAGCTAGTGAAAATAAGAACATAAAAAGTAAGAGCAGGAGTAGGCCATCTGGTCCATTCAGTCTGCTCCGCCATTCAATCCTACCAGCTAGATCTGTGAGAAGAGGTACAGACATCCTTTGAAAATGAAAATCTGATCTTTTCGTGGGCTAGGTTCCACTTACTTACCTACTCATCATAACTCTTAATACCATTACAATTCAAAAATCTATCTACTTCTGTCTTAAAACCATTCAACGAGGTAACCTCAACTGCTTCACTGGGTGTGGAATTCCACAGATTCACAACAATGTGAAGAAGCTCTTACTCAACTCAGTCCTAAATCTGCACCCCCTTATTTTAAGCCTACACTCCCTAGTTCCAATTTCATTCGCCAGTAGAAACAATCTCACTGCTTCTATCTTATCTATTCCCTTCATAATTTTGTGTGCTTCTATGAGATCACCCCCTCACAATTCTTCTAAATTCTAAAGAGTATATTCAATCTCTCCTCATAAGCCAACCATCTCAACTCTGGAATCAACCTAGTGAACCTCCTCTGCAGCCCCTGCAGTGCCAGGACATCCTTTCCCAAGTAAGCAGACCAAACCGTACACAGTACTCCAGGTGTGGACTCACCAGCATCCAATACAACTCCAGCGAAATACTTACTATATCTGCAAAATGAGTATTTCAATTAAATCAAAAATAATATAAGGCTATTCTAAGAACTGGCAGAGCAGTGTAGGTGTCTGGACTGCAGATTGCGGGTGTTTCTGAATGGTAAGATTATCCTGGACAAATAACACTGCAGGAGATTCTTCCATCTCAACTCTCTCTAGTTCTAAGTCATTGAACTAGAAGATAAATTGAGGAAATGCCCCAACACATAAAGGGCAGAGTTCCTAAATAGTTTTATCAGCCTATAGTCACACTCCAGAGAAAAACACACATTCAGGAAAGGGTGGATATAACTGACATGGAACCAGGCAGCATGGACTTAGGAAGGGATGAGAAGGATGTCCTGAAAACTCTGGTCCTGTCCAATAGACACAACGTACTCACTACCTGTGAGGACAAGGAGAGAGACAGGCTTCAGGGAGGACAGCCACAATGTAGACTATGGCATCCTTATTCGCCTACATCTCTTGAGAATAGAGTCTTTTATATATGTTTCCTGTTACCATGACAGAATGCAAGTGAAATGCTTAAACTGCAACAACTGTTTTCCTTCATCCACAAGTTACAGGAAATCAGCATTCAACAACAAATGTTCCCTTAGTGACGGCATTTTCACCAATGAGCTGAAACCTAAACTAACAGAGACAAATGATTCCTGAGCTTTGAGCTATGACAGCTGCAGGTCAGCTCAGTTCCTTCTTTACTGGTGCATCCACTTTTATGAGATTCAGAGTTTGGAAAAATGACAGGCACACATGCTTTCGATCAGCCCTGGAGTGGTGCACGTGGAATACCATGCTGGTCAGGGCACCAGGGTGGGGGGGGGGGGGGGGTGGGGGCACGCTGGAAGCATTTAACTGTGCAGCGTAGGATGTCAGGCTGCCGGGATGCACATTCTGCCAATTTGGACTGTGTATTTGTTATTGAATACTGATTTTCTGCAACTTGTGGATGAAGGAAAACACTTGTTATGGCTTTAAGCTTTACACTTGTGTTCTGTCATGGCAACACAGGAAACAAACAATTTTACAAATGGTTGCTTCATGTACTGCACAATACATCCCACACAATAATCATGTCTACTGCTCATCATGTTGAATACAATGTTCAGCCTGATGTCTGAGCAATCAGACTCGTCATCAGCCAACCAACATTGTTATTTAAAGGGGCAGCATCCAAATTGCAAGTGACTTGCTTTGGGGTATTCAGGTGTGTTTCTAGAAGAGCTTTAGTGGCTTGCTGCTTCCTGACTGCAAGGTCAGAGGAGTTTTCTCCCGTGTCTGTAAGCAACAACTGACAGTCATATTCCCTGAGGTCTTTATTCCATCATCACTATACTCCAAAATTCCCCACTTTTGACAGCCCAATCCTAAAACAGAAACCACTTACAAACCTTTCCATAACAACACATCCATTAACAACTACAGAATCAAATCCTTGACTCCACACTTCCCCTGAAAGTCTATGGAGGGTCTTTGCCTGGCCTCATGCTCCTAAGCGTTGCTACCTGAGTGATTGAAGCATAGTTGTTACAAAATTGTTCATCTTCACTGCCAAAACTGCAGTCTTGCGGGACATCTAGATGTCCACGACCAGCAGCATCTTCCCACAAGCCAACCCACCAAAATTCTCCATCTGAGCCCCCTACAGCTGAAGTTGTCGGCAGCCTTGCTCTCTAGGGAGCTGACACACATGCTGTCCTTCCCCCACTTGCTCGGCTACAGTCTACTGGTGCCAAAGGTTTTCTTACAGTATTTGCAATCATATTCTGGTTGTGTAAACTATTCTTGATGCATCTGCAACTTATTGAGAATGTGCAATTCTGTGATAGAAAAAATGTCACAGCAGATTATGTTGAGCATGAAATGTGCATGACATAACTACTAAAATACGCACCTCCATGGTAAGTGGCAGCTGTAACGTGAACTTGCCAGTACAGATTCCATGGTGCACACAAAATTAGACTAACATGCAGAGCCTAGTTCTTATTAATACCTAGTTCTTATTAATACAAAGCAAACAGAATCAGATCTGCATTGCAAGCGAGTTAGAAATGGATACTACTCAAGATAATTATTTTGTTTAGCTATTTTCCAGGCAACTTACATTTTCTCTGTCTCCAAAACTCAAATTTAAGGCAACTGACTTTGTGACTTCAGCTATCCAGTAACATTTTATGCATCTCAAAACAATGTGCAATTAGGAAATTTCTGAATGTGTTCTTTTACTAGATTCTCCAGTTACTATAAAACATATAACTTCAATGAAGAAAAATCTGGACATTCAGCAGACTACAGAGGTCTTGTCAAAGGTTCAGATGTCAAATCTCAACAGAAAAGCTCAACTAGTTTTTTTAACCATTACTTGAACCCTGAGATTACAACCGTGAAATAGCTGACATTTGTTCACCGCTTCTGGTAAACGATACTGTATTAATTTTGCTTTTGCCCATAACAGTTTGCAGCAGAAACATTTTATTGAAAGCATGCAGCTTTACCAGCTGGTAATAAGTTCCTCGTTAAGAACAGTCTGAGCATACACCAAGAGATTTTTGTGAGACAGAGAAATTTGAGAGAGGTAGTCTTAAAAGGAGCAATATTTTAAGAAGAGATTGGCACCAGTCTATGTCAGTGCTTCCCAAACTTAATCCCACCTTGACTCCTTGCTGAGACTTGAAAATTGCCATGAGTCCACATTGAGAGCGGAGTTGGACAGAAATTGGTGAGAGGTTGGTGTGGGAGGTTTAGCATAACGGGAAATGTTAAAACTACAGGACTCCTTTAAAAGCTTACCTTATCACAGTTCTTGACTAGTCTCAAAGATCTGTCTGTTAGACCATGATCAACATTAGGAAAGAATACAAAGTTTTAAAGGGACCTTGCAGCTATTAGCAATCAATCTGGCTCCATTACAGCCTTGAAACCCAACACCCCAAAGTCTTGTTTCAGGAGTCCATTGGTAGTTGTGACCCGCAGTCTAGGAAATCCTGGTCCAAATGCACATGAGAGTCATCAGGTCCACAATCCAAACCCATACAGCGACTGACAGCTGGACCATAACCACAGGTCACTGGGCTGTAGCCTTCTGCCACTCTAAGGTCAGTCCTGCTGACCGCTCAGGCTGGCAGTTTTCTTCTGTCATTCCATCATAAGGAGGGGAGGCAATGGCCCAGTGGCATTATCACTAGTCCATTAATCTGGACACCCAGGGAATGATCTGCGGAGCTGGATTCAAATCCTGACAAGTGGTGGAATTTGAATTCAATAAAATTCTGGAATGAAAAGTGAAATGATGACTGTGGAACTGTTGTTGATTGTCATAAAAACATGATGCCATTAGGAAAGAAAACCACTATCCTGAACTGGGCTTGGCCTACACTCCAGATCCACAACAATGTAATTGACTCTCAACTGCCCTCTGGGAAATTAGGGATGGGCAATAAATGCTGACCTAGCCAGTGACACCCACATCTTGTGAATGACTTTTAAAAAGCAAAGCCTTTAGCTATCTCTACGTTACTGTTCAGAACTAAATGTTTCTGTCCCTCTTCCTTACTCCCTACTTTAAAACCCTATAAAATCACTCTCTTTGATCAATAAGAATTGGCTCTTATGTCACCACCATCTTATCCCCACCTCCCGGGCAGAACTTTCAATAGTGTGTGGAGACACGCATAAACGTGGGAAAGACTTTCAATGAGAGGCCGGATGTGTTTTCTCGTGCAATTTCATTCTTCTCTGTTTCTACATATTCGTACATAAGTAAAACACCAAACTTTATGACCAAGACATTCGAAAACTTGCCAGAACCTTCCAGGTTCCAACATATGGGTTCAATATATAAAAGGCCACCTGGACAGCAGTGAACTCTCTCCAAACCAGGGTGTTGCTGCAGAGGTCAGTACCAGCGACAGTTCTACAGAACATGGCTCCAATGTTGCAAGAGAATGAATGATTCACTAAGTTCTGCCAGATGATGTACCACTGTCCACCCAATGCTTTATGCTTATATGAATTTGAGTGAACTTTATAAGGTTGCCATTGTAGAGATCTGTCTCACAGAAGGTTGGATATCAGGTATCTCCATCAGATGTCTCATGTATAATCAAAGTCTGTCGATTCTTTGCACCAATCCTGGCACTACCTGGTACTCCCTTGCACATGTCTGCCAAGATCCACACCTAAAAAATAAAAAAAGCTACAACATTTAACAACTCACGTATGATGGATAGACAGAGGATGATTCCCCTGGCTGAGGAATCTAGAATTAGTGATCACGGTCTCAGGATATGGAGTAGGCCCTTTAGGACTGAGGTGAGGAAACATTTTTCACTCAGAGGATGGCTAACCTGTGTAATTTACTACTATGGAAGGCTGTAGAGACTGTGTCACTGTCTATATTTAATAAAGGGATTGTTTTTTAAAAAATATTAAAAGGCATTAAATATGGAAAGAAAACAGGTATATGATATTGAGATGGGGATCAGCCATGATCAGATTGAATAGCAAAGCAGGTTTGAAGGGCCAATGGTCCACTCCTGCTCCTGGTTTCTATGAGGTTACTGACCTTTCATTACAACTAGTTCCAAAGAACAAGAGATGCACCCTGGACTTGAAGCAAGAGACTTTGGGTGGGCCCAGCTAGGAGACACCAGTGAGGGTAGGGGTTTATAATGTTGGACCTGTGTCCAATATGAATGGGAGGTCCCCCAAAAGACCAGTCTGAGAGGTAAGCAGCAGTTTACCTACCCATAAACCATTCCCTGCAGGCTGCAAAATTACAGCGGAGGTAACGTGAAGCCCTTGGGTGCCTGTTAATTGGCAGAATGAATTTACATTTACTTTGTCTCAATAACATCTCAGTACAAACTTCAGAAAACTATTCTAAATGGATGCATGTGACATTTTGTCTTGCAAAATGTCTCTCAGGGCCTTTCCACTTCAGCCACACTAATTGCTACTGTTCAACCTTTCACCTCCTGACTGCTGAGACAACGCAAAAATCTGCTGGCCCATGAAATGGGTTTCCTCTTCATCAGGTTTACTTCCTAAAACATGCAAAACAGTATGCACCAAACAAAAGACTTGGGCAAAACAGAGATGTGTAGAGATTAACTTTGCACTGGCAATCCAGTCTTTAATGTGCTTATTTTTAGCACAGAAGTAACATCTTTTTTGAAAGTTGCTAAGTACAATTGATCAGTACTCCTATGAACTTTTCAAAACTGAAGTGCAATGATTTATAATTATCAGAATATTTTCAGTAAACATTTATGACAATAAAATTTGGCTCCACAGCACTGCACAGCCAACATGACCTGAAAAGGAAACACTGAAACATGGAAAATTGGATGGGGAGAGGCCTTTTGAGCCTGCTGTTATTCAATACAACCATGGCTGATCATCCAACCCAATGTCCCGTTCCAGTTTTCTCCCCGTATCCTTTGATCTCTTTAGCACTAAGGACCATACCTAATTTTTTCTTGAAAAAATTAAATGTTTTGACCTCAACCATTTTACGTGACAGAGAATTTCATATGCTCACTACACTGACTGAAGTAATTTCTCCTCATCTCAGTCGTAAATGGCCTACTCTGCACCCTTAGACCATAAGCCCAGGTTCAGAATTCTCCCATCATTGGGAACATCCTTTCTGTATTTACCCTGTCTACACCTGTTAGAATTTTATAGATTTCTGAAGGCAATCACTACTCAATTCTTCTAAACTCTAGTCAATATATTCCTAAATACCACACGCTGAGCTACTGGTACAACAACTATCGCAGCCCTTCGTTGCAGTATGCCATACAGCCATCAGACGCTTTGACCTAAAGTTAGTTATAATGCCAAGCTGTCTTTTAGGTTGATTTCACGCCGAACAGTGCAGGTCCAGTGAAACTCATTTGCTTACCATTCACAATTGATCATGTGTTCAGCTGCAACAAGCAGTATTGTGATGCCTCCAACTTTCTGTTGCTTCACTCTAAGTATTAGCATTGCCCAACAAATATCTGCGACTGTCTGCTACAGGGGCTATAGGTGCTGTCCCTCTGAGTGAGCAACACAAGAGACCTGAAGCTGCAGACAAGGGAAGCTCCACACACAGAGTGGAGGAGAAGGGTTTTATCTACCAGGGATTTTAAAGGAGTATTTCTCATACCTCTACCCCACTCAGGACATTGCCTGAGGCATCTGCGACTCACAAAGGTGTTGACCACATAACAGTTGCCAACTCCTTTAATAGAACCTGCAGCCATACAACAAGGTGGGCACTACAGTGCAATTGGGCATCAAGATTACTGCTATTCTTATCACCTATGCAACCAGATCCTTCTAGTGCGAGAAGAAAACATTATAAACACGTCTCAATTCACCATCTATTGCTATATCTGAAAGATGACAGAGTCTCTGTAAATGATGAGAGGAAAGCTTATCATTTTGTCCCTAAACAGGTAGAATAGGTTGAACAGGCAACTGGCTTTGCCAGAGCAACGGGATTTACAACTTTGCAAAAAACCACAGCGCAAATGTAGTTCCTCCTGCCCCATATGCAATTGGGAAGCAGAAGCAGGAATCTTGTAGGATTTAACCCCAATAATGTGCAGTTGGAGTGCAATCTCATCCAAAGTATTGTGCTTGTGATGGCTGCTATCGTGGTAGCATCCACGATGCCTAACACCCTGAGTATGTCCTGTCCCACCAGCAGGACAGGCCCAGCAGAGGTGGTGGCACAACAGTATGCAGTCAGGATGGGAGTCCTTGAAATTGACCCTAGACGCCATGAAGTCTCAGGGAAACATAGTCAAGGAAAGCGCCTGCTGATTATTACATACTATCCTCCTTCAGCTGATGTCCTCCATGTTGATGGTGGTGTGTTGCTTTCCTGAATAGCTGCAGTCTGTGTCTTACAGATCGGCTGATTAGGGAGGGAATTCCAGGATGGTGTCCCAACAATTCTGAAGGAACAGTAACGTATTTCCAAGTGAGGATGCTGTACACTTTGGAGGGTGGTATGCATGTATCTGGTACCCTTGTCCTTACAGTTGATCGCAATCATGGGTTGTAAGGCGATGTCTAAGGATCTTTGGTGAATCTCTGCACTCCATCTTATAGGTGGTACACAATGCTGCTAAATAGCATCAGTGGCAGAGTGTAGATGTTAGCAGATGTGGTGCCAATTTAAGCAGGCTGCTTTGTCCAGTGAAGAAACAATGGGTTAAAAGCAGAAAAGTGGACTAGATGATTATCAGATCAGCCATGAATGGCAGAGCAGGTGGATCGAATGAATAATTTTGGTTGTGAAATTTTATGGTATTACAGTAACAGCCAATTTATGATAAATCGGTCAAGATATACTACCCACAACCGAGGAGGGACCATGCTGGCCAATCACAGTCTGATCCATCTTGCATAGTTCGTCACTTCATCTTGTTTGAAGAGCACACCTCTCGACACGCAGGTTGGTCTCTGGAGTTTAAGCCACCAAAGTTTTGAATTTCATTGTATTTATATGATCTTTAGTGTGGCTGACCATATCATCCAAATGTGTCTGTTCATAACTGGTTGGATTTCGCTGCTGCAACTTAACATTGGCCCACTGGGCTGACTTCCATCCATTAATTATTCTTACTTTGGATGCATGAGTCAAGGCCAGGGCTTCCTCTTTTTTCTGCTGCCTGTATCAGCAGTCCTGTGTCTTCGTGGGTTTCTTTTTCCCTTTCCTCATGTCGGCATTTCTTGGGGGCCCCTCTTCTCCAATCTTGTGGACTCATTGCTATATCACATGGCTGGTCCAACAATGTAGCAGCTGTGCACACTGCTGGTGCCTCCCAAGAACATTTATTCAGTCAGCGACGTAGATTGTTCATGGCTGAAGTCATTCAAATTATGTTGGAATTGAAAAATATTCTCAGGGATTTACAATGGATCATCTCCATGCTTCTTGCTTGAAGGAATCGTATGTGTATTTCCAAGGATGCAATGGAAGTTAGTTATGCTTAAGATTAATATTTGAGCAGTTAATGTGATTTAAATTTTGAAATTTCCGTCCAAAGTCTGCCAGATAAATTAATAGGAGGCCTTGCGAACAGCAACCAACTAAAAGGAAAACCAATTGGAACAGCACCATTATGCCATCACAGCTGATCTGAAAACATTCTTGATTGAATTTGAATACTCAATTTTCTTACAACATATATATAAGGGAGACAAAGAATACACAGTTGCAGTAGGGTTGATCTTGCATCCTGAATGATCAGGTACACTGAAATTACGGCAAGAAAATATGTTGCTACTCTTGAGCAGTCAATGTTGAACATGTATTCGCCACACGAGCCATGGCTCTGATCCAAGTATCTGCCCTATTCATATGCCTTTTCATCATCCTATTCCTTGAATCACCTCTCTAAACTATTTTTACATGCTGTCATGGTTGCCTCATTTGCAATGGATGCCATTAAAATGTTGCCACAATTAGAATTTGTATCAAAGAACATAGAAGCAACCTTACACAGCTCTGGTTAGCAGTATGGGATTTCATAAAGAATTTGCTGTGACTTTATCATATTGCACCGGTGCGGTAACATGGAGTGAGTACAATGGCATACAAATTAGACCCAGACAATCCATGTTGATCCTTACACAAACAGAAATCTTATGAAATTCCATGTGTCTGCTTTGTGCCTATACTACTCTATCCCCTTTCAATCAACAACATTTCTGATTTTCTCTCAGATAGTGACCTATTAGGTGCTCAGTTCAGAACATTCCATAACCTCAGAACTGCAGGATAGCAAGATGGCAGTGAGTCTGATACGTAACATGCACCATCAGGAAAAGGAAGAAGGAGATCATTGGTAAAGGGGAAAACAAAATAACCTGAACTCATTCAGCTGTAAAGCAGCAACACTGACAGAAAGACATTCAGCCAATCTCCAGACGGCCCGGTTCAGATCAAGGAGTTAATGTGTGGAACATTTCAGCCATACCCATTAACAAAAGGACAATTCATCTATTTTCCCTCCACAGAATGAATAAAGTCGTTTTCTCAACAATCATAAAAGTAAGTTCGTCATAGTAAGTTTTTCCATTACAGGTAGGACATTTCAAATAGGACACTCACCTTAAGATGGGCAAACTTGTAGAAAAACCTGAAGGAGAATTTTTATGAAGTTAAAACAATCAAAACTAGAAATAACAAATGCTTTAAAAAGAATAAAATTTATTAGTCTAATGCAAATTTCAGAACATTCAGTGGTTCAATAATTTTAGACCAGAACAGTTTTCTGCTTTTTTTTTCAACCATTTTGTTTCTACTGGGAGCCATCAACTTATTTATTTCTATTTATTGCTGCATTGCTTTGCCAATATCTGATCTAATGTTTACAATTTCTAAACATTATACGTTTTCAATGTTCCACTTCACACATCATTTACAAAGTACAGAGTCACTTATATAACAGGCCAGATTTCATACGTTGTTTGGGAAGCATAATTGGATTTCATACTGTCTTGTGGTCATTTTGATGACAGTAATGGGACTATTTGTTTCTTAGCAATTTAATGCAAAGCAGAGAGGGATGGCAGGCGGGTGTTTTTCACATTGGAAGGAAATGTACAGTCACTCAGGGGTCACACCACTGCACATTTTGATTTACATAAATGGCTAAGACTGAGGTTAAGGAGTTCGCAGATGACACAAAAGCTGGAAATGCAGTAAAATGTAAGGAGGAGAGTGATAGACTTTTGCAGGACATAGATTTAGGAACTAGGCAAATGCATGATAGTTATAATTTAATGCAGAGAAATGGCAAGCGAAGCACTTTGGAAGGAAGAATCAGCAGAGGCAATAGATCTGCAAGAGAACAATTGTAAATGAAGAGAGTTGGGTATGCACATATCCAGGTTTTCACAGATTACACGAAGAATCAAGATAACTACTAAAAAAGGCACATGGGATTCTTGACTTTACAACAACCAGAGGCATGGAGTATAAAGTGTGTCAAGCACTTAGTTTTAGCTGAAATGTTACTTCCAATTCTGGGAAATATACTTTAGGAAAAAATGCCAATAGAGTGGCACGGTGGGTCAGTGGTCAGCACTGCTGTCTCACAGCACCAGGGTCCCAGGTTCGATTCCAGCCTCAGGTGACTATCTGTGTGGAGTTTGCACATTCTCCCTGTGTCTGTGTGGGTTTCCTCCGGGTGGTGCCTATCAATCCAAATGAATTCAGCAAGAATCAATATCTAATGAGACAAGGCTATATAAAAAAAAAATGGGTTTTATGACTGCACTTGAGAAGGCGGTGGTAAGCTTCCTTCTTGAAGCCATTGTAGCCCTTGGGATGTAGACATATCCATATATACATATACACACCCACATACATAAATTCAGGCTAAAGGGAAACAAATGGCATTAAGCTCTAGTATTCATTCAGCGAAATAATGTAGGCATAATGGGTCAGGAGGGTCTTCTTTGGCACTGGAAATATTCTGTGATTCTGAAACCGTGAGTGCATGTCCAAAAAGGGAGGCAATGGTCTAATTGCATTATCGCAATCCAGACACTCTGCTAATGTTCTGGGGACATTCCGGTAGATTTTGAAATTTGACTTCAATAAAAAAACCTGGAATCAAGAATCTACCGATGACCAGGAAATCTGCCATTCTCACCTGGACGAGTCAATATGTGACTCCAACAATGTGGTTCTCTCTCAAATAGCTGAGCAAGTTGTATCAATTGCTGCAGAGTCTCAACGAAGAAATGAAACCAAATGGACCACTTGTTATCAACCTAAACACCGGAAAAGAAAACAGCAGAAACAGCCCTGTCAATTCTGCAAACTGCCTTACTAACATCTGGGGGCTAGTGCCAAAATTGGGAGAGCTGTCTCTCAGACTATTCAAGTAACAGCCTGGCATTGTCATACTCATGGAATTATACCTTACAATGTCCCAACATCACCATCCCAGGATATGTCCAGTCCTTTAGTAGGACAGACCTGGCAGAGATGGTGGCACAGAGGTATACAGTCAAGAGGGAGCTGCCCTAGGAGTCCTCAACATTGACCCCAGAACCCATGAAGGCTTATGGTTTCAGGTTAAATCTGGTCAAGGAAATTTCCTACTAATTGCCATTTACGATCCTCCCTCTATTGATGAGTCAGTCACTTCCTGAAGAAGGGCTTATGCCCAAAACGTCGATTCTCCTGTTCCTTGGATGCTGCCTGACCTACTGCGCTTTTCCAGCAACACATTTTTAAGCATGAATCAGTCACTCCCATGTTGGCCAACACTTTGTGGAGGAACTGAAAATGTACTCTGGGTAAGGGATTTCAATGTCCAATGTCAAGAGTGGCTCAGCAGCAGCACTACTGATTGAGCTGGTAGGGTACTAAAGGACTGCAGCAAGTGGTGAGGAAACCAACAAGAGGGAAAGACATACTCAACGTCATCCTTACTAATCTGCCAACTGAAGATGCATCCATCCAAGATAGTATCAATAAAAGTAACCACCAAACAGTCCTTGTGGAGATGACGTCTTGCCTTCACATTGAGAATATTCTCATCGTTTTGTACAGCGTTATCACCATGCTAAATGGAATAGACTTCAAAAAGATTTTGTAAATTCAAGACTGGGCATCTATAAGGTGCTGTGGGCCATCAACAGCAGCAGAATTGTGTAATCCAGCGCAACATGCAACCTCATGGCTCAGCATACCCCCCACACAACCATTACCATCAAGCCAGGGGATCAATCCTGGTTCATTAGATTAGATTAGATTAGATTACTTACAGTGTGGAAACAGGCCCTTTGGCCCAACAAGTCCACACCGACCCGCTGAAGCACAACCCACCCATACCCCTACATTTACCCCTTACCTAACACTATGGGCAATTTAGCATGGCCAATTCACCTGACCTGCACATTTTTGGACTGTGGGAGGAAACCGAAGCACCCGGAGAAAACCCACGCAGACACAGGGAGAATGTGCAAACTCCACACAGTCAGTCGCCTGAGGCGGGAGAGTGCAGGAGGGCATGTCAGAAGCATCATCAGACATACCTAAGAATGAGGTGTCAACCTCGTGATGCTACCAAACAGAACTAGCTGCATGCCAAACAGCATAAACAGCAAGTGACAGACAGAGTTAAATGATCCCACAACCAGGACATCAGATCGAAGCTCTGCATTTCTGCCATATGCAGTCATGAATGGTGGTGGACATTTAAACAACTCACTGGAGAAGGATGCTCCACAAATAACCCGTCCTCAATGATGGAACAGCCCAGCACATCAGTGCAAAAGATAAACTGAAGCATTTGCAGCAATCTTCAGCCAAAAGTGCCAAATGGATGGCCCATCTCCGCCTCCTCCAGTGGTTCCCAGCATTAGAGATACCAGTCTTCGGCCAATTCAATTCATTCCACGTGATATCTAGAAATGGCTGGAGGCACTGAATATTGCAAAGGCTCTGACACAATGTTCCTGAGGACCTGTGCTCTTGAATTTGCTGGTCCCCAGGCCAAGCTCTTCCAGTGCAGCTAGAACACTGGCATCTACCCGATGATGCTCAGGTAAGTCCAGTACACAACATGCAGGACAAATCTAACTGAGCCAATTACTGCCCCATCAGACTACTCACGCTGATCAGTGAAGTGATGGAAGGCGTATCAACAGTGCTATCAAGCAGCACTTACTCAACAATAACCTGCTCAGTGATACTCAGTTGTGTTCCACTAAGATCATTCAGCTCCTGACCTTGGTTGAAACAAGGACAAAAAAGAGCAGAATTCTAGAAATAAGGTGGGAGAGACAGCTCTTGACATCAAGGCTGTATTTGACCGAGTGTGGCATCATGGAGTCCTAGCAAAATTGGAATCAATGGGCATTAGGGAGCAAATTCTCCACTGGTTGGAGTCAGACCTGGAGCAAAGGAAGATAGTTGTGGTTATTGGAGATCAGTCATCTCAGCTCTAGGACATCTCTGCAGGGGTACCTCAGGGTAGTGACCTCGGCCCACCATCTTCAGCCTCTTCAATGACCTTCCCTCCATCGTAAGGTCAGGAGTGGAGATGTTTGACAACAATTGCACGATGTTCATCACAATTCATGACTCCTCAGATACTGAAGCCGTCCACGTTCAAAATCAACAAGATTTGGACAATATCTAGACTTGCTCTGACAAGTAACATTCACACCACACAAATGCCAGGCAATGACCATCGCCAATAAGAGACAATAAGGGCGGCACGGTGGCACAGTGGTTAGCACGGCTGCCTCACAGCGTCAGAGACCCGGGTTCATTTCCCGCCTCAGGCGACTGACTGTGTGGAGTTTGCACGTTCTCCCCGTGTCTGCGTGGGTTTCCTCCGGGTGCTCCAGTTTCCTCCCACAGTCCAAAGATGTGCAGGTCAGGTGAATTGGCCATGCTAAATTGCCCGTAGTGTTAGGAAAGGGGTAGATGTAGGGGTATGGGTATGGGTGGGTTACGCTTCGGCGGGGCGGTGTGGACTTGTTGGGCCGAAGGGCCTGTTTCCACACTGTAAGTAATCTAATCTAATCTAATCTAATCTAATCTAAAAAAACTGCCCTCTTGACATTTGATGATGCTACCATCACTGGGTATCCCTTTATCAACAAAGTTGGGGTTAGC
The DNA here is from genome assembly GCF_047496795.1 of Chiloscyllium punctatum. Lineage (NCBI taxonomy): Eukaryota > Metazoa > Chordata > Chondrichthyes > Orectolobiformes > Hemiscylliidae > Chiloscyllium > Chiloscyllium punctatum. The sequence continues at coordinate 78,222,954 of NC_092760.1, forward strand.
ATTGACCATCAACTCAACTCATCAGATAAGCTGCCATGGGGCAGCACAGTGGCTCTGTGGTTAGCACAACTGCCTCACAGCACCAGGGTCCCAGGTTCAATCCCACCCTTGGGCAACTGTCTGTGTGGAGTTTGCACATTCTCCCAGTGTCTGCATGGGTTTCCTCCGGGTGCTCCAGTTTCCTCCCACAGTCCAAAGATGTGCAGGTTAGGTGAATTGACCATGCTAAATTGCCCATAGTGTTAGGTACATTAGTCAGAGGGAAATGGGTCTGGATGGGTTACTCTTCAAAGGGTCGGTGTGGACTTGTTGGGCCGAAGGGCCTGTTTCTACGCTGTAGGGAATCTAATCTAATCAGACAAACATATTGGCTACAACAGCAAGTCAAGGGCTAGGAATAAAGTGCTGAGTAATTCATCTCCTGACTCCCCAAAGCCTGTATATCATCTACAAGGCACAAATCATGAGTGTAATGGATTACTCCCCAGTTAACTGGATGGGTGCAATTCCAACAACACTCAAGAAGCCTGACAGCAGACAGAACTAAGCAGCCCACTTGATTAGCACCACATCTACAAGCATCCACTCAGGAGCAGCAGTGTGTACTATCCACAAAATGCATTACAGAAATTCACCAAAGATCCTTAAACAGCTCCTTCCAAACCCACAATCACTTCCATCCACTATCCCGACTTGGAAATATATCACTGTCCCTTCACTATATCTGCCTCAAAATCCTGGAATTGCCTCCACGAGGGCATTGTGGATCTACCTACAGTATTCCACTGCAACAGTTTAAGGAGGCTGCTTACTACCATCTTCTCAAAAAATGCTGGCCCAATCAGTGACCTCCACATCCTACATGGGAATAATCTTTTTAAAAACTTAAGAAGCTCAATGCAATCAGGACAAAGCCTGATTAGGATCCCATCCACCACATTCAACATTCACTCCCTCCATCATCGATGTACAGGTATTGTAGTGTTTACCAATTACAAGATACACTGCATCAATTCACCAAAACTCCTTCAACAGCACTTTACAAATGTGTGACCTTGGTATGCACACTGGACTTCAGTAGTTCAAGAAGGCAGCTTGCCACTACTTTCTCAAATGCAATTAGCATATGTTGACCTAGCCAACAATACTCATATCACATCAATGAATAAAACAAAATTATGCATTGCAAGACTGGACACTGGTCCCAAATCATGCTGTTTTGTTGAACATTATTTTCCTTACTTTGCACAACATCATAAAGGACATAAATACCAATAAAATCAGAGGCCCACAACATGACAAAACTATGAAATCCTTCAATTCTGTCTGTTTGTACTGAACTCTAAAGGTCATCTGTGGCCGTATCATTAAAAGCTATTTACAGGATGCATATTTACATGGCATTCTTCATGACCTCAACATTTTCCAAACCACACTTACAGATAATAAGTACTTCACTGGACCACCAGACTCGAATTTGTACTCATACCAACAGAATTTCTTTTCTCATGATTAAAAAGAAACTTCTAAAGATTCACGCTGTGAGATAAAATAAATGAAATTGCACACAGTTTAAATTTGGGTTATTGATGTATGGGCTCTGTGTATTTGAAGTCAATTATTGATTTGTAATAATTTCTGTAGCCATAGTGAGTTCTTTTAAAAGAGTTTGAGAGAGCTACTTTGGCAGCACTAATGAGTTTTGTTTATCCCAGGATGTTTTATAATTTAGCAAAAGTCTGTTTGAAATTTCTAAGCTTTATGTATTTTTCCAAGTTAGGGAAACACTCATAGCTTGGTGGAAGAGACTTGAAGTTTTAGTTTTGGGCACTTCAGTGAAGTCCTTGGATGAAGATGTTCGTATAGAATAGTGTTCCTGAGAATAGGACAATAAACTAAAACTAGATTACCTCACAGTATGGATTACTCATAGTCCCAAACCAGAAGGATTAGGTTAAATACCTGAAGAGGTTACTTGAAGTTGAATACGCTTAAGATCTGCTTAATGATAGCTTCAGCAAGGAATTATGAGTAATTCCAGTTTTGGAGTTAAAATCACAGTTAGCTTAATTCTATCAAGGTCTTCTCGAGTGAGATTACTGTACAAGGGGTGCTTGAAAGTACAACACAAGGGATTTTTTTGGGAATTTGTAAGGAGCATTTTGCAATTAATTTACTGTATGTTTAAAAATATTTTGATTTGCATTATGAGTAAATAGTTTGGTTTATTATACTTTTTCATCTTTTTTAGTTAGTAAATATCTATTTTAATGTTAGAACAAAAGCAGTAACATCACACACTCCTGTTTCAGTGATAGACCACCTCACTAAAACAAAACAAAAACAAAATATGATCTGTCAAGCAAGGTTTAAGTCTGAGATCTGACTTGTCTAGTAATAACATCGGATCATCAAAATGCACAAAATGGAACAAAAAATGGAGAATGGCGCAAAGGCTGTTGCTTATCCTGAGGGTATATTCATAAATCCTGCGATAATCAGATGCAATGGAAAGAGTTAATGGCATCTGGGATAACAGCAAATGATCAAATGTTCTAAGTAGGTACTTGTGACCTCCAGGCCTTGTGTCCTCCAGTTTACACAGGTCACTAAGCTCAATAATACAGACGCTCAACAGCTGTAAGCAGCTAAAAGGGTCCATTAATTATATTAGAAATTAGAGGTTATCAGCTCATTTCCTTTCAAAGGCATGTCCCTACTGAAAACTTGTTTGGTCAAGGACATTGTTTGCTTGATAAACAAAGCAGTAAACTGACATTTATCATCTAACTCACTGGGATCCCTGTATACTCACCCATGGAATTATGTAAACGGATGTCCTTTCTTTTATACATTTCCTCCTTAAATTCAAGTGACTTCAATAAACAAAATGCATGTTTGGCATTCCCACTAGAATTATATATTAGTTGCTTGCATCAAGATATTTATTAATGACTTTGAAAAAAGTTGAATCTCTTTTTGAGTTTACAGACTAGAAACCAAAAGAACACCCCCAGAAGAATTAGTTTTATATATTGAACACTGAAAACCACATCATCATTTTTGTATTAGCAACTTTAAGTATAAATACTATATTATACAGTTTTGTGGATTTTTCAATTCTTGAGATTTGACTTTTAAAAAGCTTAAAAACTTTCGAGGAAGATTTGAATATTGGATTTGGAGATAAAGTTTTTGCTTTTTGAAGTAGGTTATATACTTATTTAATTCCTATCACTGCAAAAGAATGTAATGGCTACCTGCAAAGTTTGAAATATAAATAAAGCAGAAAGCAATGAGGCTTATTTTTCATGAAATGCTGAATTAGCTTACTTTCATTCAGTAATGCTTAGAATTGTTGTTGTTATACAGTATAGGTATGTGTGCGTCTAACAGCTTGGTCAAACTATTATGAATACATTGAGCAATAATCATTGTAAATGTTCGATTAGAGATGCAAATCAAGAAAACGAATATAGAGACTTCAATAGAGATTTTAGCACTCAGTATGTTCATCTTAACAATAGTTTAAGGCTCAACAAATAATTTATTGTCCAAAAATGACATCACTCAACAATATTACCTTCTAAAATAATTCTTTGCAATGTTTTCATTACGTGCTGTAGCTGTGGGATGTTTGAGGAGACCTGGAATATAAGATGATTCTCAAGCAAGGATATACCTGCCTTGGAGAAAGTGCAACAAAAGTTCCTCAGAATGATCCATAGGATAATGGGATTAGCCTATGAGGAAAGAATAAGGAGACTGGGCCGATATTCTCGAGTATTTTGAAGAATAAGAAGCGATCACATTGAAGAGTACAAATTCTTATGGGATTTGACAGAGCAGATGCAAGATTGATGCTTTCTCTGGCAAGGGCTAGCAAAGATCAGGGGACACAATCAGATGCAGGCCATTTAGAAGTAAGACGAGGAGAAATTTCTTCCCTCAGGGGAAATTCTCTACACCAGGTGGCTGTGAAAGCTCAGTCAGTCACTCAGTATATTCAAGATAGAGGTTGATAGATTTCTACATATTAAGTATATCAAGGAGTGTTGAGATGGTGAGAGAGAAAATTGGAGAGATAATGAAATTATAGTATATGCTACTGGTTAATAACCCAAAGACCCAGGCTGATGCTGTGGGGACACAGGTTCAAATCTCAATACACAGTTGGTGGAATTTAAATTCAATTAGTAATTCTAGAATTGAAAACTAACCACAGTAATGGTGACTACAAAACTACTATACTGCCCTCAAAATCCCATCCAGTACTCTGATGCCCTTTCAGGATGGAAATCTGCCCATGCTGACCTGGTCTGGCCTACATGTAATCCCAGATGCGATTGACTCTAAATTGCCTTGTGAAATGGCTAACAAGCTATTCAGTACCAGGACAATTAAGGATTGGCCTTGCCAGCAAGGAGGAGAAAGTGAGGACTGCAGATGCTGGAGCTCAGAGTCAAGAGTGTAGTGCTGGAAAAGCACAGCAGGTCAGGCAGCATCTGAGAAGCAAGAGAATGGACATTTCGGGCATAAGTCCTTCATCAGGAAGGGCTGATGCAGTGCTTTTCTAGCACTACACTCTCAACTCTGGCCTTGCCAGCAAACCATATGTGTCATTATGGAATGAATAAAAACAAAATGGTGTTAATGGAGAAAATGACATACTTCTCCTATTTCTTGTGCTGAAATTAGTGATAAGAAGTGTTACAGAATATAGCAAAGCAAAACTTGTGAAACAGAAAGAACAGTATTAATCTAAGGTTAGGTGAAAGAAAATGGCAGGAGTGAATGGAATTTCAAAGGACATGTTCTGGACATGTTCGAAGATAGAATGCACTGCACACTTATTAAAGCAGTGGACTGTCTTCTGGAATATGAATCACCATCTTGATATAAGTTGCAAAAGTGCCAAATTTCTAAATGGGGTGAGTTGCAATGAACTGGGCCAAGATAGCATTGACAATGTTATTTTAGTCAAATTAATAGCATTGTTTGTGCTGGCAACAGAAGACTTTAATATAACTGCTTTAAGCAACTTGTCAACAACAGGTCTCAAAAGATTTTTTTTGAATTGGCAAGGCTAGAGTCTTGACCAACTAATTTAAATGCAAATATAAGCAATATCTAGATACAGATTCAGCCTTCAGGGAAACCCCAGCATTTTATCCCACAGAATCTAGAGAAAACTCCTCCCACACACAAGGCAGAGATACGGAGAAATGTCTCTTCCGCACAATGCCATGAGTCTTTGGAACTCTCTTCCTCCAAAGGCTTTGGAAGAAGGAGAATCTTGGAATATTTTTAATGCAGGAGCAGATAAATTCTTGATTAGCAAGGGGGAATGAAAAGTTATTTGGGGTATTCAGGAACGTGGAATAATCACTTCGGCCACATTCTTATTGAATGAGACAGCAACCTTGAGAGGTCAAGAGGTCAACTTCTGCTCTTAATCTGTATGAACATATGCACACACTACATTGTCATCCTGGTAAGACGACTTTTCCTTAGTGTCAGTAGGGGCTTGTTTAAAATTTCTAACTGTACATCACAACCCTATGTGAAAACAATGATCTCAGATTATGTCTAAACAGAAGGGTTGTACTTATTCATCTTGTGATGTCCACAGATTGGACAATTCCATGATCAGAAAGGATTTGAGTAAAACAAGAAGCCCTTGTTGTCCAGTTACTGCCTTTGGCAACAGTCATTGGCTTGGCACAAATAGAAAAAGAGTCAAATCTGTATCAACTAACCACTAACTTCATTAGTTTAGTTAAAATAGACATACAATTCATACAATTTCATGAAGGAAAAATTAAAAACAGGCATGCAATTCATACACAACTAAATTCTATGCTCACGCTTACTAGGTTTCTCTGATGCTCCCTGAACAAAGAATTTAAAGGCGAATATCCAAGAATAGGAGCACACGCTGACCCGGTGATTCCCCAGGTACTTGATGTAATCTCCACGCTGCCAAGTGTAGGTCCTCAACATTGGCGAAGGTTGATCTCCAGATTTTCACTGCTGGCACGCCCGAAATCCTTCATGTTTATCCTTTTTCCTTATCTTCCCAAACTGTGGTGTCTTACTTCTCCTGGGTTCTGGGTCATTTGAGGAGCCTGGGTCTCTCCACTATAGACTCACCCCATATATTAGTCATTCCTCCGAGCTGACTAGGTTCTAACTGGTTCCAGCCAGTACAAGACAGTGTCTGGGGCCTGGATAACCTGAGTTCACAAGCTGCTGTTTTTATGTTTCAGCAGCCCCTGGCTAACACTCTATAGCTTTAAAATGCAGTTTTTTTTTTAAATCATGTGTAAAACCAGGTTATGACAACTATATTGACAATCTGTATTCAAATCCCAACAGCTCATCATGGCATGTCCCCACCATATCTCCACAACCTTCTCCATCAGTGTCATGGTGGCTCTGTGGTTAGCACTGTTGCCTCACAGCACCAGGGACCTGTCTGTGTAGAGTTTGCACGTTTTCCCCGTGCCAGTGCAAGTTTCCTCAGGTGCTCTGGTTTCCTCCCATAGTCCAAAGATGTGCAGGTTAGGTGAACCGGTCATGCTAAATTGCCCCATAGTAACCAGGGATGTGTAGGTTAAGGCATGGTATATGCAGGTCTACGGGTATGGGGGTGGGTCTGGATGGGATTCTCTTCAGAGGATCAGGTCAAACTCAATAGGCTGAACAGCCTGCTTCTGCACTGTAGGGAATCTATGATCTGTATCACCTGGAACATTTTGTTCTACTAACTCCAGCCTTTTATGAATCCACCTCCTGCTTCAAAAATGCCCTTGAAACCTCACCTTTCCAAAACAAACCTTTGGTCAGCCCTCATTCTTTCCTGCCTGGTTCAGTATCCGTTTTGCACATGCATGACTTAACTTATGCGTGCCAAAGGCAACACACAACCAAACACTTTTGTTCTCTTTTTTCCTTTCATGGAAAATCAGTCACAAAATGTATATGATAGAGCAAAGTTGAAAAGGATAGATTCATTAGAGTAAAGGAAGAAAGGCTGAGTGGGCCAATGTGGTTTGAAGGGTATTTCCCTCTCACTCCAGCTGAAGGCTTCAGTAATGAGTTTCCAAAAGTGGACAAGCTTAAGCAATGGTGAAAATGGAAGAGGCTTCAAGAACAGGATTGAGCGCCGAGATCACAGTGAAATGATTTGAAAATGAGGACTTTAAATTCAACGCATTCCTCTTCTCAGTTTCCCTCTCCCCTTCAAGCCGAACACTGTGCAAGTTTTTAGTCACTTAGAACATCTCCTTTCATTCATTCAATGTTTGTCTGTTGTGCTTCTATGAGCCATTGAAACTAGCTGTGGAAAATAAATGCAAATTATTTCATTGGGTGGTTAGCTAATCAGGCTGTGAAGACAACTATCTTGTAGTGATTCCACATAAGACAAGGTAAAGCTGCCACTATTCCAGAGCATTATGCTCTCGTGAGACAGACACAACTGTTGAAGAGTTAAACCAGAGGGCAACCATGTCTTAGTCAAGGTTGAAAAGATGGGAACTGCATTGTGACTTCAGCCTGTATGGGAATTGAACGCATGCTGCTAGCGTCATTCTGCAATGCAAACAAACCATCCAGCCAACTGAGCCCCACATAAGCAGCAGCTGATAACACTTGTGATCACGCCTTGTGGATCAAGGTTAATCTCTTGGCAAGGATATTGGAAAAAGAACAGTGACCAGGAAACCTTAAAGCAACATGGAGTTAATACTGGCAACATTGAAGAGAAATTGGCAGAAAACATTGGAGACAGAAAGGGATGAGACAGAAAAATCTAGAATTTTCGAACTGTTGTTTGGAGAGTTACCAAGTTAAATGCTCACATCTTTATTTGTTTGTATTTTTTTAAAGTATTGTATAAAATAAACTGAAATATAATTGAAAATGAATATTAAAATAATATTACATCAGTGTCACTGGTTTCAATTTGCACAAGAACAGGTTTAGTTTAAATTACCGTGAAATTAATGGGCTAAGATGAATTCTTTAAAACTACAAAGATGTAAATGCCACTGCTAAACATATGGTACCCATCACACATCAAACTGTTGACACGGAATACAGACATTATATCAAAACATTCTGTCCAACAATAAAAACTTGCACTTTATATCGTGAACTTAATGTCATAAAATACATCCCATGGCACTTCACAGGAGCATTAATAAACAAAATTTGACACTGGGCCATACAAAAAATATATTAGGGAGATGGTCAAAAGCTGAGTCAAAGAAGTAGGGAAGTAGGCTTTGAAAAGTAAGGCGGAAACAGAGGTGGAGAGAGAGGGGGATTTAGCAAAGGAATTCCGAAGCTTAGGGTCTTGGCAGCTGAACAGTGGAGTGATTAAAACGAGGGCCTGTTCAAGATCCCAGATTAAAAGTGCGCATATACGTCAGAGGGTTGTACAGCTGCAGGAGATTACATAGATAGCGAAGGGTGAGACAGCAGACCAATTTGAAAACACGAAAGAGAACTGTATCATCATTGCATTGCCTAACCAGGAGTTAATGCAGCTCGGTGGGTGCAAGGGTGATGGGTACATGAGAACTGGCGCAAGTCAGGACACAGACAACAAGGGCTTTGGATGACTTTAAATTTACTGAGGGTAGAATGTGGGAGGCTGGCCTAGACTGTGTTAGAACAGACAAGTCCAGAAGTGCCAAAGTATAAATTAGAGTTGCAGCAGCAAGCTAAGACAGGATGTTAAGGAGGTGGAGATAGATTGTCTTAGCGATGACACAGATATGTTTCAGAAACACCTTGAGGATAAACATGTCCCCAGAGTTGTGAGAAGACTGGTTCTACCAGGAAAAGGGAAGAACGAGATGTGCTAAGCAAATCCTTGTGGCTAGGATTGAAGACAATGATACCAGGTACAGTAAAAGTGTACCAGGAGCAACTGACTTGGAATCTTTATATAGTATAAAATACATCAACAGTTATCTTGAAAAAGTCACTATAAAGCTTGCATGAGATTCAATTTAATTTTAAAGTGATGAAACAAGCTGAAGAAAACATATTTGTTATTTAATTCACTTAAGGAGGTGCTGGGGAAGCTGAAATGTCTGAAGGCGAATAAACCACCTGGACCAGCGAGACTACTCTCCAGTGATCTAAGGACATTGTAGAGGCATTGGTGGTGATCTTTCAGGAATTACTCGAGTCAGGAAGGATCCCAGAGCACTGGAAAATGATGAATGGAACATGCTGCTTGAGAAGGGAGGGATGCAGTAGATGGGACATCATAGGCAGGTTAGCCTGACCTTGGTTGTTGGGAGGATTTTTACAGTCCATTATTAGGGATAAAATTGCAGAATACTTTGAAGCGCATGGTAAAATAGAAGTGGGTCAGCACGGCTTTGTCAAGGGACAAATCTGTTAGAATCTTTGAGGAGGTCATGTGCAAGTTAGGTAAAAGAGAGGCAGTGGACATGTTCAACTTGGATTTCCAGAAGGCATTTGACAAGGTGCCACACAGGAAGCTGCTAAATTATTTAACAGCACATGGTGTTAGGGCAAGGTACTGCTATAGATAAAGGATTGGCTGTCTGAAGACAGAGAATGGGGATAAAGGAGTCATTTTCAAGGTGGTAACTGGTGAATAGTGGAGGTCCATGGGAGTCAGTGTTGGGACCACAATTATTCATGATATATATTAACAATCTGGACAAAGGAACTGAGGGCACTGTTGCTAAATTTGCAAATGACATGAAGATAGATGAAAGGATAGGTAGTGTTGAAGAGGTGGGAAGGCAGCAGGAGGACTTAGACATGCTCAGCAAGCGGACAAAGAAGTGGCAGATGGAATACCATGTGGGAAAGTGTAAGGTTATACTCTTTTTAAGGAAAAAAAAGAGGCGCAGACAGAATGGAAAGCCTGGGGAACCTGAAGTACAAAGGGTCTGAGCTGAGGATTCTCTTACAGTTAACATGCAGGTTCAGTTGACATTAGAAAAACAAATTATAGCATTAATTTCAAGAGGGCAAGGAATCAAGAGCAGGGATATATTGTTGAGGCTACATAACGATCTGGTCAGACTGCATTTGGAATATTGCGAGCAGTTTTGGGCCCCAGGTCTAAGAAAGAACGTGCTGGCCTTGAAGGGGGTCCAGAGGAGGCTCTCAAGAATGATCCCGGGAATGAAGGGCTTGTCACTTGAGGAGCGGCTAGGGACTCTGAGTCTGTACTCGATAGAACTAAGGGGGGGATATCCCATTACAGAATACTGACAGACTTGGATACAGTGAATGCAGAAAAGATGTTTCCACCAGTTGGAGAGACTAGGACCCGAAGACACATCCTCAGAGTGAAGAGCGTATCCTTTAGTACTGAGATGAGGAGGAATTTCTTCTGATGCTGTCAGATGGTGGTGAATCTGTGGAAGGCCAATCAGTGAACGTATTTAAGACAAAGACAGATAGGTTCTTGATTCTTAGGGGGATCAAAGGTTATTGGTAGAAGGCAGGAAAGGGGTTGAGAAACAGATCAGCTATGATTGAATGGCAAAGCAGGGTCATTGGTCTGAATGGCCTTCTTCTGCTCCTATATTTTATTTACCATAATTTAAATTTAAAAAGTGATTCATTTTTAATAACTGCAGTTCCCATAAATATCACTTAGAAGTATTCCTGTACTTACTATTCAGCGAGGAATCTGGCAATCCCAGACTTACTGAAGTCCTCCTTATATTCCAGCAATTGACTCACTGCATCTTCAATGTAAGTCAAAACATGTGTCTGGCCTGAAAGAGAAGAGAATTATAACAAACAAATTAAACATTCTCTTCATAATAACTGCCATGGCCAAATTTTCAAAACAATTTTTGTTCCTGTTTGACAGAAAGAACTACCCCAAGAGGGTAGTTTGCTTCTTATTCGGCTTCTCTTTAGGTTTGTGCAGGTTAAATACGTACAGGTAGACAAACCAACATTAAACCCGAGAATGGATTTGTGTGGATGCTATGAGCTGACAAGACAACAATACAACAAGAACAGCTACAAACAGTTATCAAACACCAGAACTAACGAAAATAATCTAGCCACATGTTATTTTCTCCTGTAAATCATAGAATCCTTACAGCGTGGAAGCAGGTCATTTGGCCTATAAAATCCACACCTACCCTTCAAGAATCATTCCACACAGACCCAGTCCCCTGCTCTAATCCTGCAACTCTGCATTTCCCATGACTAATCCACCGAGCCTGCACATCCTTACTTGCAATAGTAACAGTATCTGCAAGATGACAGTCATCCTTCAATTCAATGCTGGGTCAGATGAATTTAGGTCTTATATAAATTCTTCCTTTAAAGCTTTCTTGAATTTGCTGTTTTTCCCAATATCGAGAAGAAAGAGGGACATGCGAGAGAGTGAGTTTTGGGGGAAGGGGTGGAGGAGAGAGAGAGAGAGAGAGAGAGAGAGAGAGAAAATGTGTGAGAGAGTGTAAGCGAGAGAGACAAAGAGAGAGAGATGTTTTCTGTTTGTAGGTTCTGGATGATTTTCACTCTCTGCTACTTTTGGCACTTATAGTATTTTAACACACTGCAGTTGAAACAAACATACAGCTGTTGCAAGGCAGAATTTCCATAATTCACAAGATTTTCATCACCTTTGGTCTCAAATTCTCACTCTTATTGCTTCCAAAAAGCAACATTTTACTGCACAGCTCAACAATATGTAACATTACCTCCAAGCTGCCAAAAAACTTTCCTGGTTTTCCAGTTATGGCAGTTGTAGCAACTTCCATTTAAGTCTATAGTCCCAAAAATGAAAATATTTCATCACTTGCAATGGTCATTAGCTGGTACTAATGTAGGACAAAGCTGACTTGCCACTTCCCAGCCTAGGCCTGAATGTTGTGCAGGTTTTGCATTCACAGACCTAGTCAGTGAATATCTAGGCAGTTGTGAATGGAACTAAATTCTGAGCGACCATCAGCAAAGCATTCCCTCTTCTCACTCTGTGATGGAGGGAAGATTATCGATGACAGCTGAAGACAGTTGGATCTGGGACACAATCCTGAGGAACTCTTGCAACAATAATCTGAGGCTAAATCAACTGGGTTCCAAAAATAACAATCATTTTCTTTGGGCTATGGTTCCAGCCCATGGAGAGTTTCCCTGATTCCCAGTGAGTTAAATTTTATTGGAGCTCATTGATTCTAACTCAGTCAAAGTCTTGATGTTCTGTGCAGTGACTCTCGCTTCATCATCAGAATTCAACTTTTTCATCAATCTGTGGATTAAGTTGTAATAAGGTCTGGGGATGAGTGATCCTGGGAACTCAGAGCTGTGAGCTTTTAACATTTAGTAAATGCTCAACATGCCGTATGCCATAATTTTGCTGATGGTTGAGAATAGAATGGGGCCCCTAAATTGGGAATAGATGTTCTCAGGGAAATACACGACAGCAATGTGGAGGTTGTTTAGGAAGCTCTTGCTGATAGTGCTGGACAGGTTTGTCCCACTGAGGCAAGGAAGGGATGGTAGGTTAAAAGAACCTTGGGTGACAAGGGATGTGGAACAGCTAGTCAAGAGGAAGAAGGAAGCTTACTTAAGGTTGAAGAGGCAAGGATCAAATAGGGCTTTAGAGGGTTACAAGGTAGCCAGGAAGGAACTGAAGAATGGACTTAGGAGAGCTAGAAGGGGGCATGAAAAAGCTTTAGCGGGTAGGATTAAGGAAAACCCTAAAACCTTCTACACAAGAGGGTGACCAGGGTGAGGGAAGGGTCGATTAGGGATAGTGGAGGGAACTTGTACCTGGAGTCAGAGGAAGTAGGGGAGGTACTTAATGAATACTTTGCTTCAGTATTGGCTGACAGTGACCTTGAGCTTTCTAAGGACAGCGTGAAACAGACTGATGTTCTCAAACAGGTTGATGTTAGGAAGGAGGATGTGCTGAAAAGTTTGAAAAACATAAGGATAGATAAATGCCCTGGGCCAGAAGCAATATACACAAGGTAACTACAGGAAGCGAGGGAAGGGATTGCTGCACCTTTGGCGATGATCTTTGTATCTCATTGTCCACTGGAGTAGTGCCTGATGATTGGCGGGTGGCAAATGCTATTCCCTTCTTCAAGAAAGGGAATAGGGATAATCCGAGAAATTACAGACTAGTCAGTCTTATGCCAGCAGTGGGCAAAGTATTGGAGAGGATTCGGAGAGACAGAACTTAGGATTACTTGGAAAACCACAGTTCGATTAGAGATAGTCAGCATGTCTTTGAGAGGGGCATGTCATGCCCCTCAAACCTTATTGAATTCTTTGCAGATGTGACAAAACACCTTGAAGAAGATAGAGCAGTGTATGTAGTGTACATAAATCTTAGCAAAGTGTTTGATAAGATTCCCCATGGTAGGCTCATTCAGGAAGTAAGGAGGCAAGGGATATAGGGAAATCTGGCTGTCTGGATACAGAATTAGCTAGCCCATAGAAGACAGAGGGTGGTGGTAGATGGAAAGCATTCAGCCTGGAGCTCAGTGACCAGTGATCCTCTGCAGAGATTGGTTCTGGGACCTCTGCTCTTTGTGATGTTTATAAATGACTTGGATCAAGAAGTGGAAAGGTGGGTTAGTAAGTTTGCCGATGACACAAAGGTTGGTGGAGCTGTGAATAGTGTGGACCTAGTGTTGTAGGTTGCAATGGGACATTGACAGGTGCAGAACTGGGCTGATAAGTGGCAGATGGAGTTCAACCTGGAAAAGTGCGAAGTCATTCACTTTGGAAGGTCGAATTTGAATACAAAATACAAGGTTAAAGGCAGGAGCCTTGGCAATGTGGAGGAACGGAGGGATCTTGGATTCTGTGTCCATGGATCCCTCAAAGTTGATAGGGTTTTTCAGAAGGCTTATGGTGTGTTGGCTTTCATTAGCAGGGGAATTAAGTTTAAGAGCCACGAGGTTATACTGCAGCTCTACAGAGCCTTAGTTAGACCACACTTGGAATATTGTGTTCCGTTCTGGTCATGTCATTATAGGAAGGATATGGAAGCTTTAGACAGGGTGCAAAGGAGATTTACCAGAATGCTGCCTGGACTGGAGGGCAGGTCTTATGAAGAAAGGTTGAGGGAGTCAGGGCTTTTCTCATTGGACCGAAGGAGGATGAGAGGTGACTTGATAGAGGAGTACAAGATGTAGAGAGGCATAGATAGAGTGGAGAGACAGAGACTATTTCGCATGGTGGAAATGTCTATCATGAGGCGGCATAATTTTAATGTAATCGGAGGAATGTTAAGGGGAGATGTCAGAGGTAGATGCTCTACACAGAGTGGTGGGTGCATGGAATGCACTGCCACCAGTGATAGCAGAGTCATATACATTAGGGACATTTAAGCAACTCTTGAATAGGCACATGGAAGATAGTACAATGAAGGGTATCTAGGCTAGTCTGATCTTAGAGAAGAATACAATGTCAGCACAACATCGAGGGCCAAAGGGCCTATACTGTGCTATGTTTGACTGATGGAGCAGTAATTGACGAGATTACCCTTTTGTGGACAAAATGTATGTGGGCAATGCTCCCCTTTGGTGAATGGATGCCAGCATTGGAATCTGAAAAGCAACATCGTGGCGATGGGGTTCTAGTGTGACAGCATAATATCTGCACGACAGTGGGATGTTATTGAAACTAACAGCTTTTCTTCTATCCTGGGTGCACTCCTTTCTATCCTCTGCAGTGAATGGCATTGGCTGAAGACTGGCATCTTTGATACTGAGTAACCACAGAAGGTGGCCAAGATGCAACATCCACTTGAAATTTCTGGCTAAAGGCTGTTGCAAGTGCTTCCATTTCATCCTTGTCCAAGCTCATCATTTCCATTCCACACCTCCCCTCTAATATTTGATTATAAGAATGTTAATAGAGTCATTGCTCATTAGTTGTTTGATTGGCTAACACTTTCCATGATTGGATGTGGTGAGACATTGTGGCTTCAAACCAATCCTTTGGTCTGGGATCACTTAACTTTATTTACAGAAGGTGGTTTCCACTGTTTAGAATACTTGTAGTCCTGTATTGCAGCTTCATCAAGTTGATACAACATTTTTCAGTCTGCCTGGTTAGAATTTGTCTCTACAAGGACTGTGCAGACTTCACACTTACCATACTGTAGGGGATAAAAGCACATAGTTTGATGTTGCTAAGATCCAGTTAGTTTTCCCTTATGTTGACTCTCAGGCTGGTCTATAGCTATGTCTAAGCTGCCAATTGGGTCATTACTGCTGTCAAGCCACTTTGGATGATTGACATTGAAATGTCCAACACAGAGTACATTCTGAGTACATTCTATTGTTAGCATTGCTTCCAAGTGATGTTCAATATGGAACAGCACAGATTCATCAATTGAGGGAGTCAGTTGATTTCAGTCAGAACAAAGTTTCCTTGACTATACTTGACTTAAAAACATGACACTTGAAGGAATCCATGGTCAATATTGAGAATTCCCAGCAGCCCTCAATCCTGATAACCTATCATCTCTTGTGGGTCTGTCTCAGCAGTAAGTAAAGACATACTTTGGGATGATATGAAGGAGCCTAGGATTTTGGGTGAAGGCCATGGCTAGTAGGCTATTGCTTGACAGGTCTATGGGGCAGCTCTCCCAATTTTACACCCAGCAAGTTGTTACAATCTACAATGCACCACCACAAAGGGCAGTGGAAGCAGACTCAACAGTAACATGCAAAAAAGATTTGATGAAATGCTTGAATAGAACAAAAAAAACTAAGAGCTACATGGAGAGAATAGAGGAATGTGACTATCTAGTTAGCTTGACAAATGACTCAGCAAACGCACAATGAGGTGAAAGTGAACTAAGATGCAGTACAGGAAATGTCCCTACCTTTGGGTCAAATAGTCTGAATTTAAGCTTCTGGAGATAAGTCACAACCTGTCTGAACAGATTGATGTCAAAAAAAACAATGAGCTGAATGTCCTTTGCCTATGACACACAATTCTGGATTCAAGCTATTCATGAGACAGATGACTCTTCGTAAAATCTAAATGTTGCTGTCTCTTACTTTAAATTGTATATGAGCTTTAAACAGAGGATATTGAAATTAACTATTTGTTTATGAGTTAAATGTTAAGGAAACATATCTATAAATCTAACACAGGATTATTGAATCTAAAAATAAGTTGCTAAACCCAGTTTATAAAAAAATTGTGCAACTAAATTTATGAGCCATACATAGTATTTTATGTGAAGGTTTATTTTCTTCATGATTGCTTGCAGCTGCTTTTTGAAATAAATTTAATTAGATTTATACACCATATATTCTCATTGCCAATTGTTGGTTTTGGGGATCATGACCACAGTTAGCTATTATAGGCAATTAGCAATTTGTATGTAATTTTCTGATTGGTGATTGACTTGTTAAGAAGCAATAGTTCAGATATATTAGTTAGATCAACAAAGTATACAACTGTGACCACTGGGGGTAGTTCACTGATACCAGAGGACGAAGAGGCTGATGGTGCAACATGTATCATTCTTGTTGAATTGGTGGTGGCAGCATCCTGTTGTCTAGCCAAGGTGTTAGTGAACACTTCCCTCTCTCCTTCTGATTCTTCTTCCACCTATCTGATGAAGACTGCTCTCTGGGGACTGCCTGATGAGAACTGCTACCTACCAGATCTGCTTGATGAGACCTCCCCAAGAAGAACGCTCCGTTGCCTTGAGTAATAATTTTTATATCATATTCCTAGGGGCAAGTAACTTCTGCTGTGGTCAATCAATTATCTGAACCCTTCTGGCCAATGGCCAGAGGACTCATGATGTCAGCTGACTGTTGTCCTTTTGCCTGCCTTCATCCAAGGACTAAAAACTGTATCTGCAGTTTATTTTTGTCTCTTCATCCAAGGACTAGTTTACCTTTCTTTCCAATTGCAAACACTTCTTATTTTCAAAAACAACACATTGATAATATGATGTGTTTGGCGCCAGATAAATTGTTGATGCTAGTTGAATTGGTCTGGTGACCTCCGTGCTTTTCATAATTCTTCCCTTCATTTTCATATGCTAGAATTTTGGAAAGTTAATTACTGTTGTAATAACCTTTAAAATAAATCTCAAGCTACACAGTAAAACTAGGAAAATTCAGTTCTTAAGGGATCATAATCTTCAACATAGTTACATTTTCAAATAAATTTAAAATAAAATGTACATTTAGAATTACAGAAAAAAATTAAATTAAAATATGGCACTGCATTAATCCACCATCCGTACACATCAAGGAAAGTGTTGCAAATCCATGTTATTAATACATTAATTTCTCCTTTCTACTAATGAACTTGAACCATCTGGAATTCAAAGAGACACAACATAAATTAACACAAACCACAAGCATTGCTCCAGCAGGTAGCAGGAGGACATAAATGGAGACGCCATATGGTCTTACATTAGCATCTCACGAGCTTTCACCTGCCACCCAGGAAGTGCCTGTCCCATTGATCAAGAGCAGATTGGAGAGGCTATCCGTCACTGAGGCAGACAGCAATGAGCATGTGTGTCTTGAGGCTCACACACTTAAGCAGCAATTATGGGTATCAGTGCAAAATTCACAATGTTAGAAGGGAAAAATAAACACCTCTGCTTCTCTTTTATCTCAGTGAATTACCTGTTGGAAGTCAACTTGTTGGAGCAGGAGTGTGTGAGCGGTCATACGCTGCTCCTTTCCTGTTCTGAAAGTTGCACAGCCCTTGGCCTGGATCCAAGAGGAATGTGTTCATGACCATCAGCAGGAGTGACATATTCCCAAGGTGTCAGCCTGACACTATCATGATTTACCAGGTAATGCACTGGAAATCAAGCCATATCATTCTCATTGCCATCAAAAATGCGAAAACATAGTCAAACTATCTAAAGTTTCCAATTTACCTGACTGACAAATACAAGTTAAAAGAAAACAACCACCAAGGTTTCTGTACTTAATGATAAAATAATAGTTTATTATGAACAAATTTCAACCAATAGCAATCAGGAAATATGTCATGGTAAGTTAAATTTTATCTCTTCTTACATTCTTTCCTTCACAAACAATGAGACACATGAAAGTAAACAAGACATGGATAGTATGGGAAAGGTAGAGAAAGGAAAGGTACAAAAAGGAAGTTCAGGGAAACACAATTCAATAGCACCAGTTTGGATGAAAGGATTCAGTGAACTGTTTTCTTTCTCTTCTTTATGGTTCTCTAACATTGCATCATTTGTATAGGAACTTGGTTATGCTACTCCGAGAGTACTATGTATAGTTTTGGTCTCATTTCATAAAGATCTTATTGCTGCAGGTGAGTGCAAAGATTTACCAGATTTGTTCCAGGGATGCTGGAATAGTCCCATGGGGAGAGACTGGGTAAACTGGATGCGTATTTTCAAGAGTTTACAAAAAAGGAGAGCTCATCTCATTGAAACTTACAAAATATTTTGAGTGATAGACAGGGTTGGTGAAGGTAGGATGTTTCCCCTTACTTCATTGTCTCGAACCAGGGGTACAATTTAAAAATAATACACGTCAGAGTTTAGAAATTGTTTTAGTCAAAGTTGTGAATCTTTTGAATTGTCTATTAGAGGGATATGTGGAAGCTCATGCTTTGAGCTTGTTTAAGGTAGAGATCATTAAGATTTCTGATTACTAATGGTGCACAAAGTGGGTAAAAGATGTTAAAGTGTATTGAATGCCAAGGTAAGTTCAATGGGTAGAAGAGCCTTCTCCCGAACTGCTGTTCCTGTGACACAAGGTTGTCCGCAAATCAGTGTTCTCTTTCATTCACTGGTTGAGAATTTGTCTTTTCATTGTCTTTTCACTTTTATTGAAAATTGCTTTATTCCTCCTCCAGTCAGAGACTTGCAGAGAGAGGTGAGTGGAAGATACCAAGCTATTACTGGAGACTTTCTAGTACCTCCACGCAAGATACAGAGACACAGTTTTTCTTATGCTTTCTGTTTGTAGACTACATGAGTCTCTGTTGTACTGGCTCCACACAAGCCATGGTCACCTGGTCAGGAGCCAATCAGAATATTGTTGTGAAGAAGTTTGTTCAGAACTGGTCAGCTCTGGTGTGTCCACTTTTTCATTTCCTAGTTCACAGTCCAAAGATAAAAGTAGTAGAAAGCTGTGATCTTTACAAAATCAAAACTTACACATCCCAGAGAATGGGTTAACAGCCCTCTACTTTACTCATTCAGCTGATAACAATTTCAACTGATATAAAGAACTTTTGCACTTACTTCTCAACTACTTTCTTAGTACAGTAAATGGCATTTAAAATAAATAAATGGGTAGTAATTTTTTGATTACTAAATAACAGCGGCACAGTGGCTCAGAGGTTCGCACTGCTGCCTTACAGTGCCAGGGTCCCATGTCCAATTCCAGCCTTGGGCGACTGTCTGTGTGTAGTCCCTACACTCTTAGAGTCCCTACAGTGTGGAAACAGGCCATTCAGCCCAACAAGTCCACACCGACCCTCCGAAGAGAATCCTGCCCAAACCCAATTCCTATTACTCTACATTTACTGCTGATTAATGCACTTAACCTACACATCCCTGAACACAATGGGCAATTTAGCACAGCCAATTCACCTAACCTGCACATCTTTGGACTGTGGGAGGAAATTGGAGCACCCGGAGGAAACCCACACAGACACGGGGAGAATGTGCAAATTCCACACAGTTGCCAGAGGCTGGAATCGAACCTGGGTCTCTGGCACTGTGAGACAACAGTGCCAACCACATTGTATATTTACAAGTGTGATTTAGCAATATTGAAAGGAAGTATCAGAGTAACCTTTCTCTAACTTCGGAAGTTCTCAACTTGATCAAGCAAGGCTGTGGAGTTTACACACTCTCCCAGTGTCTGCGTGGGTTTCCTCCATTGCTCCAGTTTCCTCCCACAGTCCAAAGATGTTCAGGTCAGGTGAACTGAGGCCATGCTAAATTGTCCATAGTTGCTAAGTCAGAGGGTCGGTGTGGACTTGTTAGGCCGAAGGGCCTGTTTCCACACTGTAGACTATTTAAAAGGGTGTAGCTATAGTACTGAATCAAGTAGTAATTGTTTAATGTAAGCAAGGCTGATGTTGGTGCAAGACAACTGCAGCATCTTATTTAGTACAGAGGGATAAGTCTGACTGCAATCTTTTTTTATTCATCAGATGTGGACATCGCTGGTTAGGCCAATACTTATTGCCCATCCCAAATTGCCCAGAGGGCAGTGAAGAGTCAAGCTCATTGCTGGGGGTCTGGAGTCACATGTAGACCAGACCTGGTAAGGAGGCAGTTTCCTTTCCTAGAGGACATACTGAACCAGATTGTTTTTCCCAACAATTAACAATGGTCATCATTCCAGATTTTTACTGAATTAATTCCCATAGCGGGACTCAAACCAATGTCTCCAGAATATTACGTGGTCTCTGGAGTAACAGTCTAGCAATAATACACTTGATCTCTCTCTCTCTCTCCCCCCCCCCGCAAGATGTCTTGTTTTAAAAAGTTTGTGTTTACCATACCTCAGCAAATTCTAATTATTCTTTCGCAGTTCAATGCGACCAAGAAAACTATACTTCAGATGGAATGGACTGTACTATGATTTTAAAATTGAATCATCTGCTTCAGAAGGACGTGGTCTTTAAAACCAAAATAAATTCGAGTTTTCTGACTTCATTCAGCCTACCAGTCAAATTTAAGAAGCAGCACAGCCATTTACAAAGCCTACTGAGACCGGCCCATCACTCAACACAATCATGGCTAATGGAACACTTTAATATCTTTTACTCACCCCATCCCCTGAAGCATGTACACCGCTGGTAATCATAAATCTGTCCATTTCTACCTCACTGTAACTTGGACTCTTTGCTGTGGGAGGTTAGCACAAGTGGCTGGAAGGCCCAGCTGGGTCAATTTGGTGCAATAGCATGGAGCTTATCCCATGTTGGTTGGAGTAGATTCAGGACGTTTCCTTGCGCTATCCATGGTGGAAATCAGTGGTACCCTGGTTAGACCTGCCATTAGGCACAGAACTCAAAATGATGATAGATGCAGGTACAGTTACAACATTAAAAAGACATTCGGACAGGTACCTGAATAGGAAAGGTTTTGAGGGAAATGGGCCACAAGGGGGCAAGTGGGATTAGGTTTAGTTTTGGAAACTTGATCAGCATGGATGAGTTAGACTGAAGGGTCTGCTTCTGTGCTGTGTGACTCTGTGGCTCTGTGATAGGTGCTATTGTAGAATGCTGAATGAAGCGATGGGTAGGTGGTTTTGGGGGACACAGAATGAATTGGCACAGTTACTTTAGTGTGGCATAAACTCCTCCAAATGGTTGTAAATGAACTGTTCTCAAATCCCATGTGCCAGGGTGGCTTTCACTCCTGGGGAGTGGAAGGCATCCATTTTGAATCAGAGTCATTAAAGAGAATCACTTGACAATGACAAACTAGTAAATATGCATCAAAATACCAAGGTCATAAAATATTTGGCATAAGCCAAAGAACCTCTATGCACTTGGTGACTAATAGCGCAAGACATCAGGCCATCAAAATCACTGCTGGAGCGCATGAATAGCTAGCTTTATACTTGATAGTGTTACTGTGCATCGAGCTACAACTGTTTTCTCTCAGTGTCTGTGTGTTGTACAATGCACTGCTGAGTTCCTGAAGACAAAGACGCAGAAGGAACTAAGAATAAAAATACCTACTTCTGACTATAGATATTGCTCATTCCCTACTTTAAAAATTCTGTGCACATGTTAGAAAAGTAAAACCCTTTGAAATTTATTTACAGCTGAGACATGCATTGACATAAATACGTGTAGTAAGTCACAAGCAATAAGTCTGGAAAATCAGTATTTTAAGACATAAGCTGTCTCTCCACCTGTTTCTTGCAGTTTTGAGGAATTGGGGTCTTTAGAACAATGGTATGAATGAATGTGGACATGGTAATGCCTGAAAACAAAGAAGGAAAAAAAACCCTTCCAGTGCCTGGAAGGAATCCAGTAGCCAAAAAACTAATTGATGCCATCATTTTCCCATTCGCAGGCAAAGCAGGTGGAGTTACTCATGTGGATAATCTTCAAAACCCAAGAGCTATGGCTGCCAGGAATTCCAGAACAGGCTCCCCATGATTTTCTGTCCATTAACTCTTATAGTACAGTTGCGCTTTGTCTGCGCACAATGAAGGCTGCCCTCACAGTATGTCGAGTGTGCCTTGAGAAAGAAGCAGCATCTGGAGGATGGGTTGGATTTAATGGTTACTTTGTGAATTTGCTTTGTCCAAGTTATTAAAATGTTCACGTCGAAATTATTATAAAGTGGGGGTGGGGCACTAGCAGAGTGACCACTTTTATTTGATGAAATTGTAAATTAATTGTTTTAAATATTGAGATGAAATTGATGAGGAAGGCTTTGTGCAACATGATTGGCTGAAGAAAGAAAGGAGAAACTAGCCAATTAGAAAGGAGAGAAAAACACGAGGAAAACAAAGTGGCCAACAATTCCAAAATCCCGGACAGACATATTAGGCTTAGCATATATGATAGAGACAAGCAACATTATGAGATAACAGCTACAGTATCAAAAATGTATTTCTATGAAGATCTTAATTCTTCAAGGCTTTGTGTAAATTGTCAGACTATTGTAGCACAACTTGACGGATCGGTGGAGAGTAAACGACTTAGTCTACACTAAGCTTATCATGTTTCTCCCTTTAAGCAACAATTTGGAGAGGCCTTAACATTCATGAATAATCACTGGTGTAGATTTCCTTCCTGCCCATTAGAAATCTCACTGCAGCTGTCCTGAGGCTTCCACTGTGCATTAGTCCTGACATCTTGTAAACAAAATGGCAAGGTACATCCCTCAGCATGCCACAGAACCTAATCGTGTGCAACACCCATTGTTTAGAGCATAATCACCTATTCTGTGTCCATGGCAAAGTATTTCTGAATGAAAGGAAATTACAGAGGCATTATCCGAATAGTCTAAGTTCACATTAATTTTCTTAATCTGTAATACTGTTAGCAGGAAGAGAAATTGGTTTGCTTCTAAAAACTACAGCAGCTTCATGTTTCAGAATGACACTTTACCTGCGTATTGTGGGCAGAATTTTATGCTGATTGAATATTTTTAGGCGTTTGGAAAGTTTCCAGATCCTGATTCGAGGTGTATATGTTGTATGCAATCTTTCATGGGACTGCCTTCCAAATCAATCATCTCCTGGTCTGCCATTAGGTCATTTCAGAAATTCCTCTGCTCCCTAACCTTTCCTCCAACATCACCCTGATTGATATTTAAGTAACCAGAGCTCCCCCAGTATTATCATTCTACAATTTGGACCTGAAAAGTGTCTGATCCACTTCAACCTACCCTATAAAGAGAAAATAGTTTAGAAAGTTGAACGACACGTTAAGCAAGCCATTTCAAGATCCTACTATGCTGCAGAGTATTTTCTACTAAGAGGATGCACTCATGAGTCTAAGGAAAACATCCTGTCACCACACATTTCAGCAATGTTTCGTTTGAATTTCAAATCCAGATATTTTGTATAGTGTTGTAGAACAAAGGGACCTAGGGGTTCAGATACATAATTCTCTGAAGTTTGCGACACAGGTAGTTATAAAGGAGTTCAAGCATGCTTGCCTTCATTGTTCAGTCCTTTGAGTGTCGGAGTTGGGAAGTCATGTTGAGGCTGTATAGGACATTAGTGAGGCTTCTTCTGGAGTACTATGTACAGTCCTGGGTGCCCAGTTATAGGAAGGATATTATTAAGCTGGAGAGGGTTCAGAAGAGATTGACCAGGATTTTGCTGGGTATGGAAGGTTTGAATTATGAGGAAAGGCTAGATAGGCTGGGACTTCTTTCACTGGAGTGAAAGAGGATGAAAGGTGACCTTATAGAAGTTTATAAAATCATGAAAGGTTTAGATAGGGTAGTTGCCTTTTCCCTAGAATGGGGGAATTTCAAGACCGGGGACAAATTTTTAAGGTGAGAGGAGAGAAATTTAAAAAAACATGAGGGGCATTTGTATTTTTACACAAAGGGTGGTTCGCTTGTGGAATGAACTTCCTGAGGAAGTGGTGCATGTGGGCACAATTATACCATTTAAAAGACATTTGGATAAGGACATGAATAGGAAAGGTTTGGAAGGTTATGGGCCAGCAGCAGGCAGGTGGGACTAGTTTGGTTGGGGATTATATCTGGCATGGACTGGTTAGACCAAAGGATCTGTTTCTATGCTGAATGATTCAATGACTCTATGTATTCAATGCATCCTAACTTTTGGCTAATTGAATCAAGTATCATATTACTTCGGTCATTCATGATATGCAGAGTACAGACTGTGCTCAAACAGCCAGGCTTGCATCATCCAAAATGTCTATTGTGGGATGTGATTCCACAATTGCGCAGCACTTGCTAAACAATCCTGGAGTACACTAATAGCTACACTAACAACCAACTTGGATAGTCAAACATGTAAAATGGCTTATTCATGCTACTCGAAGAAACACAAAAAGAAAAATGATCTGATCAGGGAAATGATTGTCCTGCAGAATAGTTTGACGTCCTCTATTTTTGCAACACACATGCAAGATGATACTGATCAAAAATTGTGCTTGCTAGCCACATACATTCATAATAGATTTCCTCTGCAAATGAAAGCAATATAATCAAGCCTTGCACCTTTTCTGAATTCCTGGGACAATATGGAGGTGATAGTTCTCAGTTGCATTTTCCATGGCAATCAGAAATAACTGTTAACCAAGAGCACTCTTTTCTCTTGTAATATAAATTACTGCAATAGCTTGAAATTTGTTCTGATGGATTCAAAGTAAAAAGCCGAGCAACATGCTCCTCTTTTCTGCAATATTCCACTGTTCTTTCAAAGCTCTGTTATTTACCTTCAGATTTCCTCATCTAGGTCTGTTTTTGTCACTATTTAGAGGCTTATAAGATACCACTGATAACATAATCATACCTATTTTGCTTCTCAACTCTAACCAAATGAACTTTATTCTTGCCCTCTCGAACACATTTTCTCTATCGAACACCAGACTATCTTCTGCAGTCAGCACTGACACCGCAACTCCCTTTTTGCCTGCCCTCTCTTTTCTGACCTTTCAAAGTTGAAAATTAAGAAGTTTGTCGTCAATATATTTCAGTCATGATTCTGGCTCGTCACTGCATCGTACTGCCATGTAACTATTTGTGGTTGTAGTTCACCAAACTTTGTGCACTTGTGTATAAGCATTGTAAATTGGTTTTGCATTCTTCAATGCTCCTACAGTCTGCACCTATCTAATATAAATCTACTTGTTTCTCATTATGGCCCAACAAACTCATATTATGCATCCCATTCATGATGTCTACAATAAGTTATAAAAAAATGATGCATTTTCCCTTTTGGACTATAAACCAAAAGAAAAGCTGAACTGTTATACAGTTGAAATACCTGGCGAGCTTTGCAACTTGTAAAACTCAAGTGTTTAATATTTTGAGTGTGCAAGACGATATTCCTTTTCAAAGTACAGAGATCATACCTTTGAGACTGAGTGGCGCTATCAGGAGTTCAGGATGGGCCCTCAGATAAGCAGAGTTGCAGTTTGCTACAAATCTATAGATGCACAACAGACAAAGACATTTAGAGCCTGCAAAACTGACATCATCTCTCTCGCTCTTGTTTCTCCAAGTAGATGAAAAGACAGAAAAGTCAAAAAACATTAACAAAAATTCTAACAAGAAAATACTTAGGTCCACTGGATCAACTTCTGAAGTGAAGAACGATCATCATTTTACTGCCAACAGTCAGTTATCATTGCTGAAATCAAAAGAAACTGCAAAAGACAATTTAACATACTCTTGACAGCTGGACTTTTGATCCTCAGAATTTTGTTTCCTGTCTATATTTTGACCACAATAATGTTTGTCGAACCATTTTTCTTTTGTTTTAATAGTGAAAGAGTGTGTATGTAAAGGGATAGCAGTAAGTCACATCATTGATGATTCTGAATTTTTTCTTCTCCCTGCCATTTCTAAAAAGTGAAGTGCATGATGATAAGTAGAGTTATTTTTCTGTAGAGGCCAGACAAAATGATGATCGTTACGTTCTCATTGGAATCTTATACATTTTTGATGCCTAATGGAAGATTATTACCAGTGCTCTCCTCCCAGTTAGTCATGATAAAGATTTGGGGGCTTGTCCAGGATATTTCAACATGGACAATTAAGATCGGATGTAAATTAAGGGTGAATGGCAAAAGATAAAAGGTCTCATACCAGGTTTCTCATACTAAATTATGATGATATTGGAAACAGTTTTAACATCCTACAGTTGAAAAAGATATTGTTGATAGATTTATAGAAATTAACAGAAGCCAGATTGAAAGAATTGGCAAATAAATTGGTGTGGACTTGCCTATCACAGTCAAGAAGACGGAGGCAATTAAAATATTGACAAATCATCCTGGTAGAAATGCAGGAAGGACTAGGTACACAAAGTGGTGAGTCATTTGACGTAGCTAGGAATAGCAACCTAACAAGAAAAAGAATTGAGGCAATTTGAGACAGGAAAGGAACTTAAAAACCAGGAGAGGGAAGCAAAACACTTGAACTTGCAGAAAAAGAGAGTGAAAGAGTATTGAAGAGACCGCCATGAGAGATTCAGGAAGGAGAATAGGATAAACAGAGGGAACTGTGGAAAGAATATTAGCTTCAGAAAATGGAGTTTAAAAAGGAAACTTCAGGTGTTGAAGATGCCTTGATGATAAACATAGGAACATAGAAGGGAGGAGCAGGACGAGGCCATTTGGCCCCTCGAGCCTGCTTTAACATTCACCACTATCATGGCTGACATACCAAATCAATAGCTTAATCCTGCTTTCTCTCCATAACCTTTGACCCCATTTGTCCCAAGTGTTATATCTAACCACTGCTAGCCAATGTTTTGGCATCAACTACTTCCTGTGCTAAAAGCCCTAAAAATAACCATAAGTCCAGTAGGCAAATGTTTACATTTGTACAGGCTCTGCCATAATTTGAGGTAAAGGATGTAGAGTCATTCTTTATAGCATCTAACAAAATACTTAAATAAATGAAGAAGATGAAAGAAAATTTGGGCATTGTACTTGCAAAGCAAGTTTGTTAGCTCGGAAACATACAAGGAAACATTCTGAAATTTGAAAAAGTAGCAAACCTACACTGAATCTGAAGTAAAGAAAAATAATTATGACAGGCGGATATCAGCATTATGAGTGAATACGACATACAAAGCTTTCAGAAAGAAAATTGACTTGGAACAATTTAAAACACATTATTTTCTGTAATTAAAATTCTTGTTGAAAACCAGGGGATTGCAACCAATAGAAAATAGCAGGAACGGCTAACAGTTAAACTGATCCCCTTTTTTCCGTCACCTCCATAAATCCAAGAAGGATGGTGGTGGGAGGTGGTTGGAGGGGTGCAAAAGAGTGAAAAGAAGGCAAGTGGCCAAGGTTTTAAAAAAAAGGGCAGGTGGAAACATTCAAGATCCACAGATCAGAAATGAAAGTGCTGAGGGTGGAGATGAAAATCAAAGGCCTCGGGGTTTCCCTTATAACAAAATGGAGCGCATTCATTCAGCATGCAGGAAGTTGCGCTGGAAGATGATGAGACTTATTGCAGTTCATAAAAATCAGTCTGAAAAAGGAACTCAAAAGAAAAATACCAAAGATTATACAGGAGCTTTAACTACAACAATGGAAGTGACGTAAAAGCTGCTGTGAGCGCAGGAGAGGTGAATAGGCTGGAAGGGAGATTTAAAAGGCTTTTTTGTCACAAGGAAAATAATTCATTTTTCTTTAAGTGCTGCAGTTAAACCCATAATTATATTAAGAAACACAGGAGCTACTAAAACTCTTCTGCTGGAGAAGGAGATTGGCTTTCATTGCACCCTCTGGAAGAGGAACTAAGTGTTAATAAACCAGATGTGTAGGGAGCATATCCTGGTCCTGTTGTACAAAGTACAATGCAGGGTGACTTACTTCTTGGGAATGATTTGTCCAGAGTGAAAGTTATAGCTTCCCCTTTAACTGCAGAAAGTGTAAGTGAAATTAGAGCTATAACAGTATAAATTCACAGGTATAAATTTCAGCTCTTTTCTCATTATGCTTTATGACCAGAACAGTGACTAAACAAAATCCTTCAGCGGAGGTCAAAGTTACACCAAAAAGTCACCATAGTCTTATCAGACCACAGGACTGCTGTCTTACTGGAGAGAGAGAGAGAGAGAGAGAGAGAAAGAAAGATGACTGATGGTGGTGGTTTAACCTGAGGATCACCACAGTTCAGGTGAGGACAGAGATCTGAGAAAGAAATGGAGACATCCTCACAGATCGGCACATGAGGAATGAATAGTTGTTCAGCCAGTAGTGGTACTGCTCAAACGTCATGAGGAAATATTGGGTGAAGCACATGAAATTCTGATGGAAGGACATGTAGAAATACAGAAAATTCAAACATCAATAAACAAGCATTTTACTTGACCATGATCTAATAATGGCATAATGCAGTTCTGCAAGATGGGCCATACAAGTCAGATGGTGGGAGAATCTCAATATAATCATTAGCCAATGTTTTAACACCCGTGCCAGTTTTTGCAGTCGAATGTTAATAGGTTGCATAGCAGTATTATTGAAAGTGAAAGCAGGACACCAGTATTTACTACAGTTGTTAATATGACAACCCAATTTGCAGAAGGTATTCCTTTGAGGCTCAAGTAGAAGTGGAAAAATTAACTCTATTTAACTAGTTAGGGACTACCAATTGAAATAAAATTAGAACCTTTTAGAAGATACCAATTTCTCCCTCAACGTTAGCAAAACGGAAGAGCTGGTCATTGACTTCAGGAAGCAAGGCAGAGGTTAAGCCCCTGAGCTGAAAATGTGTTGCTGGAAAAGCGCAGCAGGTCAGGCAGCATTGAAGGAACAGGAGAATCGATGTTTTGGGCATAAGCCCTTCTTCAGGAAAGGCTTATGCCCAAAACGTCGATTCTCCTGTTCCTTGGATGCTGCCTGACCTGCTGCGCTTTTCCAGCAACACATTTTCAGCTCTGATCTCCAGCATCTGCAGTCCTCACTATCTCCTCAGAGGTTAAGCCCCTGTCGACATCAATGATGCTGAGGTGGAGATAGTCGAGAGTGTCAAGTTCCTAGGAGTGATAGTCACCAGCAAACTGTCCTGGTTCACCCACATTGATGTGATGGTCAAGAAAACAGAACAACGCCTCTATGCCTTCAAGAGGCTGAGGAAATTTGGCATGTCTGTAAAGACTCTTACCAATTTTTATCGATGCAAAACAGAAAGCATTCTATCCGAATGTATCACAGCTTGCTATTGCAACTGTTCTCCCCAGAATCGTAAGAAACTATAGAGAGTTGTGAATACAGCCCAGTCCATTACTCCAACATACAAGTCAACCTTCTATCCAATGACTTTTCAATGAATCTACACTTCTCGCTGCCTTGGGAAGGCAGCCAAAAACCCTCCCACCCCAGTTATAATCTCTTGTAACCTCTTCCATCCAGAAGATACAAAAGCTGAAACACACATACCAACAGATTCATGAACAGCTGTTATGAGACTTCTGAATGGACCTGTCAAATTTTAAAATTAATATTGATCTCGCTCTTTATGCACTTTCTCTGCAGCTATAACATTGTATTCTTTGCTCTGTGTTATTACTTTAATGCACTTTGTCTGTTATGATCTGCCTGTGCTACCTGCAAAACAAAACTTTTCATTGTATCTAGATACATGTGACATTAATAAATCAAATCAAACTTTGTATGATTGGATGTCTAAAATGTTTCAGAACATAATAAGCAAAATAGTATAAAACAGTTGAAGTATGCCATTTATCTTCCGCAAATACAAGGAGGTTGGGAGAGAGACCATCAGACTCTTAAAACAATAATTAAGGACGATTGTCATAAATACCCACAGGATTGGAACAAAGGATTAGGTTTCTTATTGTTAGCTAGAAGAGATCTTCCAAGTTAACCTACTATATTTAGTCCATTTGAACTGATCGACGATGAGGGGAAATGAAGACCCTAAAAATAATTGAGAGATGTTTCTCAAGGAAAATTCAAGGAAATCTGTAGAAATACACCTGGATGTACTACATTAACCAAACATAAAATGGATGCAGGAGAATCAGAACCAATACAACAACTTCCTTGTTTATTATGCTCAGGAGAACTGGCCAAATAAGCAAAATGTGTTGACTATATTCTGCAGCAAAGTAAATGCAGTCACAAAAATCCACATCATTCAGGTTTAAAAATACGGCACAGATATTCTAAAGACTTGAAATCAAGATGTGGCTTAAAGTTCCTAATTACATAGTTTGTATAGATAATGTTTAATCTACAATAATACTTTGGAAGAACATGCAAAATAATTAGAAGATCTTGAACAATTACAGTTAGAACATTGAACAACATAGAACACAGAACAGTCTCGCACAGGAACAGGCCTTTAAGTTCCCCATGATGACATTCTAAACTAATCCCATTTGCCTGCACGTGGTTTACATGCCTCTTTTTTCTGCCTGTTCATGTACCTGTCTAAATGGCTCTTAAACATTGCTATAGTATCAGCTTCTATCACCCCTGGGGAGTGTGTTCCAAGCACCTACCACCTTGCCTCTCAGATCTTTAAACTTTTCCCCTCTCAAATAAACCCTATGCCCCCTAGTGTGTGACATTTCCACCCTGGGAAAAAGACTCCAACTATCTAACCTATCCACGTCTCTCATAATTTTATATAATTCGTTCAGAATGTCCCTCAGTCTCTGAAGCTGTAGCAAAAACAATCCAACTTTGTTCAACTTCTCCTTATAGTTATCGCACTCCACTTTACATATTGTTTCAAGAAACTCTCCTGCCCTGAACAAATTATGCTTCATCTAAGCCACTAACAGAGTCAATATTGGAGAAGTATTAGCACGCATCACAGCAACCCTATATCGTTTATATACTTTTCCATGATCTACCCACATATTGTTCCTCCATCTCCCACTTACTATTGGAAGGCCAACATAGTATAACCACATCATAATGACCACACCTTTCTTATTCTTATATGGCCTCACTGGATGAGCCCTCCAAGATGTCCTCTCTTACTGCAGCTCCGACATTCTCCTTAAACAGTAATGCGACTCCCCCACCTATTTTACATCCCTCACTATCACACCTGAAACATCAAAACCTGGAAAGTTGAGCTGCCAGCCCTGCCATTCTCTCAACCAAGTTTCTATAATGACAACATCCTGGATCCATATACTAATCCAGGCTATAATCTCATCTGCTTTATCTGTTGCAATGCTTGCACTAAAATAAATAAACTTCAGACCACCAGTCCCACCATGTTCATTCGCCTGGCCTTGCCTGTTCTTCCTACTAGATTTAACCTTCTCCTCAATCACTCCACATGCTGATCTACTGTGCCTCCCTATTTATCCTCCTTGTAGATCTCTCTCATTGCTGCTGTCGCCTCTCTTTGATTTTTGCTGCATTCTGATTTGCCATATGAAAGTTTTAAAAGACTTAATTAAATGAAGTTACTGCATATTTTCTGTGTTCCTATCCCAGAGGGGGTTCAGTTGTTTCATTGCCTGAATCCATAGTTGAGGTAGAAAGCCTCATTTCATTTAATAAATAATTGGATATGCACTTAAATTGCTGTAATCTGGCAGGGCTATGGATCAAAGGCTGGGGAGCAGGATTAAGTTAGATAGCTCTTTTCCAAATGCCATGGGCAAAATGGGTGGAATGGCATCTTACTTCTTACATTTTAATGCAGGGATAATTTTTTAAAATCTAAATTCTGCAATTTTAATGTCTGTATGGTGCAATATTTTAACGTGAAGGCAGAAACAGAATCTGAATTTCCATTTGTATCAGTACATATTTTTGCAATATATAAAAATGTTGATTTTAGAAATACCTTTACCTGGTTAAATGTTTTTTTATGTTTCAGTTTTACACCATTAAAAGAAGCCCAGTTTGAGCTTTGAAATAAAATGTTTATTTAAAGCATTACAACCAACTTTGACTCGGAAACCAATAGGAATTACTTTTGTTCTGTGGCAAACTTAATTCTGTGGATGACTACCACACGGGAATGTTAGTATGCTATCCCTGGAGGCAAATAAGACGACCACAAATTGGTCTTTTTTGCATAACTTATTAATTTTAAAATAATGGAAAAACCATCACGCATTCCCCAGATCATTTGCAACCCGCAGTAAGAACAAAGTCTTTACTCGATATATGGAGTCGGCTAGCTAAGCAGACTTTTAAACCTTTCATGGGACATGGGAATGTTGCCTGTCCCTAACTGCCATTATGCTGATTGGCCTGCTGGGCCATTTCAGAGGGCAGTTCAGAGTCAACACCTTTGCTCCGGAATTGGACTCACGTGTTGGGAGACGAGGTAAAGACGGCAGATTTCCTTTCCTAAAGGACACAGTGATCCTTCTGGCCTTTGACAATTGTGATAATTGTCATTAGTTCTGATTTTAATTCTGCCAGCTACCACAGTAGAATCTGGACTCACAACCTCCACTGCCGAGGCACTTGTCCAGGGTTTCTGGATTGCAAGTCCATGACCGTACCAGAACCGCTACATCTTCCACTGTTAGAAGAATCAGGATTCGCCGAGACTGTTGAGGTAATGGGGAAAGAGTCTCATTTGAGGCAGTAACTTTAATGAGGAACTTCACAGTTTGGAGGCAATAGGACTCAGAGAATCACTCATTGGCATAACATGGACTAATGAAGTCATACAGATGTACAGCATGGAAACTCATCCAACTCGTCCTGGACCACCAGATATCCTAAGCTAATCTGGTCCCATTTGCCAGCACTTGGCCCATATCGCTCCAAACCCTTCCAATCCATAAACCCATCCAGACGTAATGCTGTAATTGTACCAACCTCCACCACTTCCTCTGGCAGCTCATTCCATACATGCACCACCCTCTTGCATGAAAAAGTTGCCCCTTAGGTCCCTTTTATATGTTTACCCTCTGACCCTGAACCTATGCCCTCTAGTTCTGGACTCCCCCACCCCAGGGAAAAAAACTTTGTCTGTTTATCCTATCCATGCCCATCATGACTTTAAGTCTTTATAAAGTCACCCTTCAGCCTCCAACGCTCCAGAGAAAACAGCCCCAGCCTATTCGACCTTGACTTATAGCTCAAATCCTCCAACTCTGGCAACATCCTAAAATAGTTTAGCGTCCAATAAGAACTGGTAGAATCTCACTGTAACATATTGAATTGATTCATATATTTCATGATATACTATTGATCCTCTACTCTCTGAAATGGTCTCTACCCTGCCTTCTAAAAAGATACTGAATAAAAGAACTGTGGATGCTGTAAATCAGAAACAAAAAGCTCAGCAGGACTGGCAGCATCTGTGCAGAGAAATCAGAGTTAATGTTTCATGTCCAGTGACCCTTCCTCAGAACAGGCAATTTGAAAGAGATATGCTGTCGGAGTGCTTTTATGGTGAGAATATCCAGTACAAACAACACAGCATTGATTATTCTTACTCTAAAACTAATTACTGTTGAATTAAATGTTGGATAGGAAAATAAATGCTGTTGGTTGCAAATCGTATCAGATTGAGTGGACCGGTTGGAGAGACAGTTAGAAGCTATGAGGAATTTGCAACAGCAACAGTATGCAATGGGTGGCAGTTAGAGGAAGGGGGGCAAGTCTCAGATACAGTCACGTAGATGGATTAACTCCAGGAAAGATAAGAGAGGTAGGCAGCTTATGCTTTTGTGGCTATACCCATTTCAAACAGGTATGCTGTTTTGGAAAATGGAGGTGGTGATGGATTCTCAGGGGAGCGCAGCACAAACAGCCAAGTTTCTCGTATTGAGACTAGCTCTAATGCAACGAGGGGCATGTCGGATTCCAAGAGATCAATTGTGTTAGGGGATTCTCTAGTCTGAGATACAGATAGATGTTTCTGTGGCCAGCAGCGAAAAAACAGAATGGTGTGTTGTTTCCCTGGTGCCAGGATCAAGGATATCTCAGAGAGGGTGCAGAATGTTCTCATGGGGGAGAGGTGCCAGCAAGAGGTCATAGAGTCATTGTCCACATTGGAACCAATGACATAGGAAGGGAAAAGTTTGAGATTCTGAAAGGAAAATACAGAGTTAGGCAGAAATTTAAAAAGGAGGTCCTTGACAGTAGGTCCTTGATTACTCCCGGTGCTACGAGCTAGTGAGGCAGGAATAGGAGGATAGTGCAGATGAATGCATGGCTGAGGAGCTGGCTTATGGGAGAAGGATTCACATTTTTGGACCATTGGAATCTCTTCTGGGGTAGAAGTGACCTGTACAAGAAGGACGAATTGCACTTAAATTGGAAGAGGACTAATATACTGGCAGGGAAATTTGCTGGAGCTGCTCAGGAGGATTTAAACTAGTAAGGCGAGGGGGTGGGACCCAGGGAGATAGTGAGGAAAGAGATCAATCTGAGACTTGCACAGTTGAGAACAGAAACGAGTCAAACAGTCAGGGTCAAACAGTCAGGGTAGGCAGGGACAAGGTAGGACTAATAAATTAAACTGCATTTATTTCAATGCAAGGGGCCTAACAGGGAAGGCAGATGAACTCAGGACATGGTTAGGAACATGGGACTGGGATATCATAGCAATTACAAAAATATGGCTCAGGGATAGGCAGGACTGGCAGCTTACTGTTCCAGGATACAAATGCTACAGGAAGAATAGAAAGGGAGGCAAGAGAGGAGGGGGAGTGGCATTCTAGATAAGGAATAGCATACAGCTGTGCTGAGGGAGGATATTCCTGGAAATACATCCAGGGAAGTTATTTGGGTGGAAATGAGAAATCTGAAAGGGATGATCACCTTATTGGGATTGTATTATGGACCTCCTAATGGTCAGAGGGAAATTGAGAAACAAACTTGTAAGGAGATCTCAGCTATCTATAAGAATAAGAGGGTGGTTATGGTAGGGGATTTTAACTTTACAAACATAGACTGAGACTCCCATCGTGTTAAAAGTTTAGATGGAGAAGAATTTGTTAAGTGTGTATAAGAAAATTTTCTGATTCAGTATGTGGATGTACCTACTAGGGAAGGTGCACAACTTGACCTACTCTTGGGAAATAAGGCAGGGCAGGTAACTGAGGTGTCAGTGGGGGAGCAATTTGGGGCCAGTGACCATAATTCTATTAGATTTAAAATATTGATGGAAAAGGATAGACCAGATCTAAAATTTGAAGTTCTAAATTGGAGAAAGGCAAATTTTGACGGTATTAGGCAAGAATTTTCGAAAGCTGATTGTGGGTAGATATTTGCAGGTAAATGGATGGCTGGAAAATGGGAAGCCTTCAGAAATGAGATAACAAGGATCCGGAGAAAATATATTCCTGTCAGGGTGAAAGGAAAGGCTGGTAGGTATAGAGAATGCTGGATGACTAAAGAAATTGAGGGTTTGGTTAAGAAAATGAAGGAAGCATATGTAAGGTTTAGACAGGATAGATCGAGTGAATACTTAGAAGAGTATAAAGGCAGTAGGAGTATACTTAAGAGGGAAATCAGGGGGGCAAAAAGGGGACATCAGATAGATTTGGCAAAGAATTAAGGAGAATCCAAAGGGTTTTTACAAATACATTAAGGACAAAAGGGTAACTAGGGAGAGAATAGGGCCCCTCAAAGATCAGCAAGGCAGCCTTTGTGTGGAGCCACAGAAAATGCAGAGATACTAAACGAGTATTTTGCATCAGTATTTACTGTGGAAAAGGATATGGAAGATGTAGATTGTAGGGAAATAGATGGTGACATCTTGCAAAATGTCCAGATTACAGAGGAGGAAGTGCTGGAAGTCTTGAAATGGGTAAAGGTGGATAAATCCCCAGGACCTGATCAGGTGTACCCGAGAACTCTGTGGGAAGTTGGAGAAGTGATTGCTGGGTCTCTTGCTGAGATATTTGTATCATCAATAGTCACAGGTGAGGTGCAAGAAAACTGGAGGTTGGTGAGCATGGTGCCACTCTTTAAGAAGGGCAGTAAGGACAAGCCAGGGAACTATAGACCAGTGAGCCTGACGTCGGTGGTGGGCAATTTGTTGGAGGGAATCCTGAGGGACAGGATGTACATGTATTTGGAAAGGCAAGGACTGATTAGGGATAGTCAACATGGCTTTGTTCGTGGGAAATCATGTCTCACAAACTTGATTGAGTTTTTTGAAGAAGTAACAAAGAGGATTGATGAGGGCAGAGCGGTAGATGTGATCTATATGGACTTCAGTAAGGCGTTTGACAAGGTTCCCCATGGGAGACTGATTAGCAAGATTAGATCTCATGGAATACAGGGAGAACTAGCCATTTGGCTACAGAACTGACTCAAAGGTAGAAGACAGAGGGTGGTGGTGGAGGGTTTTTCAGACTGGAGGCCTGTGACCAGTGGAGTGTCACAAGGATCAGTGCTGGGTCCTCTACTTTTTGTCATTTACATAAATGATTTGGATGTGAGCATAAGAGGTACAGTTGGTAAGTTTGCAGATGACACCAAAATTGGAGGTGTAGTGGAGAGCAAAGAGGGATACCTCAGAATACAATGGGATCTTGATCACATGGGCCAATGGGCCGAGAAGTAGCAGATGCAGTTTAATTCAGATAAATGCGAGGTGCTGCATTTTGGGAAAGCAAATCTTAGCAGGACTTATACACTTGATGGTAAGGTCCTAGGGAGTGTTGCTGAATAAAGAGACCTTGGAGTGCAGGTTCATAGCTCCTTGAAAGTGTAGTCGAAGGTAGATAGGAATAACGAAGAAGGCATTTGGTATGCTTTCTTTTATTGGTCAGAGTATTGAGTACAGGAATTGGGAGGTCACGCTGCGGCTGTACAGGACATTGGGTAGGCCACTGTTGGAACAGTGCGTGTCATTCTGGCCTCCTTCCTACCAGAAAGATGTTGTGAAACTTGAAAGGGTTCAGAAAAGATTTTCAAGAATGTTGCCAGGGTTGGAGGATTTGAGCTTTGGGAGAGGCTGAACAGGTTGGGGCTGTTTTCCCTAGAGCGTCGGGGGCTGAGGGATGACCTTATAGAGGTCTACAAAATTATGAGGGACATGGATAGGATAAATAAGCAAAGTCTTTTCCCTGGGGTTGCATAGGTTTAGGGTGAGAGGGGAAAGATATAAAAGAGACCTAAGGGGCAACCTTTTCACACAGAGGGTGTACGTGTATGCAATGAACTGCCAGAGGAAGTGGTGGAGGCTGACAAAATTGCAACATTTAAGAGGCATTTGGATGGGTATATGAATAGGAAGGGTTTGAAGGGATATGGGCTGGGTGCTGGCAGGTGGGACTAGATTGTGTTGGGATATCTGGTCAGCATGGATGGGTTGGACCTAAGGGTCTGTTTCCATGCTATACATCTCTATGACTCTATTTCCTTCACATCAAAGGGGAACAAGGTCTGCTTTATGGAAATGACTGACAGGACTTAATCAAAAGCAATTTTCACCTCGCACCATGAATGCAGAATTGTGATGCTTCATTCCGTTGTTGCATGACTCAAAACAAAATTCATTGAATTAAACCCTCTACGGTGCAGATGAACTGTATGAATCCACTTCTGTTTTAAATCCTACAGAATAGAACGGAAACAATATCCAGGAGCTGCGCTGTTAATGAAAAGACTGCAGATGCATTTAGATCAGGTTTAATATCAGCTGCAATTACATGTACTGGTGCCTCTCACGTGAAGAATGTCTCAAGCTGTTTAAGCAGAAAACCAACAATTAAGAGAGAATTGAAGAGGAACATTTTCACATGGAAACAACCATCTTATTTGCAGAAAATGAGCACTACAACAATAAAAGTCAAGTCTCACAGGATATAAAAACCGAAAGAACTGCAGATGATGGAAATCAGAAACAAAAACAGAAATTGCTGCAAAAATGCAGGAGGTCTCGCAGCATCTGTGGACAGAAATCAGAATTAATGTTTTGGGTCCAGAACCCTTCCTTGGAACTCAGGTGTATTGTGTCGTCATATACTTTCCTGCCCATTTCATGCATTGGATTTGGCCGTGCCAATTTGAGTCAGATTCCTTTCAGGAACCTGATGAACTTGCTAATAAAAGCTTGTCAATTAGTATCCAACACTGGAATCTGATGAAAACTCCCTTTCCAATCGTTGTCATTCTCTTTGACACTTAAAAATCAGATCACAAAAATCAGAAAATGGCATTTCTAGTAATATTTAAAGTATAAAAACAATAGCAAAATATTGCAGATGCTAATCATCTGAAATATAAACAGAAATGCAAATTCAGTCTTATACAACTGAGTTAAAG
Organism: Chiloscyllium punctatum; assembly: GCF_047496795.1. Classification (NCBI taxonomy): domain Eukaryota; kingdom Metazoa; phylum Chordata; class Chondrichthyes; order Orectolobiformes; family Hemiscylliidae; genus Chiloscyllium; species Chiloscyllium punctatum. The sequence goes on from NC_092760.1 coordinate 78,261,363, forward strand.
TACAAGAGGAGGGAAATCTTGCTTCACTTGTACAGGGCTTGGCTGAGACCATACTGGGAATATAAACAGAAATGCTGGAAGGATTTCGCAGGGTCAAGCAGCATCTGCAGAGCACCATGAAAACTGTCTGACCTGGTGAGCATTTCTGGCATTTTCTGTTTATACGAAAAGCATCATGGGCTGTTTTCAGGTAATTTACAAGAGGCTGCTCATGCATTACACTGGAGATTTGAGGATTTTTGGCTGCAGAAACTGACAATACTTTGTGAAAATTGTTTGGTGAGTCATCAGAGGGTGTTTATTTGTCCAAGCTTGTGGAAAGCTAGTTTAGTTCAACAAGAGGCGTTGCTTCACCTAACACTTTGACTAGAAGAGGAGAAAAAGAAACCAGCATGAACATAGGGCATACAAAGAGGGGACAGAGGAAGGCAGTGCATAGAAAATATTCCAGCAGACAAGGGAATGTGCCTTGAACTTCTTTATCATGATTGACCAAGACTTCCACAGACCGATACACGGACACACAGAGCACTGGATCAGAGACTAACAGCTTGAGGGCAATGACTATCTTGTCTAATGGTGCCTCTCTGGAACTGAAGCACAAATAAGCACAATTTTCGCTGTGCTTGATGATACATCTTCAATTACATATTTTTCCTCCTCTTCTACTCCTGCCAATGGATCTAGAACTCCATGAAGATTTGGAAAAATGAAACTAAGAAAATGGCAAGTGTTAGAGGCAATTGCATATCATTACCAACCAGTGATTGTTAAGTGAAGAACCAGGGTGTGCTCTAGCCTGAACAAAGGGGATAGTTAAATGATAACTAATGTATCTTGTCCTAATTGCTGGCTCCCACCTCAGCACTAACAGTCTCTTCCACAATTAAAAAGGCAAAAGGTAAAGTCGCCATATTTCTACCAGACCATAGTGATGCTCTCTCTCTCTAGAAAAAGACAACTGTGGTGGTCACCTCAGGGTAGGGGAGAAGCTGAGAAGGAGAATCCTTCAGTTGTTGCGGGAATTGAACCCACACTATTGGTGTCACACTGACAAAGGCACCCTTCTTCTGTGCAAGTCCTGGTGTTTCACCTGACAAGTTTAAGGTAGTTAAGCCAACTATAACTCCCCAACTGCTGACCACAAAATGTTCAGCTAGCTCATAGACAAAAGTGGAACCTTCTGATTCCTCTATTGCGTGATTATCCTAGAGTCTGAAAACTTATTAATCTCAGCCTTGAATATTTCAAACACTGAGCAATTACAACCCTTTGGTGACAGACAACTCTAAAAAAGGTCCACAACCCTCTCAGTGAAGACGTTCCTCATCTCTGTGAACACATTAGCCTGGGACTGTGACCCCAAGCTCTACACTCCAGCCAAGAGAAACAGCCTCTCAGAATCATAAATGCTTAATTCGTCTAAACTCCAGTAGACCTACTCCACTCAACTTCTCAACACAGAACAACCTTCTCAATCCAAGAATAATTTAATGAACTTTTGCTGCAACACTTCCAAGGCAAATAAATCCTTCCTTAGATAAGGAGATGAAACTGTGCACAATGTTGCCAGCGTGGTCTCACTTTAACTCTGAACAACTGTAGCAAGATTGCTTTCCCCTCACACTTTAACTCAATTGTACAACACTCGCAGATCAACTGGCAGCTGTCTTCTTGGACATCTTCAACCTCTCCCTGCAGTAGGCCACTGTCCCTGCCTGTTTCAAGAGGACCAACATCATCCCTGTGCCTAAGGTGGCTCATGCAGCATGTCTCAATGACTGCCGCCCAGTGGCCCTAACTTTGGTGGTCATGAAGTGCTTTGAAAGGCTGGTCACGGCATTAATCAACTCCAACCTCCCTACTACTCTTGACCCACTCCAATTTGCCTATCTGACCAACCGATCCATGTCAGATGCCACATCACTTGCCCTTCACTCCTCTCTAGAACATCCTGACACCAAGACAGCTATGTAAGAATCCTACTTATTGTCGACAGTTCAGCCTCCGACACTAATCTCCTCGAGAGTGATTACTAAACCCCGCTCTCTGCAACTGGATCCTCAGTTTCCTGACCCACAGGCCACAACCAGTGAAGATTGGAGACAATATTTCATCCTCACTAACACTCAACACCGGTGTCCCCCCCCCGGGGTGCATACTCAGCCCCCTATTGTACTCACTGTATACCCATGACTGCTTCACCAAATACCAGACTAATGCCATTTACAAGTTCGCTGATGACACCACCATAATCGGTCGAATCTCAGATGGTGACGAAACACAAAACAGACGGGAGGTGGACAACCTGGAAAAATGGTGCACTGAGGACAACCTAGCTCTCAATGCCAGCAAAACCAAGGAACTCATTATTGATTTTCGGCAGGATGTTACTCATGCCCCCCCCACACATTAACAGCACAGAAGTGGAATGAATGGAAAGTGTCGAGCTCTTGGGAGTGGTCATCCATAACAAGCCTTCATGTGGATGCACTGGTTACCAAGGCCCAACATCTCTTCTTCCTCAGGCAGCTGAGGAAGTTTGGCATGACGATGAATACACTTGCCAACTTTTATAGGTGTGCCATCAAGAGCATTCTCTCTGGATGTATCTACAACCAATACCATCAAGGAGAAGGTATAGAAGCCTGAACACATGCACCAACTGGCTTCGAAACTGTTTCTACTCTACTGTTGTTAGAATACTGAATGGACTCACAAACTCCAGTAGCCTGTAGCTATGTTTTTGTTTTTGCTGCGCTTTACCTATTATTTACATATCTATGCTATTTAACTCTGTGATCTGCCTTTATTGCTCGCAAGACAAAGCTTTCACTGTGCCTCAGTATACGTGACAATAAATTCAATTCAATTCAACTGCATTCCTAATTTGTGAAACCTGCACATGCATTTCCTGTGTTTAATTTACAAGGAGATTACAATTTCTCTCTAAACATCAAACACTTTCTCATAACTGAAAATAATTCTAATCTATTGTTCTATCCAATGTGAATATCCTTCCATGTCCTCACTTTATACTTTATCTTCCATCTTACTGCCAATGCACTTGACACGCCTATATTCCTTTTGCAGCCTTTTGGTTTCCTCTTTCAGCTTAAATTCTCATTTAAATTTTGCGCTGTTGGCAAACTTGGATAAATTATGCGTGGCCCTTCATCGAAGTAATTAATAGGATTAAAATATCTGAACCTCCAGCAAAAGATCTTTGTGGCACCCTTATTGCGATAGCCTAACACTTCAAAAGGACCCATGCAACCCTTCTCTGCCTTCTGTCTATTAATCAATCCTCTATCCATGCAAGTATATAGTCTCAACAAACAAGACCTTGACTTGTGTAATAACCTCTTATATGGCACATTGCTGAATATATCTTGGAAATCCAGATGCATTAGATGCACTGATTCCCTTTTACCTACATTGCCAGTTACATCCTCAAAGGCCTAAAATATTTGTTGAGCACAATTTCCCTTTCATTAAACTATGTTGCTTCTAATCATATTACACTTAAGTTCCTGCAATAACATCCTTGATAATGGATTCCAGCACTTTCCTGACAATCAATCTCAGGCTAATTAGCCTGCAGCTCTTTACTTTCTCTCTCTCTCTCTCTCTCCCCTTTCTTGAATAGCAGTATTATATTTGTACCCTTCCAAAACAACTGCCACCATTCTAGAATTTAGGGAATTGGGCTGTTCAAGGAGGGAGTTTATCATCACTTTCTCAAGAGCAACTAGGGATGGGCACTAAATACTGGCTGACCCCAGTGATGCCCACACTCCATAGTGAATTTTTCAAAATCAATCTCCTCTGCCACCTAGAATGTGGCTCAACAGGTCAAAGGGCTTTAGCAGCTTTTGTTTCCATTAGTTTCTCAAGTTGTTTTTTTGTACTGACACTAATGGGAATCAATGAATTAGGAGCAGGACTAAACCACCTAACTCCTCAAGCCTGCTCCATCATTTGACAATATCAAACTGAGCTGACCACAGTCTCAATTCCACTTTCTTGCTGACCTCAAAACCCTTAATGTACTTTTTAGTCAAGGAGCTACCTGAGTACACCTAAATATTATTCAATGGCCTGGATTCCACCACACTCTGAGAAGAGAATGCAAAAGAAAGAAAATCTCATCACCATTTTAATTAGCAGACTATTTATTTTAAAACCGTGCCCCTCACTTCTCGTCTCACCCACGAGGACACATAGTCAGCGCTCATCCTGTCAAGTCCCCACAGGAACTTGTATGTTTCAATTAGTTCACCTCTTCTTGTTCTGAACTCCAATGAATACGATCACAGCAGCTATTTCTCTTAAGATCCAACAATGAAATCCATCAAACCTTCGGCCTTGTCAGCTTTCAATACCAGTCCTTATTTTCCATCATTAATTCCACAGACTTTTCTCTAGAGGATGTTTACTCACTTTACTTAATCTTTTCCTCTTTAAACACAAGCAGTCCCTGGGTTGCAAACAGGCTCCACTCTGTTTGCAATTCAGGACAATGGAAAACAGTCGTTCAGGAAATGTTCATAGGTCAGATGCTGAAGTGTTAAAACTATGCACAGAATTGTTGATGATTTGAATTTATTATTGTCACATGTACTCAGGTACAGTGAAAAGTATTGCTTTGCATGTTGACCAGACTAACCATACCTTATGTGAGTACATCAGGGTAATAGATCAGAATGCAGAATATAGTGTTACAGCTACAGAGAAGGTGCCGAGAAAGATCAACTCTAATATGTGAGAGGTCCGTTCATAAATCTGATAATAGCAGAGAAGGAGCTATCCTTAAATCTGTTTATACATGTTTGAAATTGTGTATCTTCTGGCCCAATGGAAGAGGGTAAAAGAGAATATAACTCGGTGGGAGGGGTCTTTGATGATGTTGGCTGCTGTCCTGATGCAGCGGGAAGCTCAGACAGAGTCAATGGGAGGAAAGCTGACTTGTGTGATGGACTGGGCTGTGTTCACAATTCTATGCAATTTCTTGTGGTGTTGGGCAGAACAGTTGCCATACCAAGCCATGATGCATCCCGATAGGATACTTTCTACAGAGCATCTATAAATATTGGTTCCAGTCATTGTGGACATGCCAAACTTTCTTAACCTCCTGAGGAAGTAGGGGCATTGGTGTGCTTTCTGGACTGTAACGTTGATGTAGATTGACCAGGATAGACAGTTGATGATATTTACTCCGAAGAACTTGAAACTCTCGACCACCTTCACCTCAGCACCATTGATCCAGACATCCATTCTGCTTCCTGAAGTTGATGGCCAGTTGCTTCATTTTGCTGACATTGACAGATTGTTGTTTTTACACCATGCCAGTAAATTGTCTATCTTATTGTCATTTGAGATCCGATCCACTATAGTGGTGTCATCAGCAAATTTGTAAGTGGAGTGAGAGCTGATTTTGGCTACACAGTTGAGAGTGTATAAGGAGTACAGCAAGGGGCTGAGTACACAGCCTTGCAGACCACGAGTATTTTGGATTATTGTGGAGCTGGTGCTTTTGCCTATCTTTACTAATTGCAGTCTGCAGGTCAGCAAATTGAGGATCCAGTAACTCAAAGGGGAACAGGGTCCTGGGTCTCAGAGTTTGGAGCTGAGTTTTGTTGGAATTATGGTGCTGAAGGCAGAGCCAAAGACAATAAATAGGAGGTGTCCTTGTTATTCAGATGTTCCAGGGATGAGTATAGGGCCAGGGAGATGGCAGCTACCATGGATATGTACCCATATACATAGGCATTCCTTAGTCAGATGTTCATAAATTGGGGATTCCCTGTATTTACGAACACTCTTACCATCTGTTTTTATATTTCTAGCTAGCTTCCTCCCCCCAATCTAATTTCTCACCTTGTTTTTCTTGTTACTCTTCACTAGTTTTTGTATTCTGCCCAATATTCTGCCTTACTAATCTTCCTGAACACAAATTTTTCTTTTCATTTCACACCATCTTTAATTTTATTAGCCATGGGCTGCACCCCTCCCCTCGAGGTGCTCGCTCTCTCATTATATTTTTGTTGACTATCATGTAATATTTTCTTAAATGTCTTCTATGAACCTCTACTGACCTACTCCTTAACTTAACTTCCCAGTTCACTTTAGTGAGTTCTCTCTTTAAAACTATTCCTAGACATACCCTCCCTCAAACTGAATATCAAATTCAAATTCTTATGATCAATGCTACCCAGGTTCACCTTTGCCATGAGACAATTAATTAATCCTACGACCTATAGTACTCTAACCTTTGCCCATTACCATGTCTACAATAACCTGCTCTTTGGTTGGATCGAGAACATGCATGCTTTAAGAAATTGTCCTGAAAATAGTTTATATCCTTATCTTTCATGCCACTGCTGCCAATCTGACTCTTCCTATTTAAATATAGCTCAAATCACCAGGCATTATCACCAACGTTGCTCACAAGCCCACAAAACTGCTCCTGTATGCCTAGTCCTGCAGCACAGTTACTGTTAAGGGCCTGTAAATGGCTTCTACAATAATCTTATTACCTTTACTATTCATTATCTCCAGCCAAATCTAGTCTATGTCCTAATCTTTCGGAGTGCAGAGATTTCTCTTTAATACTGTATATAATAAATGTCTCCAACTTTTCCCCGCTTCCCATCCTTCTGAAATGTCAAGTACCCTTAAACAATCAGGTCCCAGCCTTTGTCGTCTTGCAGCCACATCTCTGTAACGGCTGTCAGATCATACTTACTTATTTCTATTTAAGCTGTCAATTCATCTGTTTTGTTGAGAATGATACATGCATTCAGACTCAGAGGCTTTAGTTTTGTCTCTTTACAATTTCCATAACCTCTAGGCTTATCTTCTTGCACATTGGTAAATTTGCACACACTATCCTGTCCACAATTGCTTGATTATCATTTTCCTTACTGCTACCTGCTCTCTTGCCTTATTGTTTCTTTAATTTATCCTATCTTCCCTGACTAGAATCTTTAACCCTACTTTTTAGTTTAAACTCCTCTCCACTTTCCTGGTGAGACAATTCATGAGAACAATCCCAGCATCAATTCAAAGAACATCCATCCATCTCCAGTATTGGTGCCCAGTTCCATGAATTCTAATCAATTTGTTCCGTACCAACCTTTAAACCACACATTTCACTCTAACTTTATTTAGTATTATACAGAACAGAGGACGGTACACAGAAATAGGTGCTTCAGCCCGCCACGTCTGTGCTGACCATGATGCCATTCTAAACTAATCCCATCTGTCTGCACATGGTCCATATCCCTCTATTCCCTGCCTGTTCATGTATCTATCTAAATGCCTCTTAAACATTGTTATCGAATCTGGATAAAAGCAAATTACTGCAGATGCTGGAATCTGAAAACAAAAGAAAAAATGCTGGAAAATCTCCGCAGGTCTGGCAGCATCTGCAAGCTTTGACACGTCAAAGCTTCGAAACGTCAGCTCCTTTCTCTCCTTACAGATGCTGCTAGACCTGCTGAGATTTTCCAGCATTTTCTCTTTTGGTTATCGAATCTGCTTCTGCCATCTCCCCTGGGTACACATTCAGGCACCTGCAACCATCTGCATTAAAAAAACTTGCCTCGCACATCTCCTTTCAACATTACCTCATTGACATTAAACCTATGACCCCTGACATTTCAACCCTGGGAAAGACACCATGACTATCCACCCTGGCCATGCCTCTCATAATTTTATATATTTCTATCAGGTCAGCCCTCAGCCTCTGACACTCAAGCAAGTTTGTCCACCATCTCCTTAAGCTACACTCTGATCCTGGTAAATCTCCCTTACACTCTCTCCAAAACCACAACATCCTTTTTATAGTGTAGTGACCAGAACTACATGCAATACTGTATAACTGGGAACCTACATTTAGGCCAGGTAAGTTCAGTCGCTACGTCATGAACGGGGATCCGGAGGATGTGGCGGAAGGGAAGGCAGTCATTTTTACTGCAGACTGCCCTAGCAGGCCACACAGCCAGACCAAGCTAGCCTCTAGCCTAGGTGAGTGCAGTGTGGCCAGGTGAAACAGGATGCACAGCAGCAAAGACAGAAGGTCTTGCTCCACAAATTTAAGTGTCCCCATCATCTCTCTGCCACCTCACATTTACAGGTTCTCTACTCAGTCTAACTCTGCCACTGCACCCACATCTCACCAAGGCTGATGGATAGATCACAACTCTCACTGTAGATATGCATCATGACCCTTGGTAGATCTTTACGTTCCTCATCCACTTAACTACTGACTCTTCCAGTCTTCTGTTCTTCACGATCACTCACTGGGGACACCTCACCACCTCTTTTGCTAATAGAGTACCAGTAACTGCATCTCCATCACACTCAATACCAACCTTTGTCCAGTTGCAGGAAAAATTGGTACAGCCCCAGGACTGCAGTCTCCAACACATCTTGACTGACCTCTCTGTAGGCCTGATACTGGTTGTACTGAAAGGCAGAACTGACTGTGATCCACTCCTTAGTACCCAGACTGCAATGATAAAAATACCAAGAATCTGATAGGGTGACAAACATCTCACTGATTGTCACCAGTCCCCTGGACTGCAACAGGATGAGTCCCTTGACTGATTATGGCAGTTTGCCCTAACCCTGGTCCCTCTTAATCCCAATGTCACTGCTTCCCTTTGACTGTCATTTATGGCCATTCACTTGAAGTATATGCTGTATGTTTGTCATGTACGCTGCTGTCCAATGCTGCAGGTGTGACATGACATAACTCAGTGCCACACAGAAACACATCCAGCTCTTTAAATTTTCAGTGTTCCCCAGCAGCATCGCTGTCTCTCCCTTTGAGCCATGCAAGTCAGGGAGACTGGCAGCCTCTAACTGAGCACTGAAGATCCTGTGAATGACTGTCTGCCTCCCATCCATAAGAAAGCTTGACAGATTGAACATCAATCAGCCAGTTAACGGCTGACCAACAGTGTTCCTGGTAAATCACTAATCTCTGTGTTGAAGCCCCACCTTGGCAGAAGCAGCCAAACAACCGGTGGCTGGTAGCGTCTAGATGTGACAGATCATCACTGGAAGCCTATTCTTCAGGTGTTTCAATGGTGAACAGTTCAGTCACTTGGGTCTCATCGTCATTTCCGCCACCTCCAAACGGACCCCACCACCAGGGATATATTTCCCTTCCCTCCCCTATCAGCGTTCCGAAAAGACCACTCCCTCCGTGACTCCCTCGTCAGGTCCATACCCCCCACCAACCCAACCTCCACTCCCGGCACCTTCCCCTGCAACCACAAGAAATGCAAAACTTGTGCCCAAACCTCCCCCCTTACCTCCCTCCAAGGTCCCAAGGGATACTTCCATATCCGCCACAAATTCATCTGCACCTCCACACACATCATCTATTGCATCCGCTGCACCCGATGTGGCCTCCTCTATATTGGGGAGACAGGCCGCCTACTTGCGGAACGTTTCAGAGAACACCTCTGGGACACCCGGACCAATCAACCCAACCACCCCTTGGCTCAACACTTCAACTCCACCAAGGACATACAGGTCCTTGGACTCCTCCATCGCCAGACCATAGCAACACGACGGTTGGAGGAAGAGTGCCTCATCTTCCGCCTAGGAACCCTCCAACCACAACGGATGAACTCAGATTTCTCCAGTTTCCTCATTTCCCCTCCCCCCACCTTGTCTCAGTCAAATCCCTCGAACTCAGCACCGCCTTCCTAACCTGCAATCTTCTTCCTGACCTCTCCGCCCCCACCCCACTCCAGCCTATCACCCTCACCTTGACCTCCTTCCACCTATCGCATTTCCAACGCCCCTCCCCCAAGTCCCTCCTCCCTACCTTTTATCTTAGCCTGCGGACACACTTTCCTCATCCGTGAAGAAGGGCTTATGCCCGAAACGTCGATTCTCCTGATCCTAGGATGCTGCCTGACCTGCTGCGCATTTCCAGCAACACATTTTCAGCTCTGATCTCCAGCATCTGCAGTCCTTACTTTCTCCTCATTGGATAGGCAACAGCACAGCCTTCAGCAGCCAACTTCTCAAATCCCACTCCTGGCCCAAGTTGGCCCCAGACTGGTGTAAATAGATTCTCACTCCCCACCAGCAGTCAGGAAATCAATCACTTTTCTTGACTGGAGACAAGCTGAGGCCTGTTATTGGTCATTAATTGAACTCTTAAGGGCTTTAATTGCAGATTAGTCCATAAGGTTTCCAATGGACCTTCTTACCCAATTACTGAAGTGTCAGAAGAGGATGAATATGTCTCCACACTGCCCAATTATTTTCCCTTCATCACTTTCCTTGCCATATCCAAGAAGTGAATATAGTTGCACCCAAGATTTCAGTTGGGTTGAAATGCAGCTTGACACAGCTAACTCCAATGTCTATGATTTTTTCCATTATCATTTCTGTTAAAACTGATGGAAGATTTATATTATTACAAACCAGACCATTTAACATAGCCACATGCAGAATGCTTTCCCATTTCTTATAATAGAAATTGTAACATATTCTACTGTGTCAAACCTTGACCCAGACTGTTAGCTTTTTTCTAGTTTCGAATTACTCAGAAGTGTACTTATATTTTCCTGCAATATTTATTTAAATATACTGAACAGAATGATCAGCCTCTCCCCAATGAGAAATTGAAAACTGTGAACTGCATAAGCTATGATAACTATCACAAATCTGGTTAATGTGCAGTCAAGAAATATTTACAATCTCATTTCAACAAATATTCTTATTATACTCTTAAATCAAGTGAACAGGATAAATTTGAAAACCTTTAAACATTAGTCCCTATGGTGTAATTTTGTCTCCTGTTATAGGAGAACACTAAATCAGTGAGAGTTTTGTGCTCTTTCTCCGAGAAATAAAATTTAAGCTTACCAAATAAATCTAAACTTCTGTGTTCTTAGCATTAGCTTAAACTTCCTTTCATTCCTTTATTTTGTAGAGCTGTACAACCCTCCCCTGACCCCAGCATCTGTGGCTAGCATAAAACGTGGACACACTGGAAACGGCTTTTAGGAATTTCTGTTTCAGAAAGCAGATGTTAATTCACCATGCAAGGCCATTTGTTAATTGTCATTATTTGGTCCTTTATCACATGAAAAGGCTGGCACTGAAATATAGATCCAATAAATCACTTTGACACAGAGGTCTGCAGTGGCTTAAGAGGGCTACTATCTCATTCTGAAGTAACCGTTTCAATGCAAATTACATGATAAAAATTGCAAATTGCAACATTTCAACACTGGAAAACAGAGCATATATTCAACAGGAAGTAATAATTTAGAAGAAAATATTAATTCTTTAATACAAATTTTATCTGAACTAAGAAGGGATATTATATTAAATTTGTAAAATGATACTCTTTCAAGCTCATAGAAAGAAACTCCACCATTCAAAAGTGACAAAAAGTGAAACTGGAAAGAATAGGTCATTCTTAGAACAACATAATGTGGATTATCAGGATGGAAGGCGTCGAAATACTGCATAACAAATTGAAAAAATGTGTCCTTTACAGTCTGTTTTGAAATTCAATGACTGTATTAAGCCCATTTTTCACCTTTAAAGTTCTTAATGTATTTACATAAAGATCTGATGCACCGTCTACCAACTACTGTGACAATATAAAGATGGAAGTAGCGTAATATGGGTCAACATCAAGAAATGACTCCTGAAACACAATTTGGAACTTGGGAGATAAGCATTAAGATGAGCTGGGTTTACATCTTTTGAAGGTTGAAACATTTTGCCATTTTTATTGGTTCACACCAAGCCAGGTATCTATCCTCTTTGCTTTGTTCCAAACAAAGCCAACATCATTATAAAAGGTCATTTCATAAAACATTCTGTTGGAGCGAAATTCAGAAAAGGCCAAAAGTGATATTTAATAATACAAATGATGCCAACAGAACATCAAAATAGTATGAACAATTACTGCTGTCTGACTGGAAATTACTGCCCCAGAGGGCTGTGCATTACCAGTTGTTAAACATGTTCAAGGTTAAGATTGCCAGATTACAGAATGCATCTTCTGTAGTGATCTCTCAGGTTTCAGAATGACTTGCTTCCAGTCCAATTTGATGGGTTCTAAGATGACTGATAAGTCTGATATTCAATTTGCAGACTCTGCCACATGCAAGGCAGTTGGTGAAGCGTTGGTTAGCTGGGTTGTTTGGAGGCTTGTGCATTCCCTCTGATGCCTCAATCTTGCCTCTGCATGTTCCTGACATAGTCTTTCCAAACGAGTCTCCAAGCAGTTTAGTGCCTGAGCAATTAAACAATGCTGGGTCCCAACGCTCTCTGTGGAGGGATCCAGGACAAATCATATTCTGGGAAGCTAGCATCCAGGACATGGAACAACAAGCTGAATTTTGGGACAAGCCAAGAAATTCCAGGACAGTTGATCATTCTGATTTTCCATGACTCAGAGAGGATATTTGATCCCTTCAGGGATGTCTTAAAATAAATAACAATTTCTTTTCTATTGTCCTCATGCTGTGACCAAGTTCCAGTAGAGCAGTTGCTTCTAGACTTGGTGCCAGGCATGCAAGCTCATTATATTTCTAAAACAACATGGTTTTTAAATGGCTATTTGGTTAGCATACTAGAGGTATCCCTAAACTCTGAAAGAAGATATGGCCTTGATGTAGAAATAGGGTGGTGATGAGAGCTATGAACAAACAAAAATTAAAACAGAATTCAGGACCTACTCTACCTGCTTCTCCAATGAAGGAATCAGTAAGTTCTAAAGTTGAAATGATGACACTGTCTTGAGCAACCAAGGCTGTGAAATTTTCATAAATTAAGTATTTCAAAGTTGCCCATATCATTTCAGTAGCAGGTTGTAATTATGAAAGAACATTCATTTTCCCATGTTGGTTAAACTTTTGTTTAGTAAATCTATAGAATTGTTCTGCTTATTAATCTAGTTACATTCAATATTCCAACAGGTACATTCTTAAATGTGTCAACTTGTACTATAAATGATATAACATCTAATCTATTTTGATTTGCAGCAAAATAAATTAATTTATTTTGAACAAATTAAAATGTAAAATTAAATACTTCAATTTCACTGTAAAATAATTAAAATTGTATAAAAGTTAATATTTTAACTGAAAAATGTGTTTTAAACTAAACTTTGTTAGAATTAGTGCACAATAGTGCAGTCATATAGATCCTAAACTAACAACTTAAAACATTTTGAATTCAAATCCCAGCATACCTAGTTACAAAAGCAGATCTGATAATTTGTGAGCGACTAGAATGAAAGCTGCTGGGTTGTCATAAACTGGTTAAAAAATACTTTTTGGGAAAAGAACCTAACACTCTAATCAGTCCAGCTTATGTCAACCACCAGAAACACATAGTAAGATTAACACTTAAGTCACTCAGTTATAGTGTCTTAGAGCTATAGAATCACATAGCATGGAAACAGACTCTTAATTCCAACTCAACTATGCTGACTAGACATCCCAATCTGACCTCGTCCCATTTGCCAGCATTTGGCCTTATCTCTCTCAACCCTTCCTATTCATCTACTGATCTAGTTTCCTTTTAAATGTTATAACTGCACCCGGCTCTACCACTTCCTCTCATTCCATACGTGCATTACCCTTTGCGTGAAAAAGTTGTCCCTCGGGTCCTTCTTAAATATTTCACCTCTCACCTTAAACCTATCCTCTTTAACTCTGGACTCCCCACCCTTGTAAAAAGATCTTGGCAATTCACCCTATCCATGCCACTCATGATTTTATAAATCTCTATAAGGTCACCACTCAGTCTCCAACACTCCAGGGAAAAATGCCCCAGTGTTTAGATTAGAGTGGTGCTGGAAAAGCACAACAGGTCAGGCAGCATCCGAGGAGCAGGAAAATCGATGTTTCGGGCAAAAGCCCTTCATCAGGAATGGAGGCAGGGAGCATCAAGGGTGGAGAGATAAGTGGTGGAGAAGGTAGCAAAGAGTACAACAAGTGAATGGGGGGTGAGATGGAGGCGATAGGTCAGAGAAGGGGGTGGGGGGAGGTAGCAAAGAGTACAATGGGTGAATGGGGATAGGGATGAAGGTGATAAGTCAGAGAGGAGGGTGGAGTGGATAGATGGGAAGGAAGATTGGCAGGTAGGACAGGTCATGAGGATGGTGCTGAGCTAGAAGGTTGGAACTAGGTGGGGGGAGGGGAAATGAGGAAACTGGTGAAGTCCACATTGATGCCCTGGGGTTGAAGTGTTCCAAGGCAGAAGATAAGGCATTCTTCCTCCAGGCATCGGGTGGTGAGGGAGCAGAGGTGGAGGAGGCCCAGCACCTGCATGTCCTCAGCAGAGTCGGAGAGGGAGTTGAAATGTTGGGCCATGAGGCGGTGCGGTTAATTGATGCAGGTGTCCCGGAGATGTTCCCTAAAGCGCTCTGCAAGGAGGCGTCCAGTCTCCCCAATGTAGAGGAGACCGCATCGGAAGCAACAGATACAATAAATGACATTGGTGGATGTGCAGGTAAAACTTTGATGGGGCCTTGGATGTGGGTGAGGGAGGTGGTGTGGGCACAGGTTTTGCAATTCCTGCGGTGGCAGGGGAGGGTGCCAGGACGGGAGGGTGGGTTATCGGGGGCGTGGACCTGACCAGGTAGTCACGGAGGGAACGGTCTTTGTAGAAAGCAGAAAGGGGTGGGGACAGAAATATATCTCTGGTGGTGGGATCCGTTTGGAGGTGGCGGAAATGTCTGCAGATGATGCGGTTTATGCAAAGGTTGGTAGGGTGGAAAGTGAGGACCGGGGAGGGGGGGGTTCTGTCCTTGTTACGGTGGGAGGAGTGGGGTTTGAGGTCGGAGGTGCAGGATGTGGATGAGATGCGTTGGAGGGCATCTTCAACCACGTGGGAAAGGAAATTGCAGTCTGTAAAGAAGGAAAAATGCCCCAGCCTATTCAGCCACTCCCTATAGCTCAAATCATCCAGTCCCAGCAACATCCTTCTAAATCTTTTCTGCCCCTTCTCAAGTGTAACAACAGCCTTCCTATAGTTATTCGAGCAACTAGCAGAGGACAGTAAATTCACATAAACCATGTTTTTTAAATATTACATTTGTCATGATACATTTCTTTACACATCTGGAACATTAGTTGGTCGATAGATACACCAATAGCAAAGCAATGGAGATGCAAAGTTCCAGTTCTTCAAACACCTGAAAATAACTTTGTGACTCCTGACAGGGTCCCTGAGAACTAGATAAGTTTGCATTTAATTTTCCCATGTGCTGTAAGTAAACCCACAATGCCATTGCAGGGGGAGGAATTCCAGGATTTTGATCCAGTGACACTGAAGGGATAGCTATATATTTAAGTCAGGATGGTGAGTGGCATGGAGAGGAACTTGCAAGGGATCCTGTTCCCATGTTTCTGCTGCCCTTGTCCTTCTCAAAGAAATTGATTGGGAGTTTGGAAGCTGCTGCCTCAATATCTTTGGTGAATTTCTGCAGGACGTCTTGTAGAGAGTAAACATCGCTGATACATAGCATCAGTGGTGGAGTAAATGAATGTTCGGATGGCAATCAGGCAGACTGGATGACGTCAAGCTTCTTGCATGCTGTTGGCGTTGCACTCATCCAAGCAAGTGGGAAGTATTGCATTACACTTTTGATTTGGGCCTTGTGGATGATGGACAGGCTTTGGAAGTCAGGAGGTAAATCACTCGCCGCAGTTCTCCTAGTCTCTGACCTGCTCTTGTAACCACTGTATTTATGTAGCAGGTCCTGTTTAGTTTTTTGTCAATGGTACCCCTAGGATGTTGAAAATGGGGCATTCAGTGCTGTAACATGAGTGAGTGTCAAGGGATGGTGTTTAGGTTGTCATTACCTGGCGTTAATGTGGCATGAATGTTAGTTGCCAGTAATCAGCCCAAGCCTGGATATTGTCCCAATCTTGCTGTACTTGGATATGGACTGTTTCAGTATCGAGGAGCCCCAAATGGTTTGAACATTGTGCAATCATCAGCAAACATCTCCACTTCTGACCTTATGATGGAAGGAAGGTCCAGCAAAGTCCAAAACATTCAAGTAGAGAGCAATTAGATTCCGCTCAAAGGAACCAAAATCTATGTTGCAAAAGCTACATTCAACATTGAAATCTCACCCTCAGAAAACTGTGATGTATCAAATGTAGCTATTTTTATCAATTGAGGAAGGCACTTATTTTAGCACTAATGCTCCAAGCTAACTTTCAGCAGAGGATTTCTTGCATAACATCATCATATAGTGTCTGTGATAGAGCCCAAGGAGTGGTAGTTTCATGTCTAGAATTTCCTGACTCATCTCAAGGACCTTCACTCCATGGCATATGAGTGCACTAATGAAAACACAAGTCCAAGTTTGAACAATCTAGCATATCTGCCAAAATAACTCTACAGAAGCCAGTATCCCATCACCAAGTCAGCCTTTATTTACAATGCTTGACAGTGGTCTTGCTTCCTCAGAGTGGACTGAATCTCTGGCATTTCTGTTTATATCTGCAAGCCAGTGCTCTCTGATTGAACCATATTAACAGACCCAGTCAGGGAATTCATTTTCTGTGAGGTCAACCTGGCTGACCTTGTTACAATCACTACATCTCTCTCCCTCTCTATGTCTATGGACATGATCTTGTAGCCTCTCCTGGGACATTTTGCACTGGGTCTGGTTCCTCCCACTCAGCATCAGCCAAGGGCAGCATGCACCTGACCGTAGTCTCTCTCTTGCACCTGGAGCATCTTGGAAGAAGTACATCTTCTTCGTCAGGTGGTAAAAGCACCAAGCTGTAACATCCAGTGTCAATTTCAGACTCTGAGGCTTCTTTGACGCTAGATGGAGGAGTAGTACCCACAAGTTCTGACAGCCTTTCTGGCTGTTCTGAGAAGCCGGTATGTTTTGCTCCTGCTGCGTATCCGAGTTTGCAGTTTTCATGTAGTCCTTATGCTTGTTCAGGACCGCCTCTCTTACCTGAATTTTGTCTGTTGTGGCACCTGACCTCGTGTTGACCTCACTTCTAACACATGCAGGGCCATTTTCATGGATTCAGCACACAATTTTGTCCCCTGAAGTAAAGCATCTCTCTTGTTTAGAGGAGTATTGTATCTGACATCGGAGTTCCTGATGCCATTTCACTCATCTCTCTCTCTCTCTCTCTCTCTCTCTCTCTCTCCTCCCTCCCCCCAGGTCTGAGAAGATCAGATTTAACCTGTTAACTCTAGTGGAGCTACCCCTGTGGTTGCACGAGGAGTGGTCTGATAATCAAATAAGAACCAGGACAGTCTGGTAGTGAGTGAAGCTGTAGGTGCTATCGTTAAGCCTACTTTCAAAGTTTGGACTACTCTTTCCACCAGTTTATTGGGTGATGGGTGGTATAGAGCTGTCCTTATGTGCTGAATGCCATTTGATTTGAGGAAATACTCAAATTCCCTGCTGGTAAATGATGGTCCATTGTTCTGTGACCAGCACTTCCAGGAGCCTGTGTATTGCAGAATGCGATCGTAGCTTTTCTATCGTCATCCTGTGTTGATGAGTGAAATCTATGCACGTCCAACCACTTTGAGTGGTCCAAAGAACATTGAACCCATGAAAGGGCTGGCATAGTCAACGTGTAACTAAGTCCAGAGTTTACATGGCTATTCCCAAGTATGTGGGGGAGCTGCTGGTAGTAATTTCTATCCTTGTTGGCACTCTGGATACTGCCCCACCTATGTCTGCAACCAATCCTGGGCACATACCTCTTACGAACATCTTCATTTTGGTCACCTGGATGACCCTGGTGGAGCTCAGCCATAAGTGGCAGTGACCTTACTCAGGACAATCATTCTTGCTCCCTATAATAAAATGCCATCCTCTATTGTGATCTGGTCTCACTGGATCCAAAAAAGGTTTTATTTCTGGTTGTGATAGCCCTTTTGTTTCCCCATCACCACTACCTGCTTCAAGTTGGTAATAACTAGATTGTTTTGTGTCCACACTCTGATATTGTCAGTTGGAACTGGAAGGGTGTCCAGAAAGTTTAAAACCAGAATGGACTCTTCCATGAAGGCACCACCAGTGGTGTATCTGCCAGGCAGCTCAAAGGATCTGCTACTTGGCCTCTCAGACAAGGCTCCAACTTGTAAGTATATGCACTTAGAATGAGAGTCCACCGCTGAACTCAAACTGAAGCTATGGGTGTCACAGCCTTGTCCTCTTTAAGGAGACCTAGCAGGGGTTCGTAGTCTGTTACTATTAAAAATTTATGTCTGTGAAGGTATGAGGACTGGAACTTTCTCATACTAAGGACAGGTGTGTTTGCGCTTTGCATCAAAGTCCGAGAAGCGTACATTATTGGGTGTTCCTCTCCATTGGGGAATCTGTGAGTCAACACTACCTCAAAATCATACAGGTAAGCAATATATGTCGCACAAAATCTCACTTGGGATCATAGTGTGCCAGCATCTTAGACAATGATAGTTGTTTCTTCACTTTCCTAAATGCTACATCTTGGCTACGAAGACCATTTCCAAGGCTGACCCTTTTTCAATAACAGATTTAAGGGTGCCAGGATGAAGGTCAGGTTACATATGAACTTTTCATAATAATTCACCAATATAAAGGAAATGCCTAAGCTTCTGTACAGACAAGGGAGCCAGGGCACCTTTGATCTCCCTCACTTTATTTTCCAATGGGCGTAACCTATATTTGTCGACTCAGTAGCCCAAGTTGGTCACTTGGGTGCCTACAATACACATTTTTCTCTTGTAAGGCATATGCCTGCCTGGGAGAAACGCCTAAGGACTATGACTAAGTTCTCCAAGTGCTCCTTATTGGTCTTCCCTATTATTAGCACATCTAGATAAATGGTGACCTGAGGCAGACTTCATAAAATGTTCTCCATCAATCACTGAAATATTGCACAGGCTGAAGATACCCCAAATGTCAGTCTCATATATTGGGACAAACTCTTATGGGTATTAATTATAGCATACTTCCGGGACTCTTCTTAAAACCGCAATTGCAGGTATGCATGGCACATGTCCAGCTTCATGAAGGACACAAGGAAGGGTCACTCAACCTGAAACATCAACTCGGATTCTCTTCACAGATGCTGCCAGACCTGCAGAGCTTTCCAGCAATTTCTATTTTTGTTCATAAAGTACAGCTCCCCACTGCCAGCTTTGCATATAAGTCCTCTATGCCAAGGATGGGGTATTTACCCAGCTGTGAGAAGTGGTTTACCATTTGTTTAAAATTCCTACAAGGTAAACTGACCCATCAGGTTTCACAATTGGTACAACTGGTGCTGCCCATTCTGCAAACTGTATGGTTTGATGCTTCCTTCACTTTCCAGTCTCCTGATTTCTGCCTCTACTTTTAAATGTTAAGACAAATTGCACTGGGCGGGTTCAGAATAATGGAACTGCATCCTGGTCAACATGCATGGTGACCTTGGCTCTTTCGATAGTCCTTAGGCATTTCACAACAACAGTCTTTCACAACAATCGGTGGTAACTGATTGAGCTACTTCTTTCATAAAGTGAGCACTCCATACAAGACCAGAAATGAAGTCATACCCTTAATCTGTAAAGGTTCCCAGTCTAGCCGAGGTCTTATGCAAACTTAAGGACTGGAGTCTAGGTGAGTTTTGTTAAGACTGGCTCTGTGTCAGTGATACAACCGCACTGGTCTCAACCTCCACTAGAACCAAGTAACCATTTCAACAGATATTTATTTTGACTGGTTTTTATTTAGATGTTGCTAAACAATGTAACTGTTCCAAGTAGCTGGGCTTTTCCAGGGTGTGCACTCCTTGGATACTGGCGTATGAGTTCTCTTACTCAATTCAGGCAGAGTGGGACTCTTTTGCTGTCTTGAATCTTCATACTGGCTGCAATTACAATGGCTTGCTAGCCCGGATCCTGAAAGAACTATTAACAGTTGGCTGAGGCTTAGCTCTGTTTTGGGGTTTTCCTGTGGGCTAACCTAGAGCTCTTCGGTTCAGGATATGTCCGGAGTGATGCTATGCAATTGCCTTCACTCAAATGGTGTCCCCCAAGGTCAGTCGCCCTGACAAAGGGGTCCACTTCCATCGGCATACCTTGTAGCTCATGTGCTGCACTTGCCGCATTTTTCTAATGACAAAGCTAGTTGCAGTAGCTGTTTGAAGTCCAGCTGGGTTTCAGCTAGGAGGCACTTTTGCATGGTTACATCATTAATCACACATATCATTAAAGGTAAAACCAAAGTCACATGCCTCTGCCAGTCATCTTAAACTCCTTAAAGATCCCGATACAGATTCCCCGGTTATACAGTCATAGAATTGTAAAGCACAGAAACAGGCCCCTTGGTGCAACTTGTCCATGCTGACCAGATATCCTGAACTAATCTAGTCCCATATGCCAGCACTTGGCCCATATCCCCCTAAACCGTTCCTATTCATATACCCATCCAGATACCTCTTAATTGTTGTAACTGTACCAGCCTCCACCACTTCCTCTGGCAGCTCATTCCATACAGACACCACCCTCTGCATGAAAAAGCTGCCCCTTAGGTCCCTTTTATATCTTTCCCCTCTCACCCTAAACCCACACCTTCTAGTTCTGGACTCCCCCACTCTAGGGAAAAGATCTTGTCTATTTACCCTATCCATGCCAGTCATGATTTTATACACCTGTTTACGGTCACCCCTCAGCCTCCAACACTCCAGGGAAAATAGCCCAAGCCTATTCAGCCTCTCCCTATAGTTCAAACTCTCCAAACCTGGCAACATCCTTGTAAATCTTTTCTGAACCCTTTCAAGTTTCATAACAACCTTCCAATAGTTCTCGAACTATGGAGTAAAACCAATAGCATCTTAGAATTAGAGGTGGCATGGGGTTGTAACATTCCTTAAATAAATCCGTCATCCCTTGAAAGGTTTTAATATCTGCTGCCTCAATAAATATTAGGCTCCTAATAACCCAAAAAGCTGCTGATCTATAGGCTGTCAGAATTACTTGTTGCTTTTCATCTGCTTTTCATTTATCTGGAAATAATAATGCATTCTTTCTACATACTGGGTCCAGTCTTCAGCAGCAGGATCGAACGCATCAAGCTTCCTAAATAACGTCACAATGCCAGAAATGCTGACCACAAATCAAAGACAACTGTTGCTCGTGAACTTCTTCAGCTGTGCATTTTTGTTTCTCTCTCATCAACACTGAAATAACTCCACAGGGACTAGTATCTTGTCACCAAGTCACTCTTTATTTACACATAGAAAATCCTTAACACTGATCCAGCTTCCTCAGAGCAAACGGAACCTCTAACAATCCGGTTTACATCTGTTAGTCAGGGCTCCCTGTCTGAACCAAATTAACAGCTCAATCTGGGAACTCATACTCTATTAGGTACACCTGATTGATCTTGTTATAATCACTACAGCCACCATGACAACCTCCAATGTAACCGTGCTTTCCTAGTTGCACTCAAGTTTAAGTTTCCATTGGAAACTGCTACTAATCTGAAGATCTTAATGACGAAGCACAGTGGCAATACAGGAGGAGAGAAAAGGAAGGAAATCTGCCCTCTGAACTCCCACTCCCTCATGAGAGCCCTATATTGTGCTCATGAGCCCAAAGGTCTGGAGAATCAACTTGTTCAATTGCTTGAAGATGCATGGCAGAAGCCCGCATCCCTGCATAGACATCGTCCTCAAATCAAGGGACTGCCAACTGCAATTACCACGAATACTTTCATCTGCACATTCATTACTGACACATGCAACCTGTCTAATACTCTCACTGGGTGTTCTCTCCTCTCCTACACCAAATACCTCTTCCCTACTAGTCTTTGCAACTTCCATTGGAAGAGAGCTGCAAATTTGCTTTCCTCTTTGCTGGACCTACTGGGTGACATTTTCCAAAACATTAACAGGTCTCTAGTTCCTCTTTCAAGTGGCTATTCTTCAATTAAGTGCCAATACAATATTTTGTCTTGGATGAATCAAACTCGAATCAAGTTCTCGTCACACTTCCAGACATATGCACTTAAGTTACTACAAGCGTGACTCAAAAGCAATCAGGAATTGAAAATCTCACTTTCCCTCTCTAACCCTGCAGGACTGAGGTCAGGTAAAGCACTCAACTTCCTCAGCTGTGTTTAGTTATCTCAACAGACTGAGAATTGAATTTGGAACTTTCTGCTTTGAACATTGAAGCAAATAACAGCTAAAAGGACCAAGGGCAGCAGATACAAGGAACACCACATGTGAGTTCCCTCCAAACTGCACACTATTCTGATTTGAACTTTATTGTTGTTTCTTCATGGTCATTGTGTCAAAATTCTGGAACTCTCTTCCTGATAGCATTATGGGGGTTCGAGCTCCACAACGGTTTGTCTCTACCTTCTCAAGGTGACTTATGGCTGGGCAATAAATGCTGGCCTCGCCAGTGATTCCCATATCCTGTAGATGTTTAAAAAAAATACCATGTCGCATCTGACAGAAATGCTAACATGACAGAGATGTTTCTAAGAAATAACTCAAAAGAGTAAATGTCAGCCTGTCTGTTATTTCCTTTGATAGAATGCACTCCTTTACTTTTGTTCATGATTCCCACATTTAGGAAATGGATCCGTATGATATTAAGTATCTGACCGAGTGACCAGACGACAGAAGCTGCTTTTTGATAATGCACCAAGTCTCTCTTTCCTAATTGAAAATAAAAAATTCCACTGCCACACTGTGCCGATTATGTATTGGAAATCTCACCACTTGGTACAGGCGTATCATAATATCAGTTAGAAGTTGGGAATTAAGAATACTTTTTATTAATTAGAAATTGTCATTCCAGTATAGAATGATCAAATTTAGCTACTTTGTTTCCCACTAATACTGTAACAGCAATTTAAGCTTTTAATTCAAACATCGAATATTTTTATTCTTTAAAATTTTTAATTTTTAATGTCATGGCACTTTCAACTGGAAACCAGAAATGATGATCATGATACATGATGATTACAAAAAGCTTGGGTGAAAACAGAACCATTCAAATCCTACTGTAATTTTTTTTTATTCATTCATGGGATTTGGGTGTTGCTGATTAGGCCAGCATTTGTGGGCGGCACTGTGGCACAGTGGTTAGCACTGCTGCCTCACAGCGCCACAGACCCGGGTTCAATTCCCGCCTCAGGCGACTCTCTGTGTGGAGTTTGCACATTCTCCCCGTGTCTGCGTGGGTTTCCTCCGGGTGCTCCGGTTTCCTCCCACACTCCAAAGATGTGCAGGTCAGGTGAATTGGCCATGCTAAATTGCCCGCAGTGTTCGGTAAGGGGTAGATGTAGGGGTATGGGTGGGTTGTGCTTCGGCGGGGCGGTGTGGACTTGTTGGGCCGAAGGGCCTGTTTCCACACTGTAAGTAATCTAATCTAATCTAATCTAATCATTTATTGCCCATCACACGCAGTTAGGGGTCAACCACATTGTTGGATTCTCATCATTTGTACTCAAAATGAATGGGTACCCAATGTACATAGTCCGCCAATTTCTCAGCAATAAACCCAAACAAGCAGACAAAACACGTCCAGAAACCCTAGCCACTCTCCCCTACATCAAAGACATCTCGGAAATGACTGCCAGACTACTCAGACCTCTTGGCATCACAGTAGCCCATAAACTGACCAACGCACTAAAATAGCAGCTAATGAACTTGAAAGACCCTATACAGACAATAAGCAAAACTAATGTCATTTACAAAATACTGTGCAAGAACTGCAACAAACACTGGACAAACAGGCAGAAAACTAGCCACCAGGGTACATGAACATCAACTAGCCATAAAACAACATGACCCTCACTCACTAGTATTCTTACATATAGATAAGGAGCGACACCACTTCGACTAGGACAACCCATCCATCTTAGGACAAGCCAAACAGAGACATGCATGAGAATTCCTGGAAGCATGGCATTCCAACTAGAATTCTATCAACGAACACACAGAGTTAGACCCCATTTACCACCCCCTGAGAAAAAGAACTGGAAATGACATCAACAACCCAAAGAAACCCAAACATATAAATAAAAAGCAAGAATCATGTACAGCTTCACCTGAGGCCCACTGAAGATGTTACCTAATAAGGTGACGAAACATCTGGAAATGAACCTCCCAGCTCAGCGAGCAAACCTACATCCAGACCCCCAACCTGAGCTACAAATCTTCTCAAAACTTGCTAACATGTATTTGTTATAATGTTGCTATTTGTGGGAGCTTGCTGTGCACAATTTGGCTGCCATGTTGCTTACTTTGCAGCAGTAACTGTACTGAGGGTATTTAATTGGCTTTTTAGCACATTTTGGGATATGCTGGAACATGAAATGCACCACATAAATGCAGGTCATTCATTTTCTAATCTTCTTCAGATTGTTGAGTATTAACTAAAACACAAAGTGCTGCAAAACCCAGCAACTCTGGTAGTATTTAGGGAGGGAAAGAGAGTGAGTTGAGAGTCCAACATGGCTCTTTACAGAACGGTCTATTCCTGCTCCTTGTTCTTTTTGTGCTTATGATGCTGATCTTACATATTAGCATTTATGTCCTTCCAAACTCCTCTTCTTACCAAGGCATTATTTA